>NW_027507752.1:0-37332 GCF_037356315.1 Lithobates pipiens | reverse complement strand
AAAATTAGCACTTTTGATTATTCATGTTAATGTCCCATAGACTTTAACGGTGTTTGAATAAATTTTTTGCCTGTTCGCATGTTCTGCTGCAAAACCGAACTGGGGGATGTTCGACTCATCCCTATTCCTGAATGAGACAAACTGATCAATTATCATTCAATTTGAAGACTCTGCCGAGATTAATAATCACCCAACAATCTTCTGAAATTAATAATCACCCAACAATCTTCTGAGATTAATAATCACCCAACAATCTTCTGAAATTAATAATCACCCAACAATCTCCTGAGATTAATAATCACCCAACAATCTCCTGAGATTAATAATCCCCCAACAATCTCCCGAGATTAATAATCACCCAACAATCTCCTGAGATTAATAATCACCAAACAATCTCCTGAGATTAATAATCACCAAAAATCTCCTGATATTACTAATCACCCAACAATTTCCTGAGATTAATAATCCTCAAACCATCTTCCAGGATCAATAATCACCCAACAACCTCCTGAGATGAACAATATCCCAACAATCTCCTGAGGTTATAAATCACCCAAAAATCTCCTGAGATTAATAATCATCCAACAATCTCCTGAAATTAATAATAATCCTCAGAAAATCTCTGAGGATGAATAATCAGTGCTATGTCTAAGCTCCGTGTTCGGTGTGAAACATGTCAGCGGCTGTACAGTTAGTCTGTTTACCAGCCTAGATGCTATGATTTTAATTACATTTTTGCTAAAATGAATAATTCGGAGTGCGGCTATCCAGCTACATCTTTTCTACTTTGATTAATAATCATCCAACAATCTCCCAAGATTAATAATCACCCAAAATCTCCTGATATTACTAATCACCCAACAATTTCCTGAGATTAATAATCCTCAAACCATCTTCCAGATCAATAATCACCCAACAATCTCCTGAGATGAACAATCTCCCAATAATCTCCTGAGATTAATAATCATCCAACAATTTGCTGAGATTAATAATCACCCAACAATTTACTGAGATTAATAATCGCCCAACAACCTCCTGAGATTAATAATCCCCCAACAATCTCCTGAGATTAATAATCCCCCAACAATCTCCTGAGATTGACAATCACCCAACAACCTCCTGAGATTAATAATCATCCAACAATTTCCTGAGATTAATAATCACCCAACAATCTCCTGAGATTAATAATCCCCAAAAAATCTCCCGAGATTAATAATCCCCCAACAATCTCCTGAGATTAATAATGACCCAGCAACCTCCTGAGAGTAATAATCCCCCAATAATCTCCTGAGATTAATAATCACCCAACAATCTTACTAAGATTAATAATCACCCAACAATCTCCTGAGATTAATAATCACCCAACAATCTCCTGAGATTAATAATCCCCCAACAATCTCCTGAGATTGACAATCACCCAACAATCTCCTGAGATTAATAATCACCCAACAATCTCCTGAGATTAATAATCCCCCAACAATCTCCTGAGAGTAATAATCATCCAACAATCTCCTGAGATTGACAATCACCCAACAATCTCCTGAGATTAATAATCACCCAACAATATCCTGAGATTAATAATCATCCAACAATTTCCTGAGATTAATAATCACCCAACAATCTCCTGAGATTAATAATCACCCAACAATATCCTGAGATTAATAATCATCCAACAATTTCCTGAGATTAATAATCACCCAACAATATCCTGAGATTAATAATCATCCAACAATTTCCTGAGATTAATAATCACCCAACAATATCCTGAGATTAATAATCATCCAACAATCTCCTGAGATTAATAATCATCCAACAATTTCCTGAGATTAATAATCATCCAACAATCTCCTGAGATTAATTATCATCCAACAATTTCCTGAGATTAATAATCACCCAACAATCTCCTGAGATTAATAATCATCCAACAATTTCCTGAGATTAATAATCACCCAACAATCTCCTGAGATTAATAATCACCCAACAATCTCCTGAGATTAATAATCACCCAACAATCTCCTGAGATTAATAATCCCCCAACAGTCTCCTGAGATTAATAATCACCCAACAATCTCCTGAGATTAATAATCACCCAACAATCACCCGAGATGAATAATCTCCCAACAGTCTCCTGAGATTAATAATCTCCTAAAAAATCTCCCGATATTAATAATCACCCAACAACCTCCCAAGATTAATAATTACCCAACAATCTTCTGAGATTATTAATCACCCAACATCCTCCTGAGATTAATAATCACCCAAAATCTCCTGATATTACGAATCACAACAATTTCCTGAGATTATTAATCCTCAAACCACCTCCCAGGATCAATAATCACCCAACAACCTCCTGAGATGAACAATATCCCAACAATCTCCTGAGGTTGTAAATCACCCCAAAATCTCCTGAGATTAATAATCATCCAACAATCTCCTGAGATTAATAATCACCCAACAATATCCTGAGATTAATAATCATCCAACAATTTCCTGAGATTAATAATCACCCAACAATATCCTGAGATTAATAATCATCCAACAATCTCCTGAGATTAATAATCATCCAACAATTTCCTGAGATTAATAATCATCCAACAATCTCCTGAGATTAATAATCCCCCAACAACCTCCTGAGATTAATAATCCCCCAACAGTCTCCTGAGATTAATAATCACCCAACAATCTCCTGAGATTAATAATCACCCAACAATCACCCGAGATGAATAATCTCCCAACAGTCTCCTGAGATTAATAATCTCCTAAAAAATCTCCCGATATTAATAATCACCCAACAACCTCCCAAGATTAATAATTACCCAACAATCTTCTGAGATTATTAATCACCCAACATCCTCCTGAGATTAATAATCACCCAAAATCTCCTGATATTACGAATCACAACAATTTCCTGAGATTAATAATCCTCAAACCACCTCCCAGGATCAATAATCACCCAACAACCTCCTGAGATGAACAATCTCCCAATAATCTCCTGAGGTTAATAATCATCCAACAATCTCCTGAGATTAATAATCATCCAACAATCTTCCGAGATTAATAATCACCAAAAGTCTCCTGATATTACTAATCACCCAACAACCTCCTGAGATTATATATTTGTAAATGAAGGACAGATCGGGGTTACATTTTCTATCTGAAATCCCCCCCCCCCCCCCCCACATTCTATGTCTGAGGTTGTCCCCCCAGGACTCCAGCATCCCTCCTCAATGGTCCCCTAACAGCTGCAGTCCCCGTTTTGGTGGGGGGGGGGGGGGCACCTGTTGTGAAAAGGTGGTCGGAGCTCCGGGGGTCTCAAATATCACCATAAACTCCGGGATCAGTTTTCAATAAAGACTTTCCTCCGGTGCCCCCCCTCCAGGCACAGGTCCGTGCACTGCACCCCCAACCCCCCCCCCCCCCCCCTCCAGTCTCCAGGCACAGGTAAGTCCCGCTCCAGGCTCAGCTCAGTCCCGCTCCAGTCCCCAGTCTCAGGTCAGTCCCGCTCCAGTCTCCAGGCACAGGTCAGTCCCGCTCCAGTCTCCAGGCTCAGGTCAGTCCCGCTCCAGTCTCCAGTCTCAGGTCAGTCCCGCTCCAGTCCCCAGTCTCAGGTCAGTCCCGCTCCAGTCTCCAGGCACAGGTCAGTCCCGCTCCAGTCTCCAGACACAGGTCAGTCCCGCTCCAGTCTCCAGACACAGGTCAGTCCCGCTCCAGTCTCCAGACACAGGTCAGTCCCGCTCCAGTCCCCAGTCTCAGGTCAGTCCCGCTCCAGTCTCCAGACACAGGTCAGTCCCGCTCCAGTCTCCAGGCACAGGTCAGTCCCGCTCCAGTCCCCAGTCTCAGGTCAGTCCCGCTCCAGTCTCCAGGCACAGGTCAGTCCCGCTCCAGTCTCCAGACACAGGTCAGTCCCGCTCCAGTCTCCAGACACAGGTCAGTCCCGCTCCAGTCTCCAGACACAGGTCAGTCCCGCTCCAGTCCACAGTCTCAGGTCAGTCCCGCTCCAGTCTCCAGTCTCAGGTCAGTCCCGCTCCAGTCTCCAGACACAGGTCAGTCCCGCTCCAGTCTCCAGGCTCAGGTCAGTCCCGCTCCAGTCTCCAGACACAGGTCAGTCTCGCGGGGTCCCGCTCTCTCCTCCTCACCCGGCTCCGCTGCCCTCTGCAGATAGAGAGGGGGGTGGTGTGGTAATAATGAAGTGGGGGGGTAATAATGGAATGGGGAGGGGGTGGAAATAATGAAGTGGGGAGGGGGGTTAGTAATAATGAGGTGGGGGGGTGGTAATACTGAAGTAGGGGGGGTGGGGTAATAATGATGTGGGGGGGTGATAATAAAGAAGTGGGGAGGGGGTGGTAATAATGAGATGGGGGTGGTAATAATGAGGGGGGAGTGGGTGGGGGTAATAATGAGGTGGGGAGGAGGGGGGGTGGTAATAACGAGGTGTGGCTTGTATAACGTGCAGAATGTGGAGGGGGGGATGTATATAAAGTGACTTTTCATCTCTCCCATCAGACAGACTCAGCTATGACCAGCCGGAGGAGATCCCTGCACTCGGCACCGGGGCTGCACGCAGGGACCGCACGCAGGGACCGCCGCTCCTCATTCATGGACATTGTCCTCTAAGTACTACAAGTGCCGTGCTGCCCTCCCCTCCCCCCTGAGGACATGGCTGAGGTTGGAGGGTTTGTGGCTTCTCTGGATCTGGACTTACATGGCTTCTCCTCTTCTTATGGGAATGTGGCTTTAGCGGACTCCCCCGGCTTCCTGAATGAGAGGCTGGGGCAGATAGAGGGGAGACTACAAAGGGGAACCCCCACCGACTTCGCCCACCTGAAGGGGATCCTCCGGAGGAGACAACTCTACTGCAGGACGGGCTTCCACCTGGAGATCTTCCCCAATGGGACTGTACATGGGACCAGGCAGGACCACAGTAGATTCGGTAAGGCTCATTGACTTCCCTTCTCCAAACCTGGTTCCTCACTTACCGTTCTCTACCTGGCTCCTTATATAACTACCCCATACCTGGCTCCTTATATACCTACCCCATACCTGGCTCCTTATATACCTACCCCATACCTGGCTCCTTATATACCTTCCCCATACCTGGCTCCTTATAAACCTACCCCATACCTGGCTCCTTATATAACTACCCCATACCTGGCTCCTTATATAACTACCCCATACCTGGCTCCTTATATACCTACCCCATACCTGGCTCCTTATATACCTACCCCATACCTGGCTCCTTATATACCTACCTCATACCTGGCTCCTTATAAACCTACCCCACACCTGGCTCCTTATAAACCTACCCCATACCTGGCTCCTTATAAACCTACCCCATACCTGGCTCCTTATATACCTACCCCATACTGGGCTCCTTATAAACCTACCCCATACCTGGCTCCTTATATACCTACCCATACCCAGCTCCTTATATATCTACCCCATACCTGGCTCCTTTTATACTTTCCCCATACCTGGCTCCATATATACCTACCCCATACCTGACTCCCTATATACCTTCCCCATACCCAGCCCCTTATATATCTACCCCATACCTGGCTCCTTTTATACTTTCCCCATACCTGGATCCTTATATCCCTTCCTTATACCTAGCTCCTTATATACCTACCCCATACCTGGCTCCATATATACCTTTCCCATACCCGGATCCCTATATACCTTCCCCATACTCGGCTTCTTATATACCTTCCCCATACCTGGCTCCTTTTTTACCTTCCCCGTACCTGGATCCTTTTATACCTACCCCTTACCTTGCTCCTTATATACCTTCCCCATACCTGGCACCTTATATACCTACCCCATACCTGGCTCCTTTTATACCTTTCCCATACCTGAATCCTTATATACCTTCCCCATACCTGGCTCCTTATATACCTACCCCATACCTGGCTACTTTTATACCTTCCCCATACCTGGCTCCTTATATACCTACCCCATACCTGGCTACTTTTATACCTTCCCCATACCTGGCTACTTTTATACCTTCCCCATACCTGGCTCCTTTTATACCTTCCCCATACCTGGCTCCTTTTATACCTTCCCCATACCTGGCTCCTTTTATACCTTCCCCATACCTGGCTCCTTTTATACCTTCCCCATACCTGGCTCCTTTTATACCTTCCCCATACCTGGCTACTTTTATACCTTCCCCATACCTGGCTCCTTTTATACCTTCCCCATACCTGGCTCCTTTTATACCTTCCCCATACCTGGCTCCTATTATACCTTCCCCATACCTGGCTCCTTTTATACCTTCCCCATACCTGGCTCCTTTTATACCTTCCCCATACCTGGCTCCTTTTATACCTTCCCCATACCTGGCTCCTTTTATACCTTCCCCATACCTGGCTCCTTTTTATACCTTCCCCATACCTGGCTCCTTTTATACCTTCCCCATACCTGGCTCCTTTTATACCTTCCCCATACCTGGCTCCTTTTATACCTTCCCCATACCTGGCTCCTTTTATACCTTCCCCATACCTGGCTCCTTTTATACCTTCCCCATACCTGGCTCCTTTTATACCTTCCCCATACCTGGCTCCTTTTATACCTTCCCCATACCTGGCTCCTTTTATACCTTCCCCATACCTGGATCCATATATACCTTTCTCATACCTGGAACCATATATAACTTCAACATACCTGGCTCCTTATATACCTTCCCCATACCTGGCTCCTTATATACCTTCCCCATACCTGGCTCCTTATATACCTTCCCCATACCTGGCTCCTTATATACCTTCCCCATACCTGGCTCCTTATATACCTTCCCCATACCCGGCTCCTTATATACCTTCCCCATACCTGGCTCCTTATATACCTTCCCCATACCTGGCTCCTTATATTCCTTCCCCATACCTGGCTCCTTATATACCTTCCCCATACCTGGATCCATATATACCTTCCCCATACCTGGCTCCTTATATACCTTCCCCATACCTGGCTCCTTATATCCCTTTACCATACCTGGATCCTTTTATACCTACCCCATACCTGGCTCCTTATATACCTTCCCTGTACCTGGCTCCTTATATACCTTCCCTGTACTTGGCCCCTTATATACCTTCCCTATACCTGGCTCCTTATATAGCTTCCCCATACCTGGCTCTTCACATCCCTTCCCCAAATCTGGTTCCTCATCATTCTCTACCTGGCTCCTCACCTCACTCCCCCATACTTAGCTCCTCACACTCCTATCCTATACCTGGATCCTCTCATCCCTTACCCATGCCTGGATCCTCTCATCCCTTACCCATGCCTGGATCCTCTCATCCCTTACCCATGCCTGGATCCTCTCATCCCTTACCCATGCCTGGATCCTCTCATCCCTTACCCATGCCTGGATCCTCTCATCCCTTACCCATGCCTGGATCCTCTCATCCCTTACCCATGCCTGGATCCTCTCATCCCTTACCCATGCCTGGATCCTCTCATCCCTTACCCATGCCTGGATCCTCTCATCCCTTACCCATGCCTGGCTCCTCTCATCCCTTCCCCATGCCTAGTTCCTCACTCCCTTCCCCATACCTGGCTCCTCTCATCCCTTCCCCATACCTGGCTCCTCTCACCCCTTCCCCATACCTGGCTCCTCTCACCCCTTCCCCATACCTGGCTCCTCTCACCCCTTCCCCATACCTGGCTCCTCTCACCCCTTCCCCATACCTGGCTCCTCTCACCCCTTCCCCATACCTGGCTCCTCTCATCCCTTCCCCATACCTGGCTCCTCTCACCCCTTCCCCATACCTGGCTCCTCTCACCCCTTCCCCATACCTGGCTCCTCTCACCCCTTCCCCATACCTGGCTCCTCTCATCCCTTCCCCATACCTGGCTCCTCTCATCCCTTCCCCATACCTGGCTCCTCTCACCCCTTACCCATACCTGGCTCCCCTCATCCCTTCCCCATACCTGGCTCCTCTCATCCCTTCCCCATACCTGGCTCCTCTCATCCCTTCCCCATACCTGGCTCCTCTCATCCCTTCCCCATACCTGGCTCCTCTCATCCCTTCCCCATACCTGGCTCCCCTCATCCCTTCCCCATACCTGGCTCCTCTCATCCCTTCCCCATACCTGGCTCCTCTCATCCCTTCCCCATACCTGGCTCCTCTCATCCCTTCCCCATACCTGGCTCCTCTCATCCCTTCCCCATACCTGGCTCCTCTCATCCCTTCCCCATACCTGGCTCCTCACACCGGTTTATTGAGGCTTCTCACAATCTGGTATTTAGTCGGTAATGTGATGCCGGGGATTACACATCCAGTTTCCTGCATTGTTTGTTCTTTGGATGACAGATTTTGGTTCCCAGAATCAACTGCGGCTTTTAAATGTCAGGCAACCAACTTTCATTGTTCTGGGATTTCCCGATCTTCTATGGAGCTGACGTGAAATGTGAGATTAGCTGGAGGATGGGCGAAGTTTTATTTCTATAATGATGAGTCTTCTCAGTATTGTCATTATTACACCAGGCTCCTTTATTATAGTCTATTGGGCTTTACTGTACCAAAGTGGCTAATGGTGGCCACACACACAAGTCAATCTGGTCATTCAATCTACCGAGGTGAAAGATCTGCTTAAATCAAAGGGTGAATGTCTCATATGTAGATCGGTCACAAATCACTACATGTCCGGCCACCTCAGTCACTTAGGGAGCAATGGTCCCATCATACATTCTGGTCAATTCTGCTTAAAGCCGTCCATATCTCTCCCATGATGGATTTCAGTGTTCGGGTTTATGTATCTTATGGAGGTTCTCTTATTATTTATGTATCTTATGGAGGGTCTCCTATTATTTATGTATCTTATGGAGGTTCTCTTATTATTTATGTATCTTATGGAGGGTCTCCTATTATTTATGTATCTTGTGGAGGGTCTCCTATTATTTATGTATCTTATGGAGGGTCTCCTATTATTTATGGATCTTATGGAGGGTCTCCTATTATTTATGTATCTTATGGAGGTTCTCTTATTATTTATGTATCTTATGGAGGGTCTCTTATTATATATGGATCTTATGGAGGGTCTCCTATTATTTATGGATCTTATGGAGGGTCTCCTATTATTTATGTATCTTATGGAGGTTCTCTTATTATTTATGTATCTTATGGAGGTTCTCTTATTATATATGGATCTTATGGAGGGTCTCCTATTATTTATGTATCTTATGGAGGGTCTCCTATTATTTATGTATCTTATGGAGGGTCTCCTATTATTTATGTATCTTATGGAGGGTCTCCTATTATTTATGGATCTTATGGAGGGTCTCCTATTATTTATGTATCTTATGGAGGGTCTCCTATTATTTATGTATCTTATGGAGGGTCTCCTATTATTTATGTATCTTATGGAGGTTCTCCTATTATTTATGGATCTTATGGAGGGTCTCCTATTATTTATGTATCTTATGGAGGGTCTCCTATTATTTATGTATCTTATGGAGGGTCTCCTATTATTTATGTATCTTATGGAGGGTCTCCTATTATTTATGTATCTTATGGAGGGTCTCCTATTATTTATGGATCTTATGGAGGGTCTCCTATTATTTATGGATCTTATGGAGGGTCTCCTATTATTTATGTATCTTATGGAGGTTCTCCTATTATTTATGTATCTTATGGAGGGTCTCCTATTATTTATGGATCTTATGGAGGTTCCCTTATTATATATGGATCTTATGGAGGGTCTCCTATTATTTATGGATCTTATGGAGGGTCTCCTATTATTTATGGATCTTATGGAGGGTCTCCTATTATTTATGGATCTTATGGAGGTTCTCCTATTATTTATGGATCTTATGGAGGGTCTCCTATTATTTATGTATCTTATGGAGGGTCTCTTATTATATATGGATCTTATGGAGGGTCTCCTATTATTTATGTATCTTATGGAGGGTCTCCTATTATTTATGTATCTTATGGAGGGTCTCCTATTATTTATGTATCTTATGAAGGTTCTCCTATTATTTATGTATCTTATGGAGGGTCTCCTATTATTTATGGATCTTATGGAGGGTCTCCTATTATTTATGGATCTTATGAAGGTTCTCCTATTATTTGTGTTCTTCTTGGAGGTTCTCTTATTATCTATGTATTTTATGGAGGTGCTCTTAATATGTGTTTTATGGAGGTTCTCTTATTATTTTATTGTCACCTGGAAATCCTACATTTTGAGTTGAATGGAGGGGAAATCTTCCATTGGGGACACCTGTTCCTTTAACAGCTGTCCAAGGGTCGGTTTCCACCAGCAGTCTGGGGGCAGTAAAAACTGGCTGTCCAGTCATTCCCCCTGCAAGGGCAGTTGGATGGGGTTGTACACATGCTGCGGCTATTATTGTGCCCCCCACGTCCAATGCACAAATTTGAGGCTTGGGGGTTTAGCGACAGATCGCCTCTCTGATAAGAGATCCATCGCCAGATACAGGTGATAAAATACACCTGATATTGATGGATAAAGAGGTAGGTAGATGATTCTGTGATAGAGGTGGAAAGGATAATATTCTAGACTCTGAAATAAACTTGGCGTCGGTCATGCTGGGGTCAGTGGGAGGGGTGACCTTTGTCATGCCCCGCCCAGGAGGAAACAGGTGTCCTTCCTCCCTGGCAGTGGCTATGGAGGATTTAACCCCTTCCCTGCCAGGCTGCATACCATTGGCCATGCCACATCCAGGACTCATGGATATAAATCACCGCTCCTTTCCGCTGGTGGAGAACAGAAATCCTAAACAAATGCGCTAATTTACAAGAAATGTCAACTTTTTTTTTCCGCCTGCCCTTTCTTTCTGCAGGTGCACAAAAACCATTTTGGAGGAATGTCTGGGATTAGTCAGTGTATGCCGGCTCCGGCCCTCCCCGGATTCCTCTTCCAGGATCTCCGTCCAGCATATTTCTACATTGATCTGGAACATCCAGACATTCATGCAGTGGATGAAATATGAGCTCCAGTATATTGAAGTCGATGGAAACCCCAACTGGATAACATTATGTTCCAATGAAATCCTTCTTTTCCCCTTTTTGTTACATCTCAGTACTGCTGATCTCCTACAACCTCTTTGTAGCCACTTCCCCCATGATGGCTGCACGGCATTTATCAGGGTGCGTTTCCTGATGGTGACATCAGAGGACCGTGTCTGTGTAATGAGTGCTGAAACTACCTCTTGTAGTCTCCATGGGAAGTCCATGGAACAGGAAGGCAATTTGGAGATGGGGACAGAGCGTTGTCACCCGATAACAGGAAGTTGTCTTTTTTTAAATGACCTGAACCTGCCTCTGATGATATGAGAGATAAGTGTGATATGACATGTTACAGGTATCAGGTTAGCGGGGTCACCGGGTGCTATCATGTATGAAAATGTGACTGGATTCCCCTCTATGGAAGAAACATTGGAGGACCTGTCCAGACATTATCCCACTGTGCCCATTATGAGGGGTTCCCACCATCCCTGTGCTGAGTTCCCGGGTCTGTACACCCGCTGTGCCCATTATGAGGGGTTCCCACCATCCCTGTGCCGAGTTCCCGGGTCTGTACACCCGCTGTGCCCATTATGAGGGGTTCCCACCATCCCTGTGCCGATTTCCCGGGTCTATACACCCGCTGTGCCCATTATGAGGGGTTCCCACCATCCCTGTGCTGAGTTCCCGGGTCTGTACACCCGCTGTGCCCATTATGAGGGGTTCTCACCATCCCTGTGCTGAGTTCCCGGGTCTGTACACCCGCTGTGCCCATTATGAGGGGTTCCCACCATCTCTGTGCCGAGTTCCCGGGTCTATACACCCGCTGTGCCCATTATGAGGGGTCCCCACCATCCCTGTGCCGAGTTCCCGGGTCTATACACCCGCTGTGCCCATTATGAGGGGTCCCCACCATCCCTGTGCCGAGTTCCCGGGTCTGTACACCCGCTGTGCCCATTATGAGGGGTTCCCACCATCTCTGTGCCGAGTTCCCGGGTCTATACACCCGCTGTGCCCATTATGAGGGGTTCCCACCATCTCTGTGCCGAGTTCCCGGGTCTATACACCCGCTGTGCCCATTATGAGGGGTCCCCACCATCCCTGTGCCGAGTTCCCGGGTCTGTACACCCGCTGTGCCCATTATGAGGGGTTCTCACCATCCCTGTGCTGAGTTCCCGGGTCTGTACACCCGCTGTGCCCATTATGAGGGGTTCCCACCATCCCTGTGCTGAGTTCCCGGGTCTGTACACCCGCTGTGCCCATTATGAGGGGTTCTCACCATCCCTGTGCTGAGTTCCCAGGTCTGTACACCCGCTGTGCCCATTATGAGGGGTTCTCACCATCCCTGTGCTGAGTTCCCGGGTCTGTATACCCGCTGTGCCCATTATGAGGGGTTCCCACCATCCCTGTGCTGAGTTCCCGGGTCTGTACACCCGCTGTGCCCATTATGAGGGGTTAATTTTGTTTATTGAAAATCTTACAAACAACAACTTATAAACAATAAAAACATAATAAATAAATAAAACATATTTACAAAATAATTGAATATAATTATACAAACCAGAAGGAACAAGAACAAAATAAACAGTGCAAAACAAATTGCGCACAAGATAATCCCTATGGGAGAGCCAGACTAAGGAACATCACCGTCACCATGCATGGAGCCTTTTATTAAAATTATATTGGATCTGAAAATCTAGGGGAGTGAAAGAAGAATACAAAGAAAGCCGCACACCCCGAGATCAACAGGCAGCCGCTACAGAGCCCTGATATTCCTCCACGCCTTTATCCAGGCCTCCTGCTGCCACCTGTCTTTCTCAAGACCCCGAATCTTCCCAACCTCACCCAGAATGTTCTGCACCACCACTTCCACAGGGAGGATTTTACCCCGTAAGGATACCTGACACCGTGCATTCCACGTGAAATAACGGACTACTAAACTAACTTAAAAAAGTGTTTCCAAATCATAATCCCGACGAGTCTGGAAAGCCCCATACACCCACTCTGCATAACTCATATGGGGGAGGAAGGGTATACTCAGAGCCCTCCCCACCCTCTTGTACACCTCTATATTAAAAGGGCACTGAAGTAGAAAGTGATCCATGGACTCCACCACTCCTCCACACTCCACTCTCGGGCAGCCCCGATCACTCATGGAAAGAAACTTCAAGTTGCCCTTCACATATAGTTTTCCATGAAAGGCAAGCCAAGCCTGATCCCTAAACTTCATTGGGATTCTCTCCAAATTAATCAACCGCAAACCCACCCCCAAAACCAGGCTTGGGCAATCCCTCAAGGCCAGTGGCTCGCAAAAAACAGAGCTCATGATCCGCTTCTCAAGAAGTTTCCTTGGAAGAGATCTGACTTCTCCTGCCGTTACTTGCCACTGCTGAAGTATTTTCAAACACGGGGCAACATAAGCCGGGAGCTTATCATGCTTGACCCTCAGGCTCTTCACTGGCCCACCATTTTCCCAGTCTCGCAGAAAGGGCCTAAACCAGGACTGGAAAATACCAACCCACCCAGGCGGTCTCTCTGCCAACATGTTACCAAGATTGTACTTCACAAACATCAGAGAGAAAAAGACTACAGGGTTGATCATCCCTAGACCACCCTCCCGCCTAGAAAGGTAAGTCACATTCCTTTTGACAAGGTTTATTCTGTTCCCCCATAACAGCCATTATGAGGGGTTCCCGGGTCTGTACCCCCGCTGTGCCCATTATGAGGGGTTCCCACCATCCCTGTGCTGAGTTCCCAGGTCTGTACACCCGCTGTGCCCATTATGAGGGGTTCCCACCATCCCTGTGCTGAGTTCCCGGGTCTGTACCCCCGCTGTGCCCATTATAAGGGGTTCCCACCATCCCTGTGCTGAGTTCCCGGGTCTGTACACCCGCTGTGCCCATTATGAGGGGTTCCCACCATCCCTGTGCTGAGTTCCCGGGTCTGTACCCCCGCTGTGCCCATTATAAGGGGTTCCCATCATCCCTGTGCTGAGTTCCCCGGTCTGTACACCCGCTGTGCCCATTATGAGGGGTTCCCACCATCCCTGTGCTGAGTTCCCAGGTCTGTACGCCCGCTGTGCCCATTATGAAGGGTTCCCACCATCCCTGTACTGAGTTCCCGGGTCTGTACACCCACTGTACCCATTATGAGGGGTTCCCACCATCCCTGTGCTGAGTTCCCGGGTCTGTACACCCGCTGTACCCATTATGAGGGGTTCCCACCATCCCTGTGCTGAGTTCCCGGGTCTGTACACCCGCTGTGCCCATTATGAGGGGTTTCCACCATCCCTGTGCCGAGTTCCCGGTTCTGTACACCCGCTGTGCCTATTATGAGGGGTTCCCACCATCCCTATGCCGAGTTCCCGGGTCCGTATACCCGCTGTGCCTATTATGAGGGGTTCCCACCATCCCTGTGCCGAGTTCTCAGGTCCGTATACCCGCTGTGCCTATTATGAGGGGTTCCCACCATCCCTGTGCCGAGTTCCCAGGTCCGTATACCCGCTGTGCCTATTATGAGGGGTTCCCACCATCCCTGTGCCGAGTTCTCGGGTCCGTATACCCGCTGTGCCTATTATGAGGGGTTCCCACCATCCCTGTGCCGAGTTCTCGGGTCTGTACACCTGCTGTGCCTATTATGAGGGGTTCCCACCATCCCTATGCCGAGTTCCCGGGTCCGTATACCCGCTGTGCCTATTATGAGGGGTTCCCACCATCCCTGTGCCGAGTTCCCAGGTCCGTATACCCGCTGTGCCTATTATGAGGGGTTCCCACGATCCCTGTGCCAAGTTCCCGGGTCCGTATACCCGCTGTGCCTATTATGAGGGGTTCCCACCATCCCTGTGCCGAGTTCTCGGGTCCGTATACCCGCTGTGCCTATTATGAGGGGTTCCCACCATCCCTGTGCCGAGTTCTCGGGTCCGTATACCCGCTGTGCCTATTATGAGGGGTTCCCACCATCCCGAGGTCTGTACACCTGTTGGGTTGCTGTAGGTGGAAGTTGATCTCTTTGCTCTGCAGATGAATGAACAGAATGTTACAAAAATAAAGATTCTGTTACTTTGTATCTTTCTATATTTCTTTGTGGATTTGTGTTGTTTATAAACATTGATTTGTTTGCTTTGTGACAGCGGCTCCGCCTTCTGTGAGAGAACTGGAATCAAAGCCGACAATTGCTGTATAGTGGGAGGGGCAGAGACACTGGGCACACCCACACATGTTCTGTGTGGGTCTGTACACCCGCTGTGCCCATTATGAGGGGTTCCCACCATCCCTGTACTGAGTTCCCGGGTCTGTACCCCCGCTGTGCCCATTATAAGGGGTTCCCACCATCCCTGTGCTGAGTTCCCGGGTCTGTACACCCGCTGTGCCCATTATGAGGGGTTCCCACCATCCCTGTGCTGAGTTCCCGGGTCTGTACCCCCGCTGTGCCCATTATGAGGGGTTCCCATAATCCCTGTGCTGAGTTCCCCGGTCTGTACACCCGCTGTGCCCATTATAAGGGGTTCCCATCATCCCTGTGCTGAGTTCCCCGGTCTGTACACCCGCTGTGCCCATTATGAGGGGTTCCCACCATCCCTGTGCTGAGTTCCCAGGTCTGTACGCCCGCTGTGCCCATTATGAAGGGTTCCCACCATCCCTGTACTGAGTTCCCGGGTCTGTACACCCACTGTACCCATTATGAGGGGTTCCCACCATCCCTGTGCTGAGTTCCCGGGTCTGTACACCCGCTGTACCCATTATGAGGGGTTCCCACCATCCCTGTGCTGAGTTCCCGGGTCTGTACACCCGCTGTGCCCATTATGAGGGGTTTCCACCATCCCTGTGCCGAGTTCCCGGTTCTGTACACCCGCTGTGCCTATTATGAGGGGTTCCCACCATCCCTATGCCGAGTTCCCGGGTCCGTATACCCGCTGTGCCTATTATGAGGGGTTCCCACCATCCCTGTGCCGAGTTCTCAGGTCCGTATACCCGCTGTGCCTATTATGAGGGGTTCCCACGATCCCTGTGCCGAGTTCCCGGGTCCGTATACCCGCTGTGCCTATTATGAGGGGTTCCCACCATCCCTGTGCCGAGTTCCCAGGTCCGTATACCCGCTGTGCCTATTATGAGGGGTTCCCACGATCCCTGTGCCAAGTTCCCGGGTCCGTATACCCGCTGTGCCTATTATGAGGGGTTAATTTTGTTTATTGAAAATCTTACAAACAACAACTTATATACAATAAAAACATAATAAATAAATAAAACATATTTACAAAATAATTGAATACAATTATACAAACCAGAAAGAACAAGAACAAAATAAACAGTGCAAAACAAATTGCACACAACATAATCCCTATGGGAGAGCCAGACTAAGGAACATCACCGTCACCATGCATGTAGCCTTTTATCAAAATTATATTGGATCTGAAAATCTAAGGGAGTGAAAGAAGAATACAAAGAAAGCCGCACACCCCGAGATCAACAGGCAGCAGCTACAGAGTCCTGATATTCCTCCACGCCTTTATCCAGGCCTCCTGCTGCCACCTGTCTTTCTCAAGACCCCGAATCTTCCCAACCTCACCCAGAATGTTCTGCACCACCACTTCCACAGGGAGGATTTTACCCCGTAAGGATACCTGACACCGTGCGCTCCACGTGAAATAACGGACTACTAAACTAACTAAAAAAAGTGTTTCCAAATCATAATCCCGACGAGTCTGGAAAGCCCCATACACCCACTCTGCATAACTCATATGGGGGAGGAAGGGTATACTCAGAGCCCTCCCCACCCTCTTGTACACCTCTATATTAAAAGGGCACTGAAGTAGAAAGTGATCCATGGACTCCACCACTCCTCCACACTCCACTCTCGGGCAGCCCCGATCACTCATGGAAAGAAACTTCAAGTTGCCCTTCACATATAGTTTTCCATGAAAGGCAAGCCAAGCCTGATCCCTAAACTTCATTGGGATTCTCTCCAAATTAATCAACCGCAAACCCACCCCCAAAACCAGGCTTGGGCAATCCCTCAGGGCCAGTGGCTCGCAAAAAACAGAGCTCATGATCCGCTTCTCAAGAAGTTTCCTTGGAAGAGATCTGACTTCTCCTGCCGTTACTTGCCACTGCCGAAGCATTTTCAAACACGGGGCAACATAAGCCGGGAGCTTATCATGCTTGACCCTCAGGCTTTTCACTGGCCCACCATTTTCCCAGTCTCGCAGAAAGGGCCTAAACCAGGACTGGAAAATACCAACCCACCCAGGCGGTCTCTCTGCCAACATGTTACCAAGATTGTACTTCACAAACATCAGAGAGAAAAAGACTACAGGGTTGATCATCCCTAGACCACCCTCCCGCCTAGAAAGGTAAGTCACATTCCTTTTGACAAGGTTTATTCTGTTCCCCCATAACAGCTGGAAGAAACAAGTATAGACCCTGGTATAGAGAGAAGCTGGCAAAACGCAAACAAAACTGACATATAGAAAAATCGGAATCAGGTAAGTCTTGATCAGATCAACCTTTTCCCTCAAGGAAAGCTGCCAACCTTTCCAGCTTGCCACCTTGGCATCGGCATTCTCCAGCCTGTTCACCCAATTTGCATGACCATAGTCACCTGGGCCAAATTCAATGCCTAGAACTCTAATTTTTTGCTGGGGCTCCGGGAAGTCATCCGGGAGAACAAAGCTCTCACCTTCCACGCCCATCCAGAAAGCTTCACACTTGTCCTGGTTGACCTTTGAACCTGATGCCTCTGAATACCGTGTTATCACTGAGACCACCTCCTGCGCCTCCCCAGTCCCAGAGACAAAAACAGAAACATCATCAGCATAGGCCACAACCTTCAAAGGAGGCTCACCAGCGATGCCCAAAGGTACCCCACACAATGGCCCATTCTCCAGCCTTCTGATGAAGGGGTCAATTGCAAATGCATATAACAGAGGACTCAATGGGCACCCCTGACGCACACCCGAGCCAACCACAAAGGGCTGCCCGACCCAACCATTAACTAGCGGAAAGCTTTCAGCCCCTTTGTACAAGATCTTAAGCCAATCAATGAAACCCCCCTCCAGGCCATATCTGCCAAGAAGGAGCCATAAGTAATCATGATTAACCCGATCAAAGGCCTTAGCCTGATCCAATGTCAGCAAAAATTTACCCCAACCAGCAGCCCTACAACGCTCCAAGGCCTCCCGGACGGCTAACACTGCTGAGAAAGTGCTTCTACCTTGGACCGAACAGTGCTGGTGGTGGGATAACAAACTGCCTGCCACTGGTGATAATCGCCAGAAAAAAATCTTTGCCAGTATCTTTCTATCGACATTAAGAAGGCTAATGGGGCGCCAATTCTCAATCGTCGAAGGATCTTTACCCTTTGACAGAAGGATCACTGCAGATTGCCTCATGGAGGGAGGGAGAGAACCCTCCTGCAAACAGCCATTAAAAACCTCCGCAAGGTAGGGAGCCAGGATCGTCTTAAAACATTTATAAAACTCAGCTGTCAACCCATCTGGCCCTGGCGTTTTCTTGATGGCCAGTTTATCAATAGCCTGGACTACCTCATCTGCAGGGATTTCATCTGTCAAATTCATCAAAGGAACATTACTTTCCAGTCCTGGTGTAGAGTCCAAAAAACCCAACATCCTTGTCCGATCAAGGTTCCTTCCTCCCAGGAGATCGGCATAGTATGACCTGACAACCTCCAGGATCCCTGACCTAGACTTCGTCAGAGAGCCCGTACTGTCCTTCAGGCCATGGACCGTCTTAACTGCTACGCTCTGTTTACAGTTCTGGTAAGGGTCAGGCGAATGGTATTTCCCGTAATCCCTCTCCTGAACCAAAGAGGCGTGCCGGTCATATTCATGTCTCCTAAGGAGGAGCTTCACCTCAGAGATCGCCCCAGAATCTCCTCCATTCGAAACAAGGCGGTCAAGTTTCCTCCGCAAACGCTGGTAGGTGATATACTTATCTTGCTGCTTCTTTCTTCCTATGGCCTTGAAAAGCCTAACAGTCCGCTGTTTTACAAGCTCCCACCATTCTGACTTGCTGTTGCAAAAGTCTAGGATCGTTACCTGTGCTTGAAAAAAGTCCTCAAAGGATTGTCTTACTCTCTCGTCTTCCAGGAGGGCCGAATTCAATCTCCAGATACCCCTCCCCCTAGGTGGCATGTCTGAGGCATTCAGAGTCACAGATAGAATACAGTGATCAGAAAACTCCACTGCCCGGCACACAGGTGCCGAAAAAGCAGAGTCTCCCTTTAAAAAAAACCTATCTATCCTACTCTGACTACTACCTCTCTGAAAAGTGAACCCCGTGCTGTCTGGGCAACGCTTAATGTGCGCATCTACCAGACCTGCTTCCCTAACTATCGCATTGAGAAAAAGGGTGTCATAGCCCAGCTTATCTCTGAAACCTCTCCTGTCTTTAGACCTAGTAATGGTGTTAAAATCACCTCCAAAGATAACCTGCTGGGCCGTAAAAAGAAAAGGCTTAATCTTTGTAAAGAGGCATTTCCTGTCCCACTTCGTCTGGGGACCATAGATGTTAATCAGGCGCAAGTCCTGCCCCCTTACAGAGACGTCCAAGACCATGCATCTCCCAATCTCTACCTCAATTACCCGCCGGCACGTTACCATACCAGAAAAAAGGACTGCAACCCCGCTGTAAGGCTCGGCCGCAAGAGACCAAAATGAGGGACCACGTCTCCACTCCTTCTTTGCCAGATGTATATCAGCCAGACTACTCAGATGGGTCTCTTGTAAAAACAAAATGTCAGCATCAAACTCGCTGAGCAAAAATAAGGCCATATGACGAGCGCTTACTGATCTCAAGCTGGCAACATTAATGGTTGCCACTTTTAACGGAGTGGGAACTGCCATTAGGGTAATTGAGGCAGACGTTTCTTAGCCTGACTACTCCCTCTCCCTGGAGAACCAGCACGCTTTGTTGCGCCCTGGCACTCATCGTCCATAGAGGACGCTGAACTGAACGAGTCCCACTCATCATCATCATCATCATCGTCCGACAGGACCTTAAACTTATTTTCCAAAGGCAAAACTACAGGATTTAAGGGAACTGAACCCCTTTTTTTCCTTCTTTTGCCCCTCCTCCTCCTATCCTCCAACCACTCCATATCATCTTTGGATAAACCACAACCAGCCTCCCCACACCTATCCTCCCCTTCAACCCCCTCCCCCCCACTCTCCCTTCCCTTATCTACCACCAGACCAGCCTCCCCACTATTTTCCCCACTCCTCTGGCCCCCACGATCTGCAATAGGAACCCTGCAGCGTCGGGGGAGGGGGACTGGCACCACACCTGATGCACCAGCCTCAGCACCTCTTGCTGCCTCTGCAATTTTAGAAGACACAGAAGGATAAGACACAGAAGGATTGGACACATTCTTGGCAACTGAAACTTTACATACAGGCTGGGAGGACACAGACACATTGGGTACTGGCACAGACTGGGGAACCACAGACTGGGGAGACACAGACCCATTGGGTATGGGCACAGACTGGGGAGACACAGACACATTGGGTATTGGCACAGACTGGGGGGACACATTGGGTATTGGCACAGACTGGGGAGACACATTGGGTATGGGCACAGACTCCGATGGAATCACAGGCCCTCCAGCTGATGAGCTCTGTGCATCCTCCATGTCCAGACGGAAGAACTCTCTCATGAGCTCCGGCTTGTTGTGCATTGCCTCAGGACACTGACTATAAGGATGTCCCACTGCATTGCACAGATTACACCTTATAATATTACAATCCTTTGCCAAATGTCCTATACCCTGACACAGGGAGCACTTCATTACTGGACAGGAGGATGCAAGATGCCCTTTATCTCCACATTTATTGCAGAGCTTTGGCTGGCCCGGGTAGAAGATGGTCAGCCTGTCCCTCCCCAGGAAAGCTGAAGATGGCAGATGTTGGACAACATTATCAATAACCTTTAGTTTCAGCTGCACAGACCATCCCCCTGTCCATATTCCCCGATCGTCCAAAATCTTTCTCAGGGGGCTCAGGACGTCCCCATACCTCCTCAACCATACAGTCAGATCCCCTTGGGGTATGGATTCATTGCGCACAAGTATTGTCACCATTTTAATGAGGGGCTGGCGGGAAATAAGTTTGGGGATGAGCCCTTTCCAGTCCGGCAGGCCCCTACACACGTGTTCAAACTTCTCCCAAAATATGTCCAAAGACTCGGGACGGATAAAGGACAAATCATATTCATAGGAACCTGCCGGACTGATCAGGGCGAAGATATCCGCAGGCCTAAACCCCATCTGCAGGATTTTATCCACCACCACCCTCCTATGTGGGGGGTTTCCATCACCTTCCCATTTCAATTGTACAACATTCCTCCTTTTAAACAGGGAGAAAGATAAAACGTCCCCATGCTCCTTCCCTGCTTGTTCCCCCTTCCCAGATCCTGTGGCAGCAACACCAGCATAAGTTTTTCTTCCAGCTTTTGCAGTCTTGTCCTCAGATACATTCAAACCTGCTGGCAGAGAGTCTGAATCAGCTGGGATAGCAGTCTTCTGATTAGCAGGACCCACCCCCTCCCCCGAACACTCAGCTTCAATCCTGGGAGCCGTCACAGTCTTGGCTGCTGCAGACTCCTGGAGAGCTGTAGTACTACTGCTCCCAGCATCACCTCCACCATTCACAGGAACAGCCGCTGTGCCTGGTCCAGGCAAAGTCACTGTATTGTCCATGGACCTCTCTGCAGACTGAAGCTGACAGTTATTAGCAGATGTTATTGCTCGCTGTACATTGTCTATGGGTCTGGGCTGACTGTCTGCAGTACCACAACCCTCAGCAGGCCCATTGTTATTAAAGATCCCACCATCCTGCACACACACAGTACCTGCAGCTGCTCTCTCCACAGGTCTTTCCTCCACAGGGCTGGGAATGGTGTCCATCTTCTCCTCCTCACCTTCCTGGGGAGCTGAATCTGGACTGGCCTCCAGTTTGTTGATCAAATCCAACATGTCAGGACCTTCAACCTCCTGCACGGATGTTCCATATTGCTGGGGGGGGAAGGGGACAGAGGCCTCCGCCATTGAGGGTTCAGCAGGTGTCTGAGATGTTGAAGAGCTGGGCTCATCCTCCGGGCCCACTTTCTCACTCTCTGCTTCCATCTCCTCGCTCTCCATGCAGGAAGAGGCTCCTTTCCTCATTTGATTAAATCGCTCCTCATTTTTATATTTTTCTTTAAAAGCTCCACTATTCTCCTTCAGAGAACTCACCAATTCCTTCTGCTTCCGCAGAGCTTCCTCCAGGTCCTTCAATTCAGGCCTCAGAGCCGGTCTCTTCTTACTGAAGACTTTGGCACAAAACTGCTTTTTCTTTTTAAATTCAGCTTTCAAAGCTCCCAACTTCTCCTCTTCCTTCTCAATCCGCTTCAGCGTTTCCACAATCCTCCGTCTAAAGGAAGACAGAGATTCATCCTTCCTTGGGCCAGGCCCAGAATCTTCCGCAGGTTGAGGCCTATCCAGGGGGCCCCCGCCAGGGTCCTCCCCAGGATCCAGCATCCTTCCTGGGGCAGAGGAGTAACTCTAACCCCTGGTCTCTGGAAGCACAGGAGCAAAGGAACTAGCAACCTCTCACCTCGCTGTCAAGGAGAGGAATGGCAGTTTCCCACCATCCCTGTGCCGAGTTCCCGGGTCCGTACACCCGCTGTGCCCATTATGAGGGGTTCCCACCATCCCTGTGCCGAGTTCTCGGGTCCGTATACCCGCTGTGCCTATTATGAGGGGTTCCCACCATCCCTGTGCCGAGTTCTCGGGTCCGTATACCCGCTGTGCCTATTATGAGGGGTTCCCACCATCCCGAGGTCTGTACACCTGTTGGGTTGCTGTAGGTGGAAGTTGATCTCTTTGCTCTGCAGATGAATGAACAGAATGTTACAAAAATAAAGATTCTGTTACTTTGTATCTTTCTATATTTCTTTGTGGATTTGTGTTGTTTATAAACATTGATTTGTTTGCTTTGTGACAGCGGCTCCGCCTTCTGTGAGAGAACTGGAATCAAAGCCGACAATTGCTGTATAGTGGGAGGGGCAGAGACACTGGGCACACCCACACATGTTCTGTCTACAATGAAGTTTTTGTGGGCGTGTCTAGCACTTCCAAAGTCTGCAACTAGTTAACTGAAAGATCTTTATGTGGACCGCCCCTTTTATGGAAGGACTTCTGTGGGACATATTTCCCCGGTCTGTGTTGATTTTTTTTCAGCAGTCCCTTTCATAGTGCCTATTGATTGTGACTTTAATATTTCTGCTAATCTTCATGGAGTGAACTGTTGGGTATGCTGTGGTGTCTCGTGCCGATTCCAGCTCCATGTTTTCCAGTGTGGTGTCAGAGGTTGTGGAATAGACAGGAGGGGTGGAGAGGAATTCCACACACAGTGGGGGGGGTTATGTACTATTTACAAATCCAGTTTGCACTACAAGTGCACTTGAAAGTTCAGTCGCTGTAGATCCGAGGGGGACATGCAATGAAAATAAAAACAGCATTTTAGCTTGCTCGTGATTGGATGATAAAATCAGCAGAGCTTCCCCTCATTTCAGATCTACCCCTTAGATCTACAGTGACTGCACTTCTAAGTGCACTTGTAGTGCGAAGTGGATTTGCCTTTAGTGAATCAACCACAATGTGTTCAATGGGCTCCATCAGATTTCTATCAACTCTCATCTGGGGATTGCAGTGGCTGTAGCCCCTCCCCCTCCACCAGTGGGGGTGCCTGTTCCTGCGGGGGTACTGGTTGCAGTGGGGTATTTCTTGTAGTGGGGGTACCTGTTTCTGTGAGGGTACCTGTTCCTGTGGGGGTACTTGTTGCAGTGGGGGTACTTTTTCCTGTGAGGGTACCTGTTGCTGGGGGGGTACTGGTTGCAGTAAGGTACCTTTTCCTATTTGTTGCTGGGAGGGTACATGTTCCTGTGGGGGTATTTGTTGCTGAGAGGGTACATGTTCCTGTGGGGGTATTTGTTGCTGGGAGGGTACATGTTCCTGTGGGGGTATTTGTTGCTGGGAGGGTACCTGTTCCTGTGGGGGTATTTGTTGCTGGGAGGGTACATGTTCCTGTGGGGGTATTTGTTGCTGGGAGGGTACATGTTCCTGTGGGGGTATTTGTTGCTGGGAGGGTACATTTTCCTGTGGGGGTATTTGTTGCTGGGAGGGTACATGTTGCAGTGGGGGTACTTGTTGCAGTGGGGGTACCTTTTTCCTATGGGGGTACCTGTTGCTGGGGGGGTACCTGTTGCTGGGAGGGTACCTGTTGCTGTGGGGGTATTTGTTGCTGGGAGGGTACCTGTTCCTGTGGGGGTATTTGTTGCTGGGAGGGTACCTGTTGCTGTGGGGGTATTTGTTGCTGGGAGGGTACCTGTTGCTGTGGGGGTATTTGTTGCTGGGAGGGTACCTGTTGCTGTGGGGGTATTTGTTGCTGGGAGGGTACCTGTTCCTGTGGGGGTATTTGTTGCTGGGAGGGTACCTGTTCCTGTGGGGGTATTTGTTGCTGGGAGGGTACCTGTTCCTGTGGGGGTATTTGTTGCTGGGAGGGTACCTGTTCCTGTGGGGGTATTTGTTGCTGGGAGGGTACCTGTTCCTGTGGGGGTATTTGTTGCTGGGAGGGTACCTGTTCCTGTGGGGGTATTTGTTGCTGGGAGGGTACCTGTTCCTGTGGGGGTATTTGTTGCTGGGAGGGTACCTGTTCCTGTGGGGGTATTTGTTGCTGGGAGGGTAACTGTTCCAGTGGGGGTATTTGTTGCTGGGAGGGTACATGTTCCTGTGGGGGTATTTGTTGCTGGGAGGGTACCTTTTCCTGTGCGGGTACTGGTTGCAGCCAGGGGTACCTGTTGCTGGGAGGTTACTTTTTTCCCGTGGGGATACTTGTTCCTGTGGGGGAGGTTATAAAATGATAACAGACATTAACTTCTCCTTCGATATGGAAAACAAGTCCAAATGGCAGAATAGAAAAGGGTGTGCAGGAGAAATAGCGGGAAATGGAAGCACCCCGTGGGGGGCGGAGCCTGGTTAGATGGTGAATGGTCTAGTAAGTGGAGTGAGACCGGACCAGACGGGTGACTTCGGGGGGCAGTTGTCTGAGCTCCACCTGTTCTGGATCTGTCCAGCTTGGAGCGCGGACGGTCCTGGTTGTTTCATCTCCATGTGACTGAACCTGTCTAGACGGCCAATATGAGACTTTCTGTGTTTTGCGTTCCGCGGTTCCCCGAGGTCGTGTAAATGATTATTTGTAAGAATTGTACTTATTGGAAATGTGTGTCTGTACAGCGAGCACACTGCCAGCCTGGAATATTACAGGCACGCTACGCTCAGTTACTGTTAACTCTTCACACAGCAGAACAATGTAAGTCTTCCTCTGGAAGCCTGCTGAGACAATGTACTGAGCAGGGGCACTGCTGGCACTGGTACCAAGGGCATATGCCCCAGGTCTCCTCGTGCATGCCTAAGGTCCTCTCTCCCTCTCACTCATCAAAGTACCCTAACCCCAGGTCTCCTACTGAGTGCCCCAGACTCTAGCCGTAATCTCAGGTCTCCTACTGAGTGTCCAAAGGCCCTAACTCTAACCCCAGGTCTCCTACTGAGTGCCCCAGGCCCTAACCCGTGCCCCAGACCCTAACCCCAGGTCTCCTACTGAGTGCCCCAGACCCTAGCCGTAATCTCAGGTCTCCTACTGAGTGCCCCAGGCCCTAACTCTAACCCCAGGTCTCCTACTGAGTGCCCCAGGCCCTAACTCTAACCCCAGGTCTCCTACTGAGTGCCCCAGGCCCCAACCCCAGGTCTCCTACTGAGTGCCCCAGACCCTAGCCGTAATCTCAGGTCTCCTACTGAGTGTCCCAGGCCCTAACCCTAACCCCAGGTCTCCTACTGAGTGCCCCAGGCCCCAACCCCAGGTCTCCTACTGAGTGCCCCAGGCCCCAACCCCAGGTCTCCTGAGTGCCCCAGACCCTAACCCGTGCCCCAGACCCTAACCATAACCCCAGGTCTCCTACTGAGTGCCCCAGACCCTAACCCCAGGTCTCCAATGCCCGATCCCTCCAGGAGTTCAATGCAAGACCCTCCAAAGGATTGATAGCAAGCCGTGAAAGTCGTTTCACCAAGTCATGAAGTCAGACCTGTGATTTTCCGGCGTCATATTTTTGGGGGGAAGATCTGAAGAGGAGGTTTGTCCCCTTTTATCAATGTCTCGTACACTTAGAAATCCAAATCCTGGATGATATGAGATCCCACAGACAGGAATCTTCCCTCCAGGAGGAGAAGTCGGGGAACACGGGAAGTCATGAGGATGGCTGGGAAGATGGCAGGAGCACAGACTGTTCTGCATGTGTCGGAGAAGGAATGTCCGACCCCCGCTGTTCTCTAGTCATGCTCTTTAATTAGTACAAAGTTCTTACCGGAGGGGACATGTGCCGCGCTCTCAGTAATTAGAGGACATCCACCTTGGGGCACATGTGTACAATCAGCCGGGAGTCGCCCGTTCACTCGTCCTCCTCACCCCATCCTCCCTGTCTGGAGGATTTTATGTTCCTTTCACATTCACAGACTTTTCCCATAATCCCCCGGGAGGGTGCTGCATGGAGAGCACCGTCCAGATGTGGAGGGAAATGGTGGCAGCCAATGTATGAGAATGATGGGAAGGTGCGCATACGTTCTCCTACCGGAGTACCAGGAGGAAGCCACATACAAACTCCATGCAGATAGTGCCCTGGCCGAGATTTCTCCTGAGAGTCCCAGTGCTGCAAGACAGAAGTGCTAACCACTGAGCCACTACGCCGCCCCTTTAAAAGCCTGCAGATGATTCCTGCTGCTGTTGATTCATTATTGGATGCGCGTTCCTTTAAGAAAGCCATGGCGGTATACGGAGAGAGAGTTTCCATATGCCCCTCCCCCGACTCCTTTATGGATCTGACCTGACACAATGTATACAACCCATCTATATGTTATGTAAGGATTCGGAATTTTCCTCTTCATATCATTCTCCGATCTTCACCAGAGGCAAGCGAGATATCATCTCCTGATTACCGGCTACAAACCAGATGTGTCGGCAGAGAACACTCTTCTCCGCAGGCTCTCTTCTAATCCTAATCAACATTCTAATGAAACCTTTCCATTCTCATTATATATTTGTATCTTTATACCTTGTGATGTCATCACTGAGTGAATGTGATGTCATCACTCTGTGCTTCTCTATGCAATGCGGGCAGATCATGGCTGGTGGGAGGGGCTTCCTGAAAACTCCCCAGCCCCCACTTCATTACTCCTCTATAGGGCCTTCAGGCCTGATGTAAGCAGTGGGAGGAGTTATGCTAATATTAAAATGCCTTAGTGGGCGGTCCTAGGCAGGCTGTATTTCCATAAATGAACAATGCCGCCTATAAATCACATAGAATATGAGAATGGCACATATAAAAGTCCACTGTATTCCCATAGGGGGCGACTCTGATGACTTCTTGTTGTTAGTATATGGCGGGATGAGTTTGTTTTCTGTATAATATGTATGGATCTTACAATGAATATCTCATAATATTGTACATATGGTATACTCCTCCTCTCCCTGAGGAAGGCGTTCTCTCCGAAACGCGTCAGTCCCAATTTAACCTCAATGTAGACAAAGCTGAATGGCATGGAAGATAATAATGGTTGATCATGGAAAATTGGGTATCCCGAGCAACATAGCATGTAATGCTGTACATGTATACTAGTGCCGGCTGTGCTGTAATCTTCTATTGCTTTTTACTATAAGCTTTGTACATCGCCTAAAAAGAGAGATCTTTCCCGTGTATAGAGGAGTGTCAGGGGTCCCCATGTCTCCCATAGAGAGTCCTCTACCCTCTGCAGAAGAGGAGGGTAAGGGGTCCCCGTGTTCCCCATAGAGAGACCTCTCCCATCTGCAGAAGAGGAGTGTCAGGGGTCCCCGTGTTCCCCATAGAGAGACCTCTCCCATCTGCAGAGGAGGAGGGTAAGGGGTCCCCATGTCTCCCATAGAGAGACCTCGTCCCCATGTTCCCCATAGAGAGACCTCTCCCATCTGCAGAAGAGGAGGGTCAGGGGTCCCCGTGTTCCCCATAGAGAGACCTCTCCCATCTGCAGAGGAGGAGGGTCAGGGGTCCCCGTGTTCTCCATAGAGAGACCTCTCCCATCTGCAGAAGAGGAGGGTCAGGGGTCCCCGTGTTCCCCATAGAGAGACCTCTCCCATCTGCAGAAGAGGAGGGTAAGGGGTCCCCGTGTTCTCCATAGAGAGACTTCTCCCATCTGCAGAAGAGGAGGGTCAGGGGTCCCCGTGTTCCCCATAGAGAGACCTCTCCCATCTGCAGAAGAGGAGGGTCAGGGGTCCCCGTGTTCCCCATAGAGAGACCTCTTCTGTCTGCAGAGGAGGAGGGTCAGGGGTCGGGGTCCCCGTGTTCCCCATAGAGAGACCTCTCCCATCTGCAGAAGAGGAGGGTAAGGGGTCACCGTGTTTCCCATAGAGAGACCTCTTCTGTCTGCAGAGAAGGAGGGTCAGGGGTCCCCGTGTTCTCCATAGAGAGACCTCTCCCATCAGCAGAAGAGGAGGGTCAGGGGTCCCCGTGTTCTCCATAGAGAGACCTCTCCCATCAGCAGAAGAGGAGGGTAAGGGGTCCCCGTGTTCCCCATAGAGAGACCTCTCCCATCAGCAGAGGAGGAGGGTCAGGGGTCCCCGTGTTCCCCATAGAGAGACCTCTCCCATCTGCAGAGAAGGAGGGTAAGGGGTCCCCGTGTTCCCCATAGAGAGACCTCTCCCATCTGCAGAAGAGGAGGGTAAGGGGTCCCCGTGTTTCCCATAGAGAGACCTCTTCTGTCTGCAGAAGAGGAGGGTAAGGGGTCCCCGTGTTCCCCATAGAGAGACCTCTCCCATCTGCAGAGGAGGATCAGGGGTCCCCGTGTTCCCCATAGAAAGACCTGTTCTGTCTGCAGAGGAGGAGGGTCAGGGGTGGGGGTCCCCGTGTTCCCCATAGAGAGACCTCTCCCATCTGCAGAAGAGGAGGGTAAGGGGTCCCCGTGTTCCCCATAGAGAGACCTCTTCTGTCTGCAGAAGAGGAGGGTAAGGGGTCCCCGTGTTCCCCATAGAGAGACCTCTCCCATCTGCAGAGGAGGATCAGGGGTCCCCGTGTTCCCCATAGAAAGACCTGTTCTGTCTGCAGAGGAGGAGGGTCAGGGGTCGGGGTCCCCGTGTACCCCATAGAGAGACCTCTCCCATCTGCAGAGAAGGAAGGTCAGGGGTCCCCATGTTCCCCATAGAGATCTATTTCAAACCTAAAAAGTTGTCAGCCGACACATTTCAGGGTTCCAGATCTTCTTCTTCAGGGCCTGAGATCACCGAGCAACTTCAGCTTACCTGTATGAGGAAAGGTGCAGCAGTCAGCAGTGATTGTGTCTACTGGCTGCACCCCAAACTACCGCACCTCCCATCCCCCTCGTAGGGGGACACACATAGAGGCCCCTGCAGCACCTCAGGCCCAGAAGAACATCTCTAACCCAGAAACTTGGTGGATATCAAATGTGAATAAAACTGATTGTTGGAACCTGACTGACCCGCCTATCTGTCTGTATGTGACCGCCTGGGGGTGGAAGGTCATTGACCCGATGACATCATCATACCTGTTATGAATGAAGATGAATAATGAAGGTTTTGTAGCTTTCTCTGTATTTTCTGTCGGCTCATTGTATCCGTTTCATCATCTTTTAGGAATTTTGGAATTTATCAGCCTGGCGGTCGGTCTGGTCAGTATCCGCGGTGTGGACTCCGGTCTCTACCTGGGAATGAACGAGCGAGGCGAGCTGTATGGGTCGGTAAGGCTGAATTTTTTCCTGACTTCCTAGACATGAATGTAGAGATAAAAAAAGTGGAAATAGTCATGGTGCCGGACTCCTGGGCCATCTCTGAACGTTCCATTGGTTTCTCAAGTTTTACTGTCCTCCATATTCTGGACCTTTCCACAGTCGCCATTCACATGGATAGGAAGATCTCAGCCATAGGACATGTTCTCATCACCATGGAATCTGCCGAAAATAACCGTCACTTTCCTGGGAAAAGAATAAGGATCCCCATGTTGGTGAATAGAACCGTGTGCGTGCGTGTGTGCGTGTGTGTGTGTGTGTGTGTGTGTGTGCGTGCGTGCGTGTGTGCGTGTGTGTGTGTGTGTGTGTGTGTGTGTGTGTCTTAAATGAGCACCCCGGGGAGGGGGGTGGGGGCACAGGGTTTACCAATCACACCCAGAACTTCACATAAGACTATGGGAGGGTTCAATCATCATCCGGGTTTATTGTTGTCCCATTGAGGAGAATGTCCTCCACTTCCTGCCCCCGAGACCGGAATCAGAACGGTGTCCCCATTGGAAGATTTCCCCTCCCTTCCTGTTCTGGTGACAACTATACAATTCAGCATTTCCCATCATTGATGAGACCAGGACTTGTGGGTGCGAGTGAATCCACCCGCCCCCCCCCCCCCCCCCCAGAGAATCGAGTGATTTTGGGGTTGCAAGAAAGAAAATGACACAATCTATGGTGGGCCTTAAAGTGGAACTCCAGCCTGCTATAAAAGAATGAATGCAGAATAAATGTCTCCGGAGGAGGGCGGGTCCCTCTGGTTGGGATCTCCATAGTCACACCCACTTCTCACTTTTCTCAGGCTCTGAAAATCACATTCTTTCATTTCAATAAATCCTGATCACTTTCCCTGATAAACCTCAGTAATTAGGTTACACTTGGCAGCCCCACCCCCGCCCCCGTGCCCAGGGGCCTGAAAATCTGGAATCTGGAAATTGGGTGCCGGAGCCGCGCTCTGCAGCTGGTTCAATCTGAACTTGGGATGACGGTAACCCCTCGCAGTCCAATTGTTTCCCAGAAAAAGAAGAGCAATCCGATGGAGGTCTTCTGTCGACTGAGTCTGACCAAAGCGCTCAGTAATAATTAGAAAGGAACTCAGGTGTCCGCCAAATTCCTCCTCAAACTCGCACCCTTTTTTTTTTAGTCCAATAATCTGCCTTCTTGATTATTTTTTGTTTACAGTGCTGTGGGGAAGGAATGACTGCAGCTCATTGGACTAAATAAGAGCATGAGTTTGGTAGGGGGTGAGCGTGGCCGGGGGTGAGCGTGGCCAGGGGTGAGCGTGGCCGGGGGTGAGCTTGACTGGGGTGTGTTTGGTCGGGGCTGCGTTTGGATGGAGGTGAGCATAGCTGGAAGTGAGCGTGGCTTGGGGGTGAGCTTGAGCTTGGCTAGGGGTGAGCGTGGTTGAGGGTGAGCGTGGTTGGGGGTGAGCGTGGCTGGGGGGGAGCGTGGCTGGGGGGGAGCGTGGCTGGGGGGGAGCGTGGCTGGAGGGGAGCGTGGCTGGGGTGAGCGTGGTTGAGGATGAGCTTGGCTGGTGAGCGTGGTTGAGGATGAGCTTGGCTGGTGAGCTTGGCTGGGGGTGTGTTTGGCTGGAGATGAGTTTGGCTGGAGATGAGTTTGGCTGGAGATGAGTTTGGCTGGAGGAGTGTTTTGGCTGGAGATGAGTTTGGATGGGGGTGCGCTTGGCTGGAGGGGAGCTTGGCTGGGGGTGAGCGTGGCGGGGGATGAGTTTGGCTGGAGGAGTGTTTTGGCTGGAGATGAGTTTGGATGGGGGTGCGTTTGGCTGGAGGGGAGCTTGGCTGGGGGTGAGCGTGGCGGGGGATGAGTTTGGCTGGAGGAGTGTTTTGGCTGGAGATGAGTTTGGATGGGGGTGCGTTTGGCTGGAGGGGAGCTTGGCTGGGGGTGAGCGTGGCGGGGAATGAGTTTGGCTGGAGGTGAGCTTGGTTGGAGCTGCGTTTGGCTGGAGGTGAGCGTGGCTAGGGGGTGAGCGTGGCTGTGGGTGAGCGTGGCTGGCGGTGACCTTGGCTTGGGGGTGACCTTGGCTTGGGGGTGAGCTTGAGCTTGGCTGAGGGTGAGCTTGGCTGAGGGTGAGCTTGGCTGGAGGTGAGCTTGGTTGGGTGTAAGCTTGAGCTTGGCCGGGGGTGAGCGTGGCCGGTGGTGAGCGTGGCCGGGGGTGAGCTTGACTAGGGTGTGTTTGGTAGGGGCTGCGTTTGGCTGGAGGTGAGCTTGGCTTGGGGGTGAGCTTGGCTTGGGGGTGAGCTTGGCTTGGGGGTGAGCTTGGCTAGGGGTGAGCGTGGCTGGGGGTGAGCGTGGCTGGCGGTGACCTTGGCTTGGGGGTGAGCTTGAGCTTGGCTGAGGGTGAGCTTGGCTGAGGGTGAGCTTGGCTGAGGGTGAGCTTGGCTGAGGGTGAGCTTGGCTGAGGGTGAGCTTGGCTGGAGGTGAGCTTGGCTGGAGGTGAGCTTGGCTGGAGGTGAGCTTGAGCGTGGCCGGGGGTGAGCGTGGCCGGGGGTGAGCTTGACTAGGGTGTGTTTGGTAGGGGCTGCGTTTGGCTTGGGGGTGAGCTTGGCTAGGGGTGAGCTTGGCTAGGGGTGAGCGTGGCTGGCGGTGACCTTGGCTTGGGGGTGAGCTTGAGCTTGGCTGGAGGTGAGCTTGGCCGGGGGTGAGCTTGGTTGGGTGTGTTTGGTAGGGGCTGCGTTTGGCTGGGGGTGAGCTTGGCTGGGGGTGAGCTTGGCTTGGGGGTGAGCGTGGCTGGAGGTGAGCTTGGCTTGGGGGTGAGCGTGGCTGGAGGTGAGCGTGGCCCTTCCCTGCAATATAAGACACTTTTAATGTGAGGTGTGGCTGTTACTCAGCTCTGCCAGCACAGAGCACTGCAGTCGGGATAGTGTAATAAGAAGGCATATGGAGGGTGGGGGGAGAGCTGGCTGAGGTGAGTATAATTCTGGCGTGGCACTCGGTGGGAAAATAATAATATTTAATGACTTTGTGATTTGTGTGTTACTGCAAAATTAGTGATGTCCAAATAAGCTCAACACAATCTATCCCAACCCCCGCTCTATCCTTATAGACAATGACTGCTGAAGACTGGGCCATCACCTCTACAACCTGCCCATAACCGGTGTCACTCGAAATCCCTTTAAGATTCTACTGCTGGAATTTCATGGACTTTCCATGTTTTCTATTGAATCGTCTCCTCAATCATATTCAGTCTATGGCGTTATTCACTAAATGGTGTCACCCTAAATCCACACTTCCATGAGATTCTATTGGTTGGGATTCCCTGAGATTCTTTTGGTTGGGATTCTATTGGTTGGGATTCCATGAGATTCTATTGGTTGGGATTCCCTGAGATTCTATTGGTTGGGATTCCCTGAGATTCTTTTGGTTGGGATTCTATTGGTTGGGATTCCATGAGATTCTATTGGTTGGGATTCTATTGGTTGGGATTCCATGAGATTCTATTGGTTGGGATTCCCTGAGATTCTTTTGGTTGGGATTCTATTGGTTGGGATTCCATGAGATTCTATTGGTTGGGATTCCCTGAGATTCTTTTGGTTGGGATTCTATTGGTTGGGATTCCATGAGATTCTATTGGTTGGGATTCTATTGGTTGGGATTCCATGAGATTCTATTGGTTGGGATTCCCTGAGATTCTATTGGTTGGGATTCCCTGAGATTCTATTGGTTGGGGTTCCCTGAGATTCTTTTGGTTGGGATTCTATTGGTTGGGATTCCATGAGATTCTATTGGTTGGGATTCTATTGGTTGGGATTCCATGAGATTCTATTGGTTGGGATTCCCTGAGATTCTATTGGTTGGGGTTCTTTGAGATTCTTCTGGTCTCGGTTTCATGGACTTTCCTTGGTTTCTATCGCCTCTTCTCCTCAATAATGATAATAGTCCTTGCTGGTTACCTCCGGCAGTGAAGGGGTGGCGCGCCCGGATCGTACGGGTTTGTGACCCGGGGCAGAGTAAGGTGTTAAGCAGAATTCCTCCTGCCAAAGCCGTCATTAGATTTCCCTTCTATAGAGGAGAAGAATGTGGCGTCTGAGGCGCTGTGCGATATTCCGCCTGGACTGCGCTCGTTTCTCGGGAGTCTCGCTCGCTCGCTACATATGGAAGTCATTTCATGATTAAAAATGTGTTTCTCGAACGGCCGGCCCTCTTCCCTCGGCGGATTTGCGCGGCCCTGCGATGTGTCACTTGAAGCCAGCTTCTTTTATGTCAAAGCTGTAAAATTCATGCTGAAAACACAGATTGTCTGTGCCAAGGCATAAGGGAACAATCTTCAAAAAATCTGCGTACAGGTGGAGATTTTCCTATTAAAATGATCAAAGACACAATTAGCAACGCTCAAAGAAAAACATTCTGGATCCAAAGGAAAAAGTCAAGGTTTTCTACTCGGCTGGGAGGACGCCGCCAACATCCCAGATGGTTAACCTTCGCTGTGCCAGCGCCGCGCACCTCCAGCCAGCATAACATGGGGGATTCCACCCAAATTATCCCTTTCCCTAAAGTGCGCCAGAAGGTGCGGGACGTGTCCGGCCACCATTGGATTTACTTCTGATTTGGGGGTCAGTTATGGGAAATACAACCACTAAAAATGGAAACAAAGGATAATAAACATCCACACTATAGGGGCAAAAGTCTGGGAACATCTGATCATCACACCTAGTCCTACAGGGACAAGGAAACAATCGTCTATCATTTTATTGGTTTATTATAACAGTGGGAGACGGAATAACAAAAATATCCAGAAAAACGCATTTCAAAAAAAGTTATAAATTGATTTGCATTTTAATGAGTGAAATAAGTATTTGACCCCCTTCACAGAACACGACTTAGTAGTTGGTGGAGAAACCCTTGTTGGCGATCACAGAGGTCAGACGTTTCATGGAGTTGGCCTCCAGGTTCGCACATCTCAGGAGGGATTTTGTCCTCTTTACAGATCCTCTCCAAGTCATTAAGATTTCCAGGCTGATGTTTGGCAACTCGAACCTTCAGCTCCCTCCACATACTGTATTTTCAATGGGTTAAAGGTCTGGAGACTGGCTAGGCCACTCCAGGACCTTTTATGTGCTTCTTCTTGAGCCACTCCTTTGTTGCCTTGGCCGTGTGTTTTGGGTCATTGTCATGCTGGAAGATCCATCCACAACCCATTTTCAGTGCCCTGGCTGAGGGAAGGAGGTTCTCACCCAAGATTTGATGGTACATGGCCCATCCATCACCCCTCTGATGCGGTGAAGTTGTCCTGTCCCCTTAGCAGAAAACCACCCCCAAAGCATAATGTTTCCACCTCCATGTATGACGGTGGGGGATGGTGTTCTTGGGGTCATAGGACCTCCATGTATGATGATGGGGGGTGGTGTTCTTGGGGTCATAGGTCCTCCATGTATGACCGTAGGGATGGTGTTCTTGGGGTCATAGGTCCTCCATGTATGATGGTGGGGGATGGAGTTCTTGGGGTCATAGGTCCTCCATGTATGACGGTGGGGGATGGTGTTCTTGGGGTCATAGGTCCTCCATGTATGACGGTGGGGGATGGTGTTCTTGGGGTCATAGGCAGCATTCCTCCTCCTCCTCCAAACACGGCGAGTTGAGTTGATGCCAAAGATCTGGATTTTGGTCTCCTCTGACCACAACCCTTCCCCCGGTTCTCCTCGGAATCATTCAGATGTTCATTAGCAGACTTCAGAGGGACCTGTACATGTGATTTCCTGAGCGGGGGGACCTGTACATGTGATTTCCTGAGCGGGGGGACCTGTACATGTGATTTCCTGAGCGGGGGGACCTGTACATGTGATTTCCTGAGCGGGGGGGGACCTGTACATGTGATTTCCTGAGCGGGGGGACCTGTACATGTGATTTCCTGAGCGGGGGGATCTTGCGGGGGCTGCAGGATTTCAGTCCCTCACGGTGTAGTGTGTTACCAATTGTTCTCTTGGTGACTATGGTCCCAGCTGAGATCATGGAGAAGATTCTCCGGTGTAGTTCTGGGCGGATTCCTCACCGTTCTCCTGATCATTGATCCTCCACGAGGTGAGATCTTCCATGGAGCCCCAGACCGAGGAGATCCATCGTTATTTTGTGAATAATAATCCCACCAACTGTTGTCTCCTCTCACCAAGCTGCTTGGCGATGGTCTTGTAGCCCATTCCAGCCTTGTGTAGGTCTCCAATCTTCTCCCCGATGTCCTCTGACAGATCTTTGGTCTCCATGGTGGAGAGATTGGAATCTGATTGGATGCTTCTGTGGACAGGTGTCTTATAGGCAGGTAACAAGCTGAGATTAGGAGCACTCCCTTTAAGAGGGAAAAGTTCTCTAAACTCAGCTCGTTACCTGTATAGAAGACACCTGGGAGCCAGAAATCTTGCTGATCGGAAATCAAATACTTATTTCACTCAAAAAAATGCAAATCAATTTATAACTTTTTTGAAATGTGTTTTTGGATATTCTTGTTATTCTGTCTCTCACTGTTAAAATAAACCAACCCTCACTGTACATGGCCAAAAGCATGTGCCCCCCCCCCTTTCCCCCCTCTTTTTGGGGTAACAGTTTGGTGAAGACCCTTTTCTGTTCCTGCATGATTGCACCCCCCTGTGTACAAAGTATGGGTGTGCGCAAATACAGTGTCTTGAAAAAGTATTCACACCCCTTGGAATATTCCACATTTTGTCATGTTACAACCAAAGACATAAATGTATTTTATTGGGATTTTATGTGATGGACCAACACAAAGTGTCACATAATTGTGAAGTGAAAGGAAAATGATAAATGATACAAATAAATAAGTGAAAAGTGTGGGGGGGGGGGGCATTTGTATGGTGCCCCCTTTACTCTGATACCCCCAACTAAAATCTAGTGGAACCAATTGCCTTCAGAAGTCACCTAATTAGTAAATAGTGTCCACCTGTGTGTCATTTAATCTTAGTATAAATACAGCTGTTCTGTGAAGCCCTCATAGGTTTGTTAGAGAACCTTAGTGAACAAACAGCATCATGAAGGCCAAGGAACACACCAGGCAGGTCAGGGATAAAGTTGTGGAGAAGTATAAAGCAGGGTTAGGTTATAAAAAGATCTCCCAAGCTTTGACCATCTCACGGAGTTCTGTTCAATCCATCATCGGAAAATGGAAAGAGTATGGGCACAACTGCAAACCTACCAAGACATGGCCGTCCACCTAAACTGACCGGGCCGGGCAAGGAGAGCATTCATCAGAGAAGAGCCAAGAGGTCCATGGTAACTCTGGAGGAGCTGCAGAGATCCACAGCTCAGGGGGGAGAATCTGTCCACAGGACAACTATTAGTCGTCTCTCCACAAATCTGCCCTTTATGGAAGAGTGACAAGAAGAAAGACATTGGAGGAAGAAAGTCATAAGAAGTCCTGTTTGTAGTTTGTGAGAAGCCATGTGGGGGAGGGGGCAGCAAACATGTGGAAGAAGGTGATCTGGTCAGAGGAGACCAAAATTCTACTTTATGGCATAAAAGCAAAACGCTATGTGTGGGGAAAACTAAC
>NW_027507751.1:5000-175744 GCF_037356315.1 Lithobates pipiens | reverse complement strand
ACGTGGTGTATCTGGATAAAGTAAGGCCCGTAGACGTGGTGTATCTGGATAAAGTAAGGCCCGTAGACGTGGTGTATCTGGATAAAGTAAGGCCCGTAGACGTGGTGTATCTGGATAAAGTAAGGCCCGTAGACGTGGTGTATCTGGATAAAGTAAGGCCCGTAGACGTGGTGTATCTGGATAAAGGAAGGCTCGTAGACATGGTGTATCTGGATAAAGGAAGGCCCGTAGGCGTGGTGTACCTAGATGAAGGAAGGCCGGTAGACGTGGTGTATCTAGATAAAGGAAGGCCCGTAGACGTGGTGTATCTAGATAAAGGAAGGCCCGTAGACGTGGTGTATCTAGATAAAGGAAGGCCCGTAGACGTGGTGTATCTAGATAAAGGAAGGCCCGTAGACGTGGTGTATCTAGATAAAGGAAGGCCCGTAGACGTGGTGTATCTAGATAAAGGAAGGCCCGTAGACGTGGTGTATCTAGATAAAGGAAGGCCCGTAGACGTGGTGTATCTAGATAAAGGAAGGCCCGTAGACGTGGTGTATCTAGATAAAGGAAGGCCCGTAGACGTGGTGTATCTAGATAAAAGGAAGGCCCATAGACGTGGTGTATCTAAAGGAAGGCCCATAGACGTGGTGAATCTAGCTAAAGGAAGGCCCGTAGATGTGGTGCATCTGGATTTTGCAAAAGCATTTGACACAGTTACCCATAAACATTTATGTCACGTACACACGATCAGACTATGGTCCGCCTTCGGCGGCGAGATTGACACCTCGCTGGCCCCGTCACCTGTTATGGACTTAAAGGGGAAGACCTATGCTGAAAAAAATGGCATGGGGGTCCCCCCAAAGTCCATATCAGACCCTTATCAGAGCATGCAGCCCCGCCGGTCAGGAAAGGGGGTGGGGACAAGCGAGCACCCCCCCCCCCCGTACCAGACCACGTGCCCTCAACATGAGGGGGGGGGCTTTGGGGAAGAGGGGGCCCCCCACCTCAAAGCACCTTGTCCCCATGTTGATGAGGACAAGGGCCTCTTCCTGACAACCCTGGGTCTGCGGGTGGGGGGGCTTATCGGAAACCGGGAGCCCCCTTTAAGGGGGCCCCCAGATAATGGCCCCCCACCCTATGTGAATGAGTATGGGGTACAATGTACCCCCTACCCATTCATCTGGTGAAAAAAAAAAAAATGTAAAAAAAAAAAAAAAAGAAAAAACACACACAAGGGTTTAAAATAATTTATTGCACAGCTCCGGGGGTCTTCTTCCGTCTTGGGGGGCTCTTCTTGTCTGGGACTGTGACATCATAAGGGGCTGGGACATCAATCTGCGATGTCCCTATATAAGTCGCCGCACACTGCGTCCCTGTCATTGCGGCCAGAGAGAGAGCGTTGAGTCAACATCTCAAGGATGAAGAACAAGAAGAAGAGAAGGCGGCAGTGATAGAAGACCGGGCCACCGCTAGTAAAAGAGCTGAAAGAAGGCGCGGAGGCCCAGCAAGAATAACTTCAGAGGGGGACAAGACCACTAAAGTCGGAAGAAGAGGCGGCGACAGAAGACCGGGCCACCGCTAGTAAAAGAGCTAAAAGGAAGAAAGCGGAGGCCCAGCAAGAAGAACCGAAGAGGAACCCTGAAGTCGGAAGAAGACCCCCGGGCAACGACAAAGAAGAAAGCCGGGCTCCTGCGTTAGTAAAAGAGCTAGCAGAAGATAGTGGAGGAGTCCGGCGAGAAGACCCCCCCAAGACGGAAGAAGACACCTGGAGCTGTGCAATAAATTTTAAACCCTTGTGTGGGGTTTCTTTTTTTTTTACATTTTCTTCACCAGGTGAATGGGTAGGGGTACATTGTACCTCATACTCATTCACATAGGGTGGGGGGCCGGTTTCTGGGGGCCCCTTATTAAAGGGGGCTCCCGGATTCTGATAAGCCCCCCGCCCGCAGACCCCGACAACCAACGGCCAGGGTTCTCGGGAAGAGGCCCTTGTCCTCATCAACATGGGACAAGTTGCTTTGGGCTGGGGGGGCCGCTCGCCCCCCCTTCCCCAAAGCACCCCCTAATCTCATATGGACTTTGGGGGGGACCCCCACGCCATCTTTTCGGCATAGGGCTTCCCCTTTAAGTCCATACCAGGTGACGGGGCCAGCGAGGCGTCAATCTCGCCGGCAAAGGCAGTGACATTGACCTCCTGCGCTAGTCCTGGCTACCTGGAGCTGCGTTCAAAATGAACGGACCTTCCTCCGTGAGGGCAAGTCCGTTCATTTCAAAAGTCCAGGGGACTCCCGCCATAGTCCAGCGGACCTAGTCCGGTTGTGTGTGGGCAGGTCTGCTGGTTCGGAAAGTCCAGGGGACTTTCCGGCGGTTTGTCCGCCAGACTAAGTCCGCCGGATAGTCTGATCGTGTGTACGTGGCATTACTGTACAAAATAAGGTCCGTTGGCATGGACCATAAGGCGAGTAGATGGATTGAAAACTGGGCGAATTCAGAGGGTGGTGATAAATGGGGAGTACTCGGAATGGTTGGGGTGGGTAGTGGGGTTTTCCAGGGTTCTGTGCTGGGACCAATCCTATTTAATTTGTTCATAAATGACCTGGAGGATGGGGTAAACAGTTCAATTTCGGTATCTGTGGATGATACCAAGCTAAGCAGGGCAACAACTTCTCCGCAGGATGTGGAAACCTTCAAAGAAGATCTGAACAAATGAATGGGGGGAGGGGCAACTACATGGCAAATGAGGTTCAATGTAGAAAAATGTAAAAATGCATTTGGGTGGCAAAAATATGATTCTCCCACTTTATAAGACTCTGGTCCGGCCGCACCTGGAGTATGCTGTACAGTTCTGGGCACCAGTCTTAGCAGGAAGGATGTACTTCAAATGGAGCGAGTACAAAGAAGGGCAACAAAGCCAATAAAGGGTCTGGAGGATATTAGTTATGAGGAAAGGTTCTGAGCTCTGAACTTATTCTCCCTGGAGAAGAGACGCTTGAGAGGGGACATGATTTCAATATATAATTTATAAATACCGGACTGGTGACCCCACAATAGGGATAAAACTTTTTTGCAGAACGGAGTTTAACAAGACTCGTGGCCACTCATTAAAAGTACGAGAAAAGAGGTTTAACCTTAAACTATTTAGAGGGTTCTTTACTGTAAGAGCGTCAAAGATGTGGAATTCCCTTCCACAGGCGGTGGTCTCAGTGAGGGGCATTGATAGTTTAAAAAAAAACTATTAAAATGATAACCTGAACGACCACAACATACAGGGGTATACAATGTAATACTGACATATAATCACACACATAATTTGGACTTGATGGACTTGTGTCTTTTTTCAACCTCACCTACTATGTAACTATACCTCACCCAACCACAGCCCCGACCTCGCCCAAACCTCACCCGCCCAAACCTCACCCGCCAAACCACAGCCCCAACCTCGCCCAAACCTCACCCGCCGAACCACAGCCCCAACCTCGCCTAAAACACAGCCCAAAACACACCCAACCACACCCCCCCAAACACAGCCCAAAACGCACCCAACCACACCCCCCCAAACACAGCCTCAATCCCATCCAACCACACCCCAAACCTCTTCCCCAACCTCATCCAACCACAGCCAACTAAACTCAACCTCATTCAACTGCAGCCAACCACATCCCAATCACAGCCCAGCCCTTTTCTCTTCATTTAATTTCCCCATCTTACCCATCAGCTGCTCCTGAAGTTTCTTCTTCTCTGGATTTTCACCTTCACTGTCGCTATCACTGCTACAAGACACAGAAAATACCAATCACTACATTTAGATGTTCAGGTGAAAACTAAATATAAATTTTACAGCAAAACACAAAGTGAAGTCAACCCCAGGAACAAGTTTCCCTGATCCCACCACATCACACAGAACTGAACATCCAGCGAGCAGGCAGGCTGTGCGCTAGACACACTCTGCAATACAACAAACCCACCCGCCTGCTCACACTCTTCCTTAGAATGTACCTTGCGTTGCGCATGCATAGTCCAGTGTACATTATCCGCATGCGTCTGTGCCAGAAAAAATTGACTCCCGTACATCACTCCGGCTCGGCCAATCAAGCCAGCGAAGAGCCTGAACCCAGACGATGACTGGATAAAGATGTTGGGAGTGAGGAGAAGTGAGCTTAGCTCTGCATTCAACTGAAATCTGGCAGCTAATGCCCCCCCCCCCCCGCCAACACTGCACACTACCAGCGCTCTTTGTATTGATTTTTGGCTGAGCAAGCAACAGACAGACGTAATGTAGGTAGGTATACTGTACAGGTAGGTACTGTATACTGTGCGGGTCACATCAATATCCAGTGTGAACTGGTGACATCAAAGTCTCTGTTGGGAAAGATCTTCTTACAGTGAACAAATTCAAGGCAAAGCTTCACTTGACGGCCCGATTCTCATTTCACCATGGGGCTCCCTCGGTTGCCTCCTATGAGGTAGCACCGGGTGCCAGAGTGGCCAATCACGAGGTTGGACTGATGTCACATAAGGGATGACTTAGGGCAGTTTACACTTGCTTCAAAACAAGGCTTCGGACAAGCTTTGGTAAAGCCCTCTCAACGCCAAAGCTCCTGTCACTAAATACAATGGGTGGCTTACAGTCCTGTTTATACCTTGCTTTTGCTTGGTGCTTTGAGCGAGCTTTGCCATAGACTTCTATGGAGACTTTGAAGACGATTTGAAGCACCACTAAAGCTACATGGGGTATAATTTTTAGAAGCAAAGCCAAAGCAAAGCAAGGTGCAAACAGGACTGTAAGCCAACCATTTTATTTAGTGACAGCATTCAGAGAGCTTTAACAAAGTCTGTCCGAAGTCTTGTTTTGAAGCAAGTGTAAACTAGCCCCTCATGTGTGTTGAAGCTGAAACGAGTGTAAATGAGCCCAAAGTGCCCTTAGCCCAGTATATGCCCCAACCGAAACGTTAAACCAGGGAATGAGAGTATGATCAGCGGGGAGAGCAACCTTCTACTCTTCCTATGAAGGGCAAATTACAGGTTTGCTTTTATATTGGTGAGGTGATGTCTGACCCTTACCTGAAATCAGCCACCATAGGCAGGTAATGATGGGCGACACTTTGCACAGTCCTTGGAATGACTCCATAGCACTCACCTAGATCAGTAGATGGACTTTAACCCTTTTCTTTTTTCTGATTGCATTTAAAGTAGATCCAAACTCTAAGTGGTTTTTACTTTAATGCATTCCCTGCAGCAAGGTAAAAATAGGATTTTTATAACAGCTTACCTGTAAAATCCTTTTCTTGGAGTACATCATGGGACACAGAGCCACGGTAATTACTGTATGGGTATACAGGCACCTTCAGGTGATAGACACTGGCGCACCCTAAACAGGAAGTTCAATTCCCCATATAACCCCTCCCCTTACTCAGAGTACCTCAGTTTTGTAGCAAAGCAATACACCAGAAAGAGGGGAGGGATCTCTGTGTCCCGTGATGTACTCCAATAAAAGGATTTTACAGGTAAGCTGTTATAAAAATCCTATTTTTACCTTGCTGCAGGGAATGCATTAAAGTAAGCTGTTATAAAAATCCTATTTTCTTTATCATACATCATGGGACACAGAGCCACAGTAATTACTGTATGGGATGTCCCAGAGCAATGCTATCTGAGGGGAGGGAGACAAAAACAAAAAGTAGGGTGCCATCAGACCTGAGGACCTATACTGCTGCCTGCAGCACACTGCGCCCAAAGGCGATATCCTCATGCCTCCTTTCATCCACATGATAGAATCTGGTGAATGTATGGACTGAAGTCCAGGTTGCAGCCTTGCAGATTAGAACCATGGAGGCTTGGTGATGCATTGCCCACGAAGCACTAACAGCCCTGGTGGAGTGCACTTTGATCTGAAAAGGTGGAACCTTCTTCAAGCCATAAGCTTGAACAATTACCTGTCAAATCCATTTGGCAATAGTGGGTTTCGATGCTGCCTGTCCTTTCCTAGGACCCTGAGGCAACACGAACAAAACATCTGTTTTTCTAATCTGAACAGTTGCCTTCAAATAGATCTCATCTGCTCTCACTACAGAGTGTAGTGACTTTTCTTCAGTAGAACAGGATTCTGGAAAAAATGAAGGCAGAACATTATCCTGGTTTAGGTGAAAACCTGAAACCACATTCGGCAGAAAGCTAGGATGAGGATATTCTATTCTTATGAATGATTAAATATGGCTCTTTACAAGAAACAGTGGCCATCTCTGATACCCTTCTACCAGAAAAAACTAGCTTCCTTGTCAAAAGGACTATGTCGTATCGACTCAAAAGTTGCTGTCTGTTTGTAATGTCGACAGAACTAAATTCAAGTCCCAAGGGTTCAGGGATGCCCTAACCGGTGCATTAAGCCGCGTTACCCCCTGTATAAAGCTTTGGATCAAAGAATGCGAAGCAAGCAGATGCTGAAAAAAATAAAAAATACTAATAAGGCCTAGACCTGGCCCTTGATAGTACTCGAGTCCAATTTAATTTCTAGCCCCATTTGCAGAAAGGCAAGAATTCTACCTCTAACATACTTTCTGGGATGCCAACCCCTGGATTCACACCTGCCTTCCAGACTGTATAATAAATGACTCTGGAAGCCGGCTTCCTTGCATCAAGGTAGGAATCACTGAGCCTGAAAACCCATGATTCCTTAGAATATGGGTTTCAATAGCCAAACCGTTACATTTAGCATTTGTAAAGTAGGATGGAACACGGGTCTCTGCGATAGCAGGTCTGGACGTGGTGGTAGGGTTCATGGGGCCCTACCACCATCTTTACTATTTCTGCATACCAAGATCGTCTGGGCCACAAGAACTACTGACTTCCTTTCTTACTTTATCCTGCGAAGAAGTCAAGGTAGCAGCAAAATAGGAAGGAATGCATAAAATCAGTGAGAACTGATCCCACAGGGTCACCAACGCATCTATTGCGCATGCAAGTGAATCCCTTGTTCTTGACACAAAGTTGACAACTTTGTTGTTAAACCTGGACGCAAACAGATCTACATCCAGGATCCCCCATATTCGGAATATAGCCAAGAAGATGTCAGGGTGAATGGGCCATTCCTCCGGGAACAACTGCTTGTGACTTAAGTAGTCTGCCTGCCAGTTCTCTACCCCTGGAATGAAGATTGCTAAAATACACGGCACATGTTTTTCTGCCCAGGTTAAAATATGGTTTAGCTCTTTCTGGGCTGCCTGACTTATAAGCCACTGCTCATGGCATTGTCGGATTGAATCCTGACAGGAGAATTCTGCAACCTGAATGTCCAGGCCCTTAGGGCTAGAGGCACCGCCCAAATTTCTAGAATGTTGATGGGCAAGGTCCTTTTGGTTCTGGACCATTTCCCTTGGATATATACGCTTCTTCCCCAACCTGAAAGGCTGGCATCTGTTACCACCTTCCAGTTAACTGGTAAGAAGGATTTCCCCTTCTGCAGATTCTCGGATATCCTCCACCAACTGAGGCTCTGGCACACTTTTGGTGACAAACGCATTGGAAAATCTAGTGCCTGAATCTTCTTCTTCCAGGCCGATAGGATACTGTTTTGCAGCAGTCTCAAATGAAACTGAGCATAGGGAACTGCTTCGAATGAAGCCACCATCTTCCCCAACAACCTCATACAAAGGCGAATGGAAGGACTCTTCTTTGCCCTGACACCTTGGACCAGCTCCTTTATGGCGCTGATCTTTGCCTGGGGTAAAACACCTTCTTCTGAGATGTATCTATGACCAGACCCAAGTACTCTAATCTTCTTACTGGCTTTAAAGAAGATTTCTCTAGGTTGATTACCCAACCTAGGTATTCCAGGTAGTTGACTGGTGACCACGTTTTGGTCCAAAAGGACTACCGACAGGTCTATTAAGAGCAGGTCGTCCAGGTATGCTTTTATTGTTATACCTTGAGTCCTTAATCTGTCCAGGGGAAAGGAAAGAAGTTTTGTAAACATCCAAGGTGCAGTAGCTAGACTGAAAGGCTAGGCTACAAACTGAAAATGAAGTCCTTCTACTTTGAAAACGCAGATACTTCTGGTGAGCAGGGAAAATAGGTACATGCAGGTAAGCATCCTTGATGTCGATTGATCCCAGAAGCTCTCCCCCTTGTAGGGTGGAGGATACTGAGCGGATTGATTCCATGCGAAAAGAGCAAATATTCAGGAATTGATTTAGATCTGAGACCTAGAATGGGCCTGACATGCCCATTTTGTTTTGGTATTGTGAAAAGGTTTGAATAAAACCCTGACCCCTGCTCTTCCACAGGAACCACCACGAAGACCTTTTGTGACAAAAGTAGGTCTAACATTAGAAAGAGAGACTTCTTTTTCTCTGCATCTTTGGGGACATTTGACCTGAGGAAATGAGGAGACCGGAATTCTCGGAACTCTAGTTTGTAACCTAGTTATTGTGGAAACAACCCATCTGTCCCGAAATTCTTCCTGCCAGACCTTTGAGAACTGCAGAAGTCTCCTTCGCATTCGAATGAGCGGGGGCACGCCTTCATAAAGAGGCTTTAGCATTCTGTCTTGCGGGTTTCTTCCCCCATGACCTCTTTTTTCCCTGGGGTTGACCCTGAAGTTTACCTCTTGAACCTGACGGTGGAGGCCATGGTAACTGCCTGGAGGCCGATGCCCCTGGCACTGGAGAAAGAGCCTGTTTAAAGTGAGGGACGTTTACTCTTTTTCTTAAAATGGCAAAAGGGTAATTTTCCCACTTGATATTTTTTGGATATATTTGTCCAAATCCTCCCCAAACAGCTTTTCACATCAAAAAGAAAAACCAGCCAGGAGCTTCTTGCATGGTGCTTCAGCTGACCAAACTTTTAACCATAAGATTCTATGCATATGTACCAACCCAAGCATAAGGCGAGAGGTCTGAAGGATAGAATTTCTGATTGCGTCAACTGCAAAGCACAAAGCCGCTGCCAGCTGAGCTAACTCCCAGCCCTGCTGTTCAGGAAACACCTTGAGTACTTGTTTCAAATGATCTCAAGGATTGACATACCCCAATTGCTGCCACTGCAGGTTGAGACACTGAACCTGCCAGGGAAAAAATTTCCAATTTTTTATCAGTGGGATCCCTAAGCATTTGTGCATTGTCAACCGGACAAGTCAAAGTTTTACTCACAGAGGTTATAGTAGCGTCAATTGCTGGTATACTCCACATCTTACTGAACTTTTCTTCCATAGGATAAAGTTTTGAAAACTTCTTAGGAGGAAAAAAGTGCTTATCTGGGTGATTCCACTCACAATACAAGCTTTTCTAGTAATGAATGGACAGGAAAGGCACGCAAGGCTTGTGGGGGCTTTAGTGAACCCAAACGAGAAGTGTGCTTTTCAACCAACGCCGTTAAGGGTAGCTTAAATGTGGAGCAGGACCATTTCAGTAAGAGAATGTACCAGCAACTTCTGAGCATGTGACGCCGAAGGCGGCCCTTCCCCACTTCATTCCTTGGAAGGGGAGTCATCAGCCTGTTCACAGTCCCCTGAGGGGGATTCATCTTCCCTCTCCCACAGTTCCTCCATTTGGGGATCCTGGGTGGTAGAAGGGGACCTAATGTATTTTACTCCACTCCATGAAGACGTGATTAAAGCCATTAATCTTTCCTCCAATCCACTCATAGCCGAGGAGAAAACCTGCTCAGTTATATAGACAGGGGCTGAAGTGTTGGAAGCAATTTCAACCCCTGATGGATCACTCTGACCAGCCTCTTTAGTATGGGATGGTGTTGCTGGGGGGGGTTCCTTAGGACCTGAGAGCGACCCCTTTGTGTCTTTGCTTTGCGGCATTTGAACCACCTCTTCTGGTCATAGTGCCGGGCACAAACGCAGAGGTACCACCAAAAAAACGCACCCAGTGCTGAGCCAATAGTCCAGCAACTGCCGCTGCTATTAAGCTCAGCCTGATGCTTAAGTAAATGTGCCTGGGAATGCCTGTGTCACTCACTCACATGCCACCCATCTGTGCTGTGTCCCTCCTAGCTATATACACCTGAAAAAAAAAAAAAAGGTGCATTTAACAGCTATGCAGCCCGCGTTGTGGACGCTAAATCACGCCAACGCCGCTTAGCCCCACCCCCTTCCTCCAACCACCTATTATGCCCCCCTCTCTCTATTTTAAAATAGAGAGTCTTCACGCCCGAGTGGACTCAGATCCTGACCAGACTGCATGGAGGAGGGCTGGGGGAGGAGGACAGCCACCGAAGGGAATTGCCGTAATGGCGGCGGGAGCGGCACGTCATACCATAGTCTGATGCCATGCTTCCACTGCTTGGAGGAGAGCTACCCAGGTGGGGGGACATTCCTAGGAGGAGAACCCCCCCCACAACTTTACCTGGGGCCTGGGCTGGAGGAAGCGTGCAGCATATGACACAGAGCGAGACTTGCAAGCATGAACAGTTAGGTGCTCTTGACAGCCCCCAGTGGTAACTATAGGCATGACAACATTTACTTTAAAAGGAGAAAACCCACAAGAATTAGAAAAATTCCTTAGGAATCTCCCTCACCTTATCCAGCTGCAGGGTTCTGTGGCAACAGACCCAATCTTCAACTCTCACGTTGGGCTCCATTAGAAAACCTTCAGGAACCGGGGCCCCTTTTAAAATCGGGGGATCCACAGCCCTGGGCCTGTAAACCCCACCAGGAATATGGCTGAAAAAAACAAATACTGGATCTCGGGGTCCAGCTCTCTAAAAAGAGAAGCGTTACAGGCAAAACCCCGTTTCTTCGGACACAAGGCCCGGGTACTATTCAATTCGGTCTGGAAAAGACACTTTGAATGGATCCGGTTGCATGGATTGCCCCAATAAGAAATATTCCAGTGGAGCTCAGCACATCTTCACTTGTGACCAACACCTAAGACATGGGCGAAAAAACTGAGGTACTCCCAGTAAGGGGAGGGGTTATATAGGGGAATTTTACTTCCTGTCTAGGGTGTGCCAGTGTCCATCACCTGAAGGTGCCATATAACCCACATAGTAATTTCTGTGGCTCTGTGTCCCGTGATGTACGATAAAGAAAAATCACAACTACTTGTACCCCCACCCCCAAGTAGTAAACACTTACCTGACTACTTTCTTAATCCAATGCTGTCCCGTCTGCCGCCAAAATCTCCCCTCTTCCTCACAGGAGACACAGGCAGCATTGGGAGCCATAGGCACCTGTTGCTGTCAGCCAAACTCCTGGGAGGAGGGAGCAGGGGCAGACCTTTTCCGTGCTGTGTGTGTCTATGGATGCACACAGCCCTGATTGGGAGTGTGCCTGCATGGGTGCTCCCTCCACAGTAGCATGCTTGTTCAGCGGGCACCTGGAGGAGGAGGAGCAGACAGCGCCAGCATGGGACTCCGAAAGAGGAGGGAAGTGACTGGTCTGTGCAATATCATTAGACAGAACAATTTATTCTACTTATCAAACATTTGACTTTAATATTGCTTAAAATGTAATTCTAGCACAAATCTGAGTGACATCTCCATTAAAGACTGGAATTGAAGTGATGTCTGGTCCCCCCCCCAATCTTTACAGAGAGAAAAACCTCACCCCCCCCCCCATCTGTACAGAGTAAAACCTCCCCCCCCCCCCAATCTGTACAGAGAGAGGAAAAACCTCACCCCCCCCAATCTGTACAGAGAGAGGAAAAACCTCACCCCGTTCCCCCCCCCCCAATCTGTACTGAGAGAGGAAAAACCTCCCCCCCCCCCCCAATCTGTACAGAGAGAGGAAAAACCTCACCCCCCCCCCCCAATCTGTACAGAGAGAGGAAAACCTCACCCCCCCCCCCCACCCCCCCAGTCTGTACAGAGAGAGAAAACCTCCCCCCCAATCTGTACAGAGAGAGGAAAACCTCACCCCCCCCCAATCTGTACAGAGAGAGGAAAACCTCACACCACCCTCCCCCCCAATCTGTACAGAGAGAGGAAAACCTCACCCCCCCCCCCAACCTATACAGAGATAAGAACCCCTCACACACCCCCCCCCCCCCCAAATCTGTACAGAGAGAGGAAAACCTCCCCCCCCCAATATGTACAGAGATATTAAACCCTCACCCCCCCCCCAAATCTTTACAGAGATAGGACCCCCCAGCCCTTCTCATTCTATGTACAGAGATGGGACCACATCACCCCTTCTCATTCTATGTACAGAGATAGGAAACCCCTCACCCCCCCCCCCCCAAATTTGTACAGAGATATAATAACAAGCAACCCCCACCCCTTGTCATTCTATCTCTGTACAAATTTTGGGGGGGAGGGGGGGGGTGAGGGGTTCCTATCTCTGTACATAGAATGAGAAGGGGTGATGTGGTCCCATCTCTGTACATAGAATGAGAAGGGGTGGGGTTGCTATGTACAGAGATAGGACCACCTCACCCCCCAAATCTGTACAGAGACAGGAACCCCCCACCCCTTCTCATTCTTTTACAAAGGTTTTTACTGAAAAATGAAGTATAACAAAAGTATACAAATAATTACTGGTTACAGTAAATATCAGACAACAAAATGAAAAAAAGGAAAAATACCCCGACAGCAGAATGTTGGCTATATAGTGCTGTATACAACAACGCTAATGATGAAGAAATTGAAAACCTAAGTGATTCTGAAAAGGCATAGTCATCGGTAAATTACCGTAATACCATGTGTACCATATGCCTAACATTATCGTTTCTCGTACATATCCTTAATGTGGGTGGTGCAAACAAGAAGTGCAATATAAAAGGTTTGTCCTGTCGTACCTCCACCACAAAAGAATAACCAAAGAAGGCAAAGCTTATGAAAAAAAACAAAAAAAACTCAAAAAGTATATATAAAAAAAATAAGATAAATGAGAATTGCAATATAGCCTGTCGGGTTTGGTTATTTCCAACTACCATAACCGTCAGATTTAACTTGGCTCCATCGCGACCAAAGTCATTCGAAGGAGTACAGAAGAGAGACTAAGACAGAGAAAGAAGTGAGTGATAGTTGAGGGCAGAAAGAGAGCAGAGTAAATAGAGAGAAGAGAACAGAAGGGGGGGGGGAGAGTCCATTTCACTAAAGGGAGCGGAGGTGCACGCAGAGCCTTTCAGGGATCCTCAAACTACGGCCCTCCAGCTGTTGTGAAACTACACATCCCATGAGGCATTGTAAAACTCTGACATTCAGAGACATTACTAGGCATGATGGGAATTGTAGTTCCTAAGACAACTGGAGGGCCATAGTTTGAGGACCCATGCTTTAGATAGACAAAAGTTGGCTGCTGAATCTGGAAAGTTGGGTACAGGATATCCAAGGCCTCCAGATTCTGAGAAATTTGTCATGTGTATCAGAAGCCATGGATGATAGTTTTTCGTTAATCATGATATCATTCATGCGGTTTTTAACTGCCTCGAAACTGAGTACAGGAGTTTTCCAAGACAGCAATGATCAATTTTGTTGCATTGAAGAGGTGTTGGGCTAATTGACGTTCTGGGCGAAGAAGTTCCTGAATGGCTTTGCATAATAGAGCTTCATAAGGGTCTCTTTTCAGATTAGTGTGGAACATATTTCTTAACAGGGCATATACCTGGACCCACAATCTGCAGGCTCTTGGACAAGTCCACCAAATGTGGGCCATGGACCCTGATACTGGGCAGCCCCTAAAACAGTTAGGAGAATGTGAGGGAATGAATCGTGCTAACCTCTCAGGCGTATAGTACCACCTATAAAAGACCTTATATTCATTTTCTAGAATAACAACATTCCTGGAGCTTTTCATAAGGGTTGTTGTCATAATCTGTCCAATCTCGGGTCCAATTGCGTCCCTAGATCTTTTTCCCATTGGAGATGGTATTTGCTTACGGGGGGTTTGTTGATAGAAATAATAGAGGAATATAATAGGAATATTGTCCCCGGGGAGTGAATTGTAGCCCTACATATTTTTTCAAAGGGGGTCAGAGAGCACGGGGTTGGCCGAGCCCGGAGGAGTTGTTGGAGAAAATGCTTTATTTGTAGGTAACTATAATGTTCCCGCAGGGGAATATCGTGGGAGGAACGTAGCATATCAAATGTAACTATTCTCGTGGGAGTGAGCAAAGAATGGACATCTGTGAATCCATTATTTGCCCACCAAGCAAATTGACCTGGATTGTCTCTACTAGGGGGGAATAATGGGCAGTGGGCGAGGCGTAGTAAAGGCAGGTGAGGGGATATGAGGAGGCCAGCTGAATATTTCGTCATGTCCCAGAGGCGAAGCAAGTGGGCCATACACGGCCCCATTCCTTTCGGCCACTTCGGGGGAGGGAGCCATGGTACGGAGGAGATGGGAATAGGGTGCAAATCAACCAGATCAATGGTGGCCCAAAGCGACATTTGGTAATTGTCATGAAGATGGGTAATTTGAGCGAGGTTGGCCGCCGTGTAGTACGCTTGGAGGTTGGGTACCGAGAGACCCCTCCAGACCGCCTAGCGTACATTGTCTGCTTATTAATTTGAGGACGGGAAGAGGCCCAAATAAATTTCAAGAGTCTACGCTGATGGATTCGCAGTATATGGGAGGGAACTGGAACGGGTAGTACCCTAAAGAAAAATAACTTTGGGAGATAAGTCATACGAACTGCGGTAATTCTACCAAACCAGGTAATCGGGTAATGGGACCAAGAGGTTAGCATTGCGTCTAGCTTACGGAAGAGGGGGGGGGGGGGGAATTAGCCTCGTACAAACCATCGTATCTAGGGGCGATAAGAATTCCCAGGTAGGGTAGCGAAGGAAGCCATTGAAAGGGGAAATTTTCTTTTATGGAAGATAATTCTGATGAGGAAAGGTTTACCGACATAGCTTTAGACTTTGCGGGGTTGACTCGTAAACCTGACAGGGATGCGAACGTCTCCAAAAGAGAGAACAGACTGGGGAGTGAGATTCTGGGTGATGTCATAGGTAGTAGAATATCATCTGCAAAAAGCGAAATCTTATATGGGAAGCCTGCCACTTCAATGCCTTTGATGTCCAGATGCAAATGTATCGACTGCTAGCGGCTCCATGGCCATGACAAATAAAAGGGGCGAGAGTGGGCAGCCCTGACGAGTGCCCCTTCGAATAGGGAACATATGGGATTCAAACCCATAATATTTAACTTTAGCTTGAGGGGCATCGTACAGAGCTGCCAACCAGCTCAGAAATGAGTCTCCGAAACCATAACGGCAGAGAATGGTCATAAGATATGGCCAGGATAAAGTATCGAAAGCCTTGTTCACATCCAGCGACAAAAGCATGGTTTCAAGGGATCGACTATGGGCCATATGCTGTAATTGAATGATTCTACGGATGGCATCCCCAGCCTGCCTCATCGGAACGAAACCTACTTGGTCTTTTTTAATGAGTCGGGGGAGCCAATATTTTTGTAAGAATTTTCATGTCAATATTGATTAAGGATATAGGACGGTAGTTCGCCCAGGAAGTATGGTCACGGTCAGGCTTCGGCAACATTACTATATTGGCTGTCAGTAAGTCTGATGAGAGGTTCTGCCCATTCTTAACGGAGTTGTACATGGCCGTCAAGGGGGCTGCTACTACATCCACCAATTTTCTATAGTATAGTGCCGTGAAGCCATCTGGACCTGGCCGCTTCCCAACTTTGAGGTCCCTAATACTTTGACCTCAGACTCTTGGATATCACGGTCCATAAGGTTCATCTGGGCCTCAGTTAGAGTGGGCAGAGCTATTCGCTGGAGAAATTCTGCTCTATCCTGTTCTGTCTTAGAATCTTGGGCGGAGTATAGGGTGGAGAGTCTGTGCCGAAATTCGTCCAGTATGTAAACTGGATTACTTGTGAGTTTATTGTGTCGGGTGCGCAAGGTTATGGGGGTCAATTTAGGATTAAATGTTCGCAACCTCCTAGCCAGAATCGCGGTGGGTTTATTCGCCTTAATATACCAGCGTTGGCGAGACCAGAGCAAGGTGCGTTCTGCTTGGCCAGTGAGACTTAAGTCTATTTCCATGCGGGCCTGGTCTAGGAGCTTACGATTAGCAGGAGAAGGGGTTTGCTTAAAAAGTGCAGAAATGGAGTCCAAACGGGACTCCAACTTTTTCTGCAATCCCTGACTCTCTTTCTTGCGTTTGGACGCTATTTGAATGATGCGACCCCTTAGTACTGCTCTGTATGCCTCCCATAGTGTCATTGGAGAAGAAACTGAAGTAGAATTAAGACGGAAGTACTCGGATGACGCCTCTAGTAAGTTATCATGAATATCTCGTATAGATAACAACGAGTCATTCATGACTCAAGGGGAGGGTTGAGGATTACACATTAGGGACCGGCAAACCACTAAGATGGGATCATGATCTGTCCAGGGGGCTGCCAAGATGGAAACAGATTCCACTAGGGGGAGGTGTTTTCTATGCATTATAACATGATCTATTCGGGAATGCAAATGATGCGGATGGGAATAATATGTATAATCCCTGGTTGACGGGTGTAATTCACACCAAAGGTCTACTAAATCATAGGTGCGTAAAGAACAAGAAAACATTTTGGCTGCGGGGGATATGGCCTTCTTTTCGGAAGGATATTTATCTAATACCGGATTAAGGGCCACATTGGAATCCCCTGCCAGCAACAGGGTCCCCTTCTGGTGCGACGCTAAGAGAGAACAGATATGTGACAGGAAGGGGCCTGGGTTGGAATTGGGGGCATAATAGGTCAAAATAGTAACTTCCGTGTCTTGAAAGTTGCCCAAAAGCAGGAGGTATCTGCCTGCAGGATCTGCTATCTGTTTGTCGCACCTAAAGGGGACCGTCCTGCGGAAGGCAACCAAGACTCCCCTCTGTTTAGTCGGACCGTTAGCCTGAAACACTTGTGGATATTGGGAATCAAAGTAATTAGGGCGTGAAGTGGAGGAAAAGTGGGTTTCTTGGAGACACGCAATGTCAATGCGCTGCTTTTTAAGGTATTTAAACACTTTGACTCGCTTGGATGGTGAGTTCATGCCTTGCACATTCAGTGACAGCCAGTGCAGGGTCATGATGAGTGAGCGGGGACCGCTTATCATAGGCTCTGCGTACAACCCCTATGGACTCAGGGATAGGGAGAAAGGGGATTAGAGTAGAATAGAAAGGGTAAGCATGAAAGGAAATATAAGGAGAGCCAGAAAGAGTGAGCACAGAGAAGCCGAGGAAAGCTCGGAAGAGAAGTATTGAAAATAACAGCTGTGCAACTAAGCATAGACCGGAAGGCCCACCAGGAGGACGGAGGTTCGGTGGGACCATGATCCCACGCAAATACCGATACTATGGGGGCGCAGTGGTCCACCCGGCCCACTCAGTATATCTGAAAACTTGCAATGAAACAAACATTAGGTTTGAGCACTAAATTGCATAACGATTAACTGTAAGTATAATACAATACATGTGGTAATGTCAGACATGGACCGTTGGTACTAAGACAGTACTAACAGGCTAAGGCTTGTTCAGTAACTATTAAATCTGTCGTTTTTCCCCTCGGGGGGAAGGGGGGGGGGGACCATTGTCCAAAGACTTAAATGGCACCAGCACCAAGGCCTGTATTTGCCAGCAAAATTAGACATGTGAATTGTAAAGGCATGTGAGCTTACAATTTAAGTGAAGAAGCAAATAGCAAATGAGCCTCCCCCGGCTCCCCAGGAAATCCTGGAGGGGACTCGAGGGAGGCCCGCCGCATACATCTAAGAAAGTCCAGACCCAAGAGGGAAAAAAAAAAAGAATTTGATACCAGTTTCGTGCCCTCACGGAACAGCTTCTAGAGCTCAGGGCAGAACCCACCTCCAGTTAAAGTGGGTCAGAAAATAAAAATAAATTGACAAGGATACTGTGCAGACCAATTGCTAGATTAATAACCCGCGTGTGGGAGGAGGAAATGTCAGCCTGTGGGGACATCTTGGTAACGTTGGGCCTGGAGTGATCGCAGAGCCTGGGAAGACTTTCGGGAAGGCTGCGTCCGCCGGTTGCGGCAGGACGGAGAAGGTGGGTCCCCTTGAGCTGTACCCTATAGATCTGTAATAGCCTCAGGGATTCCACGGATTCTCAGGTTGTCCCTGCGGGCCCTGTTTTCAGAGTCCTCTAACTTATCCTTGAATCCCTCCAGCTCCGCATGCAACTTTTCCAGTTCATCCTCATGGCCCTCCAGCACTGTGGTGGATAAGTCCATCCTTTGCTCAAGCTGGTTTGTGCGGTGGCCTAGCTCTTTAAGGCCTTGCATGAGATCAGAGGAAAGTTTGCGTGAGGCTGCTGAAATCTCATCCCTTACTTTAGAGCGGAATCTGGCTAGCATGTCCTCAGATGTATGTTGCTCAGGGCTTACCAGATCCGAGGGGAACTGCTGCAGACTGTCAGAGGGCGAAGCTGCTCCTGTCACTGAAAGCCTCGTGGTGTCGTCGGGTTCTGGAGGCTTGGGCGCCATCTTGCCCTTCCCTGCTGCCTGTTGCATCTTACGCTGTTTGGGGGATCTCCTCTTTCCCCTGTGCGACCGATGCATTCCTGTGGTCCCCGCCGATGTCCGCAGTCCGGGGCTACCGATCTGGCGTGTCTGACTGGCCTGTGTGCTCTGTAAAGCGAGGGTTTAGCGGCCGGTGGCACGGAGCGAGGAGACTAAGCGGCCATCTTCCGCGATCGCGCGCATGCGCCCACCCCTTCTCATTCTATGTACAGAGATAGCAACACCTCACCCCTTCTCATATGTACAGAGACAGGAACCCCTCACCCCTTTTCATTCTATGTACAGAGATAGGAACCCCTCACCCCTTCTCATTCTATGTACAGAGATAGGAACCCCTCACCCCTTCTCATTCTATGTACAGAGATAGCAACCCCTCACCCCTTCTCATTCTATGTACAGAGATAGCAACACCTCACCCCTTCTCATTCTATGTACAGAGATAGCAACACCTCACCCCTTCTCATATGTACAGAGATAGGAACCCCCCACCCCTTCTCATTCTATGTACAGAGACAGGAACCCCCCATCCCTTCTCATTCTATGTACAGAGACAGGAACCCCCCACCCCTTCTCATTCTATGTACAGAGACAGGAACCCCCTCACCCCTTCTCATTCTATGTACAGAGACAGGAACCCCCTCACCCCTTCTCATTCTATGTACAGAGATAGAATGAGAAGGGGTGAGGTGTTGCTATCTCTGTACATAGAATGAGAAGGGGTGGGGGGTTTCTATCTCTGTACATATGAGAAGGGGTGAGGTGTTGCTATCTCTGTACATAGAATGAGAAGGGGTGAGGTGTTGCTATGTACAGAGATAGCAACACCTCACCCCTTCTCATATGTACAGAGATAGGAACCCCCCACCCCTTCTCATTCTGTGTACAGAGACAGGAACCCCTCACCCCTTTTCATTCTATGTACAGAGACAGGAACCCCTCACCCCCTTTTCATTCTATGTACAGAGATAGGAACCCCTCACCCTTTCTCATTCTATGTACAGAGATAGGAACACCTCACCCCTTCTCATTCTATGTACAGAGATAGGAACACCTCACCCCTTCTCATTCTATGTACAGAGATAGAAACACCTCACCCCTTCTCATTCTATGTACAGAGATAGCAACACCTCACCCCCTTCTCATATGTACAGAGATAGGAACCCCCCACCCCTTCTCATTCTGTGTACAGAGACAGGAACCCCTCACCCCTTTTCATTCTATGTACAGAGACAGGAACCCCTCACCCCTTTTCATTCTATGTACAGAGATAGGAACCCCTCACCCTTTCTCATTCTATGTACAGAGATAGGAACACCTCACCCCTTCTCATTCTATGTACAGAGATAGGAACACCTCACCCCTTCTCATTCTATGTACAGAGATAGAAACACCTCACCCCTTCTCATTCTATGTACAGAGATAGGAACACCTCATCCCTTCTCATTCTATGTACAGAGATAGGAACACCTCACCCCTTCTCATTCTATGTACAGAGATAGAAACACCTCACCCCTTCTCATTCTATGTACAGAGATAGAAACACCTCACCCCTTCTCATTCTGGGACTCCTTGACAGGTTTCTTGCCCTGCTTGTCCTTTGTTTTCAGGTAATCCTTGAGCTTTTCCGCTCGGTCCAGATACTGCATGCACTTGGCTCGGATACTTTCCTTTGCCTTGTCACTGTGAGCTTCATCTATTGGCAGACACACATTATTAGAAACAGGCAAACGTCCCAATTCCATTTACTACCCATCTATGCAACTCCTTCTCATCCTCCTTGTACCTAATGTGCCCCTACAATGTGTCCAAGGTCCTAGATGCCTGGTGCCTATGAAACACTTGTAAGCCCCATTGGTTCTCTAAGTATCCCGACAGTTCTTCACCTACAGGCTACAGGCCTATATACACACATATACAGCTGGTGGTGGGGGTGTAATGTGTGGGGGATGGGCACACTTTGGGCCCCTTAGTACCAATTGAGCATGGTTTACTCACCACGGTCTACCTGAGTATTGTTGCTGACCATGTCCATCCCTTTATGACTACAGTGACTACATCTTCTGATGGCTCATTCAGCAGGATAATGCACCATGTCACAAAGCTCCAATCATCACCACTGGACAATGAGGTCACTGTCCTCCAATGGTCTCCGCAATCACTACATCTCATCCAATAGAGCAGGGATATGCAATTAGCGGACCTGCAGCTGTTGCAGAACTACAATTCCCATGAGGCATAGCAAGACTCTGACAGTCAAAAGCATGACACCCAGAGGCAGAGGCATGATGGGACTTGTAGTTTTGCAACAGCTGGAAGTCCGCTAATTGCAGATCCCTGCAATAGAGCATCTTTGGGATGTGGTGGAATGGGAGATTGGCATAGCGTGGTGCTATCATGTCACTATGGAGCAGAATCTCCCCCCTATACTGGCAACATGTACAGTCGTGTGACCCCCCCATACTGGAACCATGTACCCCCCTTATACTGGCACCATGTACAGAAGTGCGCACCACTATACTGGCACCATGTACAGCTGTGCGCCCCCCCTATACTAGCCACATGTACAGCCGTGCGCCCCCCCCTATACTGGTTCCATTTACAGCCGTGCACCCCCACATACTGGTTCCATGTACAGCCATGCACCCCCCCTATACTGGTTCCATGTACAGCCGTGTGCCCCCCTATACTGGCGCCATGTACAGCCGTGTGTCCCCCCTATACTGGCACCATGTACAGCCATGCGCCCCCCCCTATACTGGTGCCACGTACAACCATGTGCCCCCCCCATACTGGCACCATGTACAGCCGTGTGTTCCACATATACTGGCTCCATGTACAGCTGTGCCCCCATGCCCATACTGGCACCACACACAGCCGTGCACCCCCATGCCCATACTGGCGTGTGCCCCCCCTATACTGGCTCCATGTACAGCCGTGTGCCCCCCCCCTATATTGGCTCCATGTACAGCCGTGTGCCCCCCCTATACTGGCACCATGTACAGCCGTGCGCCCCCCCTATACTGGCACCATGTACAGCCGTGCACCCCCCCTATACTGGCACCATGTACAGCCGTGCACCCCCCCTATACTGGCACCATGTACAGCCATGCACCCCACTATACTGGCAACATGTACAGTCGTGTGACCCCCCATACTGGAACCATGTACCCCCCTATACTGGCACCATGTACAGCCGTGTGCCCCCCCTATACTGGCACCATGTACAGCCGTGCGCCCCCCCTATACTGGCACCATGTACAGCCGTGCACCCCCCCCTATACTGGCACCATGTACAGCCATGCACCCCCCCATACTGGGGCCATATACAGCCGTGCACCCCACTATACTGGCAACATGTACAGTCGTGTGACCCCCCATACTGGAACCATGTACCCCCCTATACTGGCACCATGTACAGCCGTGCGCCCCCCTATACTGGCACCATGTACAGCTGTGCGGCCCCCCTATACTGGCACCATGTACAGCCGTGCGCCCCCCCATACTGGTTCCATGTACAGCCATGCGCCCCCCCCCTATACTGGTTCCATGTACAGCCGTGTGCCCCCCTATACTGGCGCCATGTACAGCCGTGTGCCCCCCTATACTGGCGCCATGTACATCCATGTGCCCCCCTATACTGGCACCATGTACAGCCATGCGCCCCCCCCCCATACTGGTGCCACGTACAACCACGTGCCCCCCCCATACTGGCGCCATGTACAGCCGTGTGTTCCCCATATACTGGCTCCATGTACAGCTGTGCACCCCCCCATATTCTGGCCCCATGTACAGCCATGTGCCCCCCCTATACTGGCCCCATCTACAGCCATGTGCCCCCCCTATACTGGCCCCATGTACATCCGTGCGCCCCCCCTATACTGGCCCCATGTACAGCTAATCGCCCCCCCCCCCCTATACTGGCGCCATGTACAGCCATGCAGGTGATATTTTTCACCCACTAAGGACATACTTACACTTGATTGCATGCAGGAAATACTCCACAGCATGCTGGTATAACCTCAGAGCCTCCTCATAGTTCTTATTCTTGTCCTCCTCTGTGGCTTTGGTCACCAGATCAATGGCTTTCTACAAGACACAAAGAAATGTCTGCATGACTATGTGCACACAAAGATTTCGAAGAGTTTGCTATTTTCACAAGGAAGGAGAAGGAAAGGAAGGAAGGAGAAGGAAAGGGAGGGGGAGGAGGAGAAGGGAAGGGAATGGAATGGAGGGGGGGGAGGAGAAGGGAATGGAATGGAGGGGGGGAGGAGAAGGGAAGGGAATGGAGGGGGGGGAGGAGAAGGGAAGGGAATGGAGGGGGGGAAGGGAAGGAGAAGAAGGGAAGGGGAGGAAAAGGGAAGGGGAGGAAAAGGGAAGGGAAGGGGAGGAAAAGGGAAGGGAAGGGGAGGAAAAGGGAAGGGAAGGGGAGGAAAAGGGAAGGGAGGAAAAGGGAAGGGATGGGAAGAAAAGGGAAGGGAGGGGAGGGGAAGAAAAGGGAAGGGAAAGGGAGGGGAGGAAAAGGGAAGGGAAAGGGAGGGGAGGAAAAGGGAAGGGAAAGGGAGGGGAGGAAAAGGGAAGGGAAAGGGAGGGGAGGAAAAGGGAAGGGAGGGGAGGAAAAGGGGAAGGGAAAGGGAGGGAAGGGAAAGGGAGGGAAGGGAAAGGGAGGGGAGGGAAAGGGAGGGGAGGGAAAGGGAGGGGAGGGGAAGGGAGGGGAGGGGAAGGGAGGGGGAGGGAGGGGAAGGGAGGGGGAGGGAGGGGAAGGGAGGGGAGGGAGGGGAAGGGAGGGGAGGGAGGGAGAGGGGACCCAATTATGGAGGAGAGGGAGGAGAAGGGAAGGGAGGGGGAGGAAAGGGGTGTAACGTTTCCAAGGTCTATCCCTTTATCCACCAATCTACCGCTCTCCTGATCTGTGGTGTGATGCTCTGCAGGCTCCGGGGTAATAAATGAATTATTTTCTCCTTACAGGGGAGCTTCATCTTTAGATTTGGATTGTCTGATATTGGGAGTTTCTCAGGTTGTCAGTAAAAAATAAAGGGCAGCCCTGATCTCCCCCTCCCCCATATCCTGAGATCAGGGTGTATACTATACATATCACCCTCCCCCACACCTGCAGGGTTGATGTTGTCATCTCATCTCCCGGTCCCAATGTCTCCTGAAAAGGCTTCCTCCAGCCCCGGGCCTGTCACTTTACCGGAACCGGAAGTGACGATTGAGTTCAACCATGCAGGTGTCAGCTGATCGCACCGGTTACCATGACTACTAAAGGACGCCGCCCGAGGCTGAGCTGCGTTACCCCAGAGCCGCCACAAGGGGGAGTGTGCGGAGACGTCAGTGGGTGAGATATACGTCACACATAGCAATGTCTTCCCCGTGTATGACAACACACACACACACCCCCCCCCCTCTTCATTATACCTCATTAGGACCCCCTGTCCCTCTCTCCTTTATTATCCCTCAATGGATACCCCTTCTCCTCCCTCATTGGGTCCCCCTCTCCTCCCTCATTGGGTCCCCGTGTCCCCTTCTCCTCCCTCATTGGGTCCCCGTGTTCCTCTCTCCTCCCTCATTGGGTCCCCGTGTTCCTCTCTCCTCCCTCATTGGGTCCCCGTGCCCCCCTCTCCTCCCTCATTGGGTCCCCGTGTTCCTCTCTCCTCCCTCATTGGGTCCCCGTGCCCCCCTCTCCTCCCTCATTGGGTCCCCGTGTTCCTCTCTCCTCCCTCATTGGATCCCCGTGTCCTCATTGGGTCCCCGTGTCCCCCTCTCCTCCATAATTGGGTCCCTGTGTCGCCCTCTCCTCCCTCATTGGGTCCCTGTGTCGCCCTCTCCTCCCTCATTGGGTCCCCATGTCCCCCTCTCCTCCATCATTGGGTTACCGTATCCTCCTCTCCTCCCTCATTGGGTTACCGTATCCCCCTCTCCTCCCTCATTGGGTCCCCTCTCCTGCCTCATTGGTCCCTGTGTCCCCCTCTCCTGCCTCATTGGGTCCCAGTGTCCCCCTCTCCTCCCTCACTGGGTCCCCGTGTCCCCCTCTCCTACCTCATTGGAACCCCCATGTCCCCCTCTCCTGCCTCATTGGGCCCCATGTCCCCCTCTACTCCCTCAATGGGTCCCCGTGTCCCCCTCTCCTACCTCATTGGATCCCCGTGTTCCCCTCTCCTCTCTCATTGGGTCCCCCTCTCCTCCCTCATTGGGTCCCCCTCTCCTCCCTCATTGGGTCCCCGTGTCCCCCTCTCCTCCCTCATTGGGTCCCCCTCTTCTCCATCATTGGGTCCCTGTGTCCCCTTCTCCTCCCTCATTGGGTCCCCGTGTCCCCCTCTCTTCCCTCATTGGGTCCCTGTGTCCCCCTCTCCTCCCTCATTGGGTCCCTGTGTCCCCCTCTCCTCCCTCATTGGGTCCCCGTGTCCCCCTCTCTTCCCTCATTGGGTCCCCCTCTCCTCCCTCATTGGGTCCCCGTGTCCCCCTCTCCTCCCTCATTGGGTCCCTGTGTCCCCCTCTCCTCCCTCATTGGGTCCCCGTGTCCCCCTCTCTTCCCTCATTGGGTCCCCCTCTCCTCCCTCATTGGGTCCCTGTGTCCCCCTCTCCTCCCTTACTGGGTCCCAGTGTCCCCCTCTCCTCCATCATTGGGTCCCCGTGTTCATCTCTCCTCCATCATTGGGTCCCCCTCTTCTCCCTCATTGGGTCCCCGTGTCCCCCTCTCCTCCCTCATTAGGTCCCCGTGTCCCCTTCTCCTCCCTCATTGGGTCCCCGTGTTCCTCTCTCCTCCCTCATTGGGTCCCCGTGTTCCTCTCTCCTCCCTCATTGGGTCCCCGTGTTCCTCTCTCCTCCCTCATTGGGTCCCCGTGCCCCCCTCTCCTCCCTCATTGGATCCCCGTGTCCTCATTGGGTCCCCGTGTCCCCCTCTCCTCCATCATTGGGTCCCCCTCTCCTCCCTCATTGGGTTACCGTATCCCCCTTTCCTCCCTCATTGGGTCCCCGTGTCCCCCTCATTGGGTCCCTGTGTCCCCCTCTCCTCCCTCATTGGGTCCCTGTGTCCCCCTCTCCTCCCTCACTGGGTCCCAGTGTCCCTTCTCCTCCCTCATTGGGTCCCCGTGTCCCCCTCTCCTACCTCATTGGATCCCCGTGTCCCCCTCTCCTCTCTTACTGGGCCCCAGTGTCCCCCTCTCCTCCATAATTGGGTCCTTGTGTCGCTCTCTCCTCCCTCATTGGGTCCCCATGTCCCCCTCTCCTCCATCATTGGGTTACCGTATCCCCCTCTCCTCCCTCATTGGGTTACCGTATCCCCCTCTCCTCCCTCATTGGGTCCCCTCTCCTGCCTCATTGGGTCCCTGTGTCCCCTCTCCTGCCTCATTGGGTCCCTGTGTCCCCCTCTCCTGCCTCATTGGGTCCCTGTGTCCCCCTCTCCTGCCTCATTGGGTCCCTGTGTCCCCCTCTCCTCCCTCACTGGGTCCCAGTGTCCCCCTCTCCTCCATAATTGGGTCCCTGTGTCGCCCTCTCCTCCCTCATTGGGTCCCTGTGTCGCCCTCTCCTCCATCATTGGGTCCCCGTGTGCCCCTCTCCTCCCTCATTGGATCCCCGTGTCCCCCTCACCTCCCTCATTGGGTCCCCGTGTCCCCCTCTCCTACCTCATTGGATCCCTGTGTCCCTCTCTCCTCCCTCATTGGTTTCCCGTGCCCCCCTCTTCTTCCTCATTGGATCCCCGTGTCCCCCTCTCCTCCCTCATTGGGTCCCCGTGCCCCCCTCTCCTCCCTCATTGGGTCCCCGTGCCCCCCTCTCCTCCCTCATTGGGTCCCCGTGCCCCCCTCTCCTCCATCATTGGGTCCCCGTGTCCCCCTCTCCTCCATCATTGGATCCCCGTGCCCCCCTTACCTCCCTCATTGGGTCCCCGTGTCCCCCTCTCCTACCTCATTGGATCCCTGTGTCCCTCTCTCCTCCCTCATTGGTTCCCCGTGCCCCCCTCTCCTTCCTCATTGGATCCCCGTGTCCCCCTCTCCTCCCTCATTGGGTCCCCATGTCACCCTCTCCTCCCTCATTGGGTCCCCGTGTCGCCCTCTCCTCCCTCATTGTGTCCCCGTGTCGCCCTCTCCTCCCTCATTGGGTCCCTGTGTCCCTCTCTCCTCCCTCATTGGTTCCCCGTGCCCCCCTCTCCTTCCTCATTGGATCCCCGTGTCCCCCTCTCCTCCCTCATTGGGTCCCCATGTCACCCTCTCCTCCCTCATTGGGTCCCCGTGTCGCCCTCTCCTCCCTCATTGTGTCCCCGTGTCGCCCTCTCCTCCCTCATTGGGTCCCTGTGTCGCCTCTCCTCCCTCATTTGGTCCCCGTGTCCCCCTCTCCTCTCTTACTGGGCCCCAGTGTCCCCCTCTCCTCCATAATTGGGTCCCTGTGTCGCCCTCTCCTCCCTCATTGGGTCCCTGTGTCCCCCTCACCTCCCTCATTGGGTCCCCGTGTCCCCCTCTCCTACCTCATTGGATCCCCGTGTCCCCCTCTCCTACCTCATTGGATCCCTGTGTCCCTCTCTCCTCCCTCATTGGATCCCCGTGCCCCCCTCTCCTCCCTCATTGGGTCCCCATGCCCCCCTCTCCTCCCTCATTGGGTCCCCGTGCCCCCCTCTCCTCCATCATTGGGTCCCCGTGTCCCCCTCTCCTACCTCATTGGATCCCCGTGTCCCCCTTACCTCCCTCATTGGGTCCCCGTGTCCCCCTCTCCTACCTCATTGGATCCCTGTGTCCCTCTCTCCTCCCTCATTGGTTCCCCGTGTCCCCCTCTCCTCCCTCATTGGGTCCCCGTGTCCCCCTCTCCTCCCTCATTGGGTCCCCGTGCCCCCGTCTCCTCCCTCATTGGGTCCCCGTGCCCCCGTCTCCTCCCTCATTGGGTCCCTGTGTCCCCCTCTCCTCCATCATTGTGTCCCCGTGTCACCCTCTCCTCCCTCATTGTGTCCCCGTGTCGCCCTCTCCTCCCTCATTGTGTCCCCGTGTCGCCCTCTCCTCCCTCATTGTGTCCCCGTGTCGCCCTCTCCTCCCTCATTGGGTCCCCGTGTCGCCCTTTCCTCCCTCATTGGGCCACTGTGTCGCCCTCTCCTCCCTAATTGGGTCCCCCTCTCATTGGGTCCCCCTCTCCTCCCTCATTGGGTTACCCTCTCCTCCCTCATTGGGTTACCCTCTCCTCCCTCATTGGGTTCCCCTCTCCTCCCTCATTGGGTCCCTGTGTCCCCCTCTCCTCCCTCATTGGGTCCCTGTGTCCCCCTCTCCTCCCTCATTGGATCCCTGTGTCCCCTTCTCCTCCCTCATTGGATCCCTGTGTCCCCCTCATTGGATCCCTATGTCCCCTTCTCCTCCCTCATTGGATCCCCGTGTACCCTTCTCCTCCCCCATTGGATCCCCGTGTACCCCTCTCCTTCCCCATTGGGTCCCCCTCTACTCTCTCATTGGGTCCCCGTGTCCCCATCTCCTCTCTCATTGGGTCTCCCTCTCCTTCCTTATTGGGTCTCGTGTCCCTCTTTGCTCCTGGGTGCAGATCTCTATGGTGGTTGGGCGGCTCTGACAGTTGTTCAGAGACGAGCGACTTGTGATGGTGATTTGGGGTGCCATTCTCCACCTCCAATACAGGAAGTTGTGAATGTTGAGTTGATCCTTACGAATCATCCAGTGAATGTTCCATGACAAAGAAAATCCCAACTTCCTGCCCAATCCATAACTGGGGGAGGGGCAGCCTGTCATTGCTTGGCTCTCGCTGCAGACACACCCTGATCTGGTTGGGGTGCGGCTCTAATCAGTGGGGTTCATGAACCCAGAGTCTCTGAATGGGGAGGTCTGACCATTCAGTACCTCTGGATTGGGTTAGAACCCTGTAAAGTTTTTATGTCCCCATGGGGTGGAGTCACCGCTTTATCTCATTAACAAAAGAGGGATCAGAAATATTTGCAAGAATCAATCAATAGAGAAAAAGGTCTCTGCAAAACGGGGGCGGGGCCTCCATGAGCACCGCGAGTGGCCTCAACACCCCCCCCCCCCCACTAGGAACCCCAATAATGTAGAGGATGTGAACGGTTCTGGTCAGGACGGCCCTTCGGGTGACAACCAGCGGTGGGGAGATTTCCTCTCACCCCTCCTTGTCTAACCAGAAATCCGCACTCCATCCAAATAATACCGCGATCTTCATGTAAAGGCCGACTCTCACTAACACTCGTATTTTGTCACCGTCTCTCCAGACAGGAAAGATTGTAAGGCCGCCCATACATTGCACAATTTTCTTTAGATTTACCTTCAGCTATGTAGGAGACGGACCGGCCTGATTGGATACAAATGGGAAGTGTTTAGGTGTGACCTCATCTTATACAGTTTTGGTAAATTGTACAAGATAATTGTATAATGTATGGTGAACCTAAATCTCACTGTGGGGTGTGCCTAGTAAAGTCAGATATTGTAACGTACCTTTTAGGCCAGCCAATCATACATTCTACAATTCACTTGTACAATTTTCCTTTAGATTTACCAAAACTGTACAAGATGAGCTCACACCTAAACACTTTCCATTTGTATCCAATCAGGCCTTCCCGTCTACTACACAGCTGAAGGTAAATCTAAAGAAAATTGTATGGTGTATGGCTAACTTTAGATTGTAAGCTCTCAAGATCAGGACCCTCTGCTTTCTCCTGTCTTGTAAAGTGTACTGTCTGCCCTCATGGTGTAAAGCGCTGCGCAAACTGTTGGTGCAATATAAACCCTGTATAATAATAATAATATATAAACCCTCTATAATAATAATGATGATGATCTCACTTTTCCCAAGAACCTATGAGAGAGTGATGCGATTGGTCGGATCTCGAAGGAGTAGATGATCCGGCATTGCGGTGTCTTCTTGGGAGACGAGCCGCTCAGCATTCCCCGGGATCATGCCAGCAGGAGGAGGAGGGACACCACCCCTATGTAAGTTGGGGAACGATGATCCCCCATAGGTTCATTTATGCAGTGTTTAAGGAGTGGGGGAGGGGGGTAGGACCTCATTCAGAAAACCACTCCTCTGTTTGGCGATTGTTGCCTCGGATTACCGCTCCAGTTCAGGCCGCTGTCAGTGCCTGTAGGATCGCTCTGGAAGCTGTAATCCCGGTATGCAGCACTATTACAGTGACTGCTGCTGTCCTACGGGTCCCAGGCTGAGCGGCAGAACACAGGGGGGCGCTCTCTCTGCCTGGTGTTTTGTCACATATGGCGACCCGCTGGACTGTGAATGCGCGATGCCACTGTATGCGTTCCACCCCTGAGTCCAAGTTCAAGCCCCACCATCCAATTGGACATAGAGTTTGATTATATTCATGCCGAGCACAACGAGGCTGTGCCTGAAGCGCGGTGAGCAAAATGAGGGGCCCTCTGTTGGAACGCATATGGCGGTGTCGCTCATGCACACTCCAGTGGGTAGCAAAATCTGATGGGTAGCCGAATGTGACATGACACCAGCCCCACTTAGAGGACACTCCTATTTTCTTGTTGAATGGAAAATGTTTTCTGATTGGATGAGGTGGAGATTGTGACATCACCACCCGCTACCTTGTTCTGTTTCAATATGCTTGCTTATTGCTATCAAACAGAACATACCAAGTCCACGATTGGCTCACGGAAAGGGAGGGGGGGGCGGAACTAAACATTCACATAAGAAATCAAGCACAGAAACAGCTTAAAAAGCAAAAAATATACACGAGGACCGCTGTCATTCACATTCAGCTACCCGCTGGAGTGCGCATGTGCAACGCTGCCATATGCATTCCAACAGAGGGCTGCTCGCCACGCTTTGGGCACGGCCTCACTTCGCTCGGCATAAATTTAATCTAACTCTATGTCTACTTGGATGGTGGGGCTAGAATTTGGACTCAGGGGTGTAATGCATACGGCGGCGTCGAGCATGCATAGTCCAGTGGGTAGCCAACTGTGTTGAGTCGCCATATGACAAAACAACTGATCCTGTGAGAAGAGAGCAAAGGGGAAGCACAGGAACTTCTCACAGGGAAGGCACTGGGGACCCCCCCCCTGCAGAAAAGTCACAGGAACCCCCCACAGGGAAGGCACTAGGGACCGCGCCCCCCCCTGCAGAAAAGGCACAGGAACCCCCCACAGGGAAGGCACTGGGGACCGCGCCCCCCGCAGAAAAGGCACCGGAACCCCCCACAGGGAAGGCACTGGGGACCACGCCCCACGCAGAAAAGGCACAGGAACCCCCCACAGGGAAGGCACTGGGGACCGCCCCGCCCCCTGCAGGGAAGGAACTGCCATCGGTCTAAGCTGGCACAGCATGTTAAAATTGCCTACATTTCCCCCTTCAGGTTTATTTATCGTAAAACACATTTCTCTTATTTATTCACTTATAAATATTCCATTGAAGGTGTTTTACTAAATGTTTAATACGTCCAAAAATACCTGTTGATCCTGCCAGTGCAGTATTAGCCCCACCCGGGTGACCCCTGAACTACAAGACACAAGAAAAGGGGGGGGGCACTTCCCATCTAGAGGTGATCTTCGGCCCTCTTCCATGCTCCTCACCACCTTCTTTTACTCCAGTGCGCGGTAGGCGTGTCATTCCCACCTCTCAAGAGCCGCAGGAAGGGGGCACCTATTATAAATAGAACATTGGCTGGCGGTGTGCGGCTCCGGGGAACCGCACACAGATGGGAAGAGGTTCTGATCCAATCCATAGACACAGATAGGAAGAGGCTCTGATCCAATCCATAGACACAGGTAGGAAGAGGTTCTGATCCAATCCATAGATACAGATAGGCAGAGGTATTGATTATATCCGGCCTCCACTTACTAACTCACTCATTGCCCAAGAGATCGCCAATCACTTCAAACAGAAGATTGATCCAATTTGCGAGGAGATCTCTACTGTTCAGATACTCTCCACCCTACACCTCATGCCCACAGGTACAATCATTACCTTCCCTCTTTCAACCCCACCACTATAGACAAGGACATGTACCCGAGGGGAATGTATCTTATGATCACTAGACTATTGTACCTGGCTAGGAAATGTATTGCTAGATACTGGTTGGCGGCTACCATCCATACCCACAGGGAAGCAACAGGTACCCATCTCCCTCCTTCTCAGAGGACTGGCTTACCGTCACATAAATTCAGCCTCAAAGTTTGCCCTTATCTGGCAGCCTCGGTTAGATAGTCCTAGTTTTGCCCCACCACAGTTGGTGATGGAGGTTGGGAAGAGAGAAGAGAACAAATGAGAAGGCCGGCCTGAGTTTGTAGGAGGAGTCGGGGGGTATATAAACCCGCCCTCCTCCTCCTTACTCCTGTCGGCCTGGTTGTTTGTGTTGCGGTGTCGTCACTTCCGGTCATGGCTCCATGAGGTCCCGACTATCTTCGGCTGTTTCTGTCAGCTTTCGGCTTTTTTCAGCGGTTTCCGGCTCTTCTCTTCAGTTTTCGGCTCTTCGCGGCGGCCCTCGGCTCCTCTCAGCGGCTCAAGCTTCTTACTATCAGCGCCAGGTATTGCACGGGCATGGGGGGGGGAGTCAGGAGCAGGTATGTCATTTTGTTTTTTTAAGTGGCAGTCAAGCTTATTTTTAGGAGGGGGGGATGGTCAGGACTGGTGGCACTTTCTTTTCTGCTGGGGGGGGGGGGGTGCGCTGGTCAGGCATGTCATGGTATGGGGGGATTGCTGGGCACGCAGTGTGGGAAGAGGGGAATCTGGTTCTTCACATATGGCTGCAGGTGGGGAGAAAAAGGGGGGGCTGGTGTTTCCTGACAAGGGGTGCTGCAGGTGCATCGGTTTTGCGTTCCATTCCCCACAGGCACCACTTGGTCAAGCTGGGGGGGGGGGGGGGTGTCAGGTTTCATGCACAGCCTGCATTTTGTCAATGTTGTTTTTTCCTGTGTAACGTATCATTTTTCTGCAGGTTGGATGTACGTCTGTCAGTTTTCTAATTTTTAGGACGCTTGGTCAAATTTCACGTTTTCCAAAATCTGTCTTTCTGTTTCAGTAAGTGTCAGGTGGTTGGCCACCCACATCTGGGGTGCGAGTTTCACTCCGGGGGGCATGTAGGTTTGCTTGGTGTTGGATGCACGAGGGGGGGGGGTTAGTTCGGGGTGGGACAAGGTTTTCCCGGTCAGGTTTTATTTTTCTCAGGCCAAGGGATGTTGGGAGGGTTGTCATGCCACTGCGGGATCACCCACCACGTCTGTGGGTGTCATACGGTTTGAGATGTTTCGTTTTTAATTGTCTTGTGCAGTGGCAAGTCTCCTCAGCCATTTTAGTCATGTCATGTCACGATCATGCATCATGTGGGTAACTCTTGTTCATTACCTGACACGTTTTCAGGTCTCGTAGGTAGGGTTACGTAGTTTCATCTGCTCTGCTTTAGATGCTCTTTTTGTTTCAAGGTCTGTCATGGTTTCAGTCTGTTCGTACATTTTATTTTAGGGGAGGTATCAGGTGCCAGACGCAAGCCTTGTTCTGTCTGGGTTTAAAATTTTTCAAAGGTAAGTCAGGTTGCTGCTATGTCATTCTCTTTGTTTCTCGTTTCCTCACACTGTTGGGTCATTCGCCACTGCGGCTTGGACAGTGGCAAGTCTCCTCACCCGTTTTTCAAATTCTTCTCACGTTGGGACTGTTTGCCTTTCATCAGGTTCGATATGCCTTAGTCTTGACGAGCCTGTCATGTTTTCAGGTTTGGGGGGCCTGAGTGATCGTTTTTAATTGACCTGCGGTTCGTAGGTTTCTCGGCCTCCTTCAAGTTGGGTGGTATACGCTTTCTTGGGTCACGTTTAGGTGGGGTTTCTTAGGCTCAGTTTGCAGTCGTGGGGGGTTGGCGCAGTGGGGGGGGGGTCAGTAGGTGGTAGTTGATTGCCATCATGCTTTCATTCTATTTTGATCATTTAGGGCATGTCTCAGACGGACATAAATGACTTTGCTTCCATTTCCCCTTCCCCAGCCAGGGGTTCGGATCAGGGCAGCTCGCCTTCTATGAGGACGTGGACTGTCCCAAGATTGATGGCCGAGTTGCGTCTCAGGGGTATCTCTTTCTTGGCGTCAGCCCGCAAGGCAGAACTTTTCAGACTGTTATTTCCTACCTCTTCGGGTTCCGGCGTGGAGCAGGCCACCTTGCGTACAGTTACGACATCCCTTTCACGGATCCAGGCTACCCTTAGCTTTTCAAGAGTTACGGGCCAGGGTGGAGGTGCTGGAAACCAATCCTAGTCCGGCCCCAGTGTATCTAGCAGGTTCTGGGGGTGCAGCAGGGTCTGAGGTCCCCATGGTGTCAAGGCCATTACAGTTGGCTGCAGGTACTAGCTCTGGTGTCCCTTCAGTCACCCCGGCCCATTTCATCCCAGGGAATCTCAGAAAGGATATTTTGGAGGGCAAGGATGTCAAAATGGCATCCTTGTTGATTGCTGCTCATAATGTGGCTGACAACAAGTCCTATGCTTGTGGCGATGTGTCAGTAATAATCAAGTCCAGGGACCACAGGCTGAACCGCAAGCTCTCTATCCCTGAGTTTTTGCTGGCTTTCAGCATGTTCAGGGATATTGTTTGCTTGATGAGTCCCCAGAGGAGGGAGGAGCTGGACCATTACTTATATGTGGTGGTAGAGTTAGGTCATAAATTCAGAGGCACGGCATTCTATGATTATCTCCGATCATTTTCCGCCAAAGCCGTGGCCATGTTTTCTCAACATCAAGTGTTCACAAACTGGAGTAGTGTGGACACTGACCACTCTTGCCGTCATTTTGCCGGATTTAGGTCGCCAGTCTGCGCCACTGGCCAGTTGTCGTCTCACACTGCATTCTGGTGCCCCAACACTGAGTTCCCTGTTCTCCCGGGCACTTCCAGGGGTTTCCCCAGTTCTCTGCCACCTCCAGCTCAGGCTGCCACTGTTGATAAGCTGGGTCGGTCTGTCCAGTACCTGGGGAAGTCGCAGATTTGCAACAAGTTTGTAATTAGTCAATGCCGTCTGTTGCACACTTGCTCTGGTTGTTTTAGGGCCCATCCAAAATCAGCTTGCTCACTCAGGCAGGGCAAGAACAGCTGACTGAGCCGGGTTAATGTGGTTCTTTTGCAAAATTGTTTGGTCTCACACCCTTCTAGTTCAAGTGCTTTTTTTGGTGGATGGGTTCACGAGGGGCTTCCACACGGGTTTTGTTACATTGCCTACCGGTACGTTTGAAAGTCCCAATCTCAGGTCCTCTATGGTAGATTTGGGGGCGGTGGACACATTACTCCAGTCCGAGCTGGACAAGGGGTTCATCATTGGTCCCTTTTCTATATCTCCATTCCAGCTTTGGAGGGTCAATACTTTGGGGTTGGTCAAGGGGAAATTTTCGAATAAATGACACTTAAATTTATGATTTGTCTGCCCCTCATTGCTCCGCGGTGCCTAGTTTGAATTTCTTAATCCCATCGGAGGAATTTTTTTCTTAAGTAAGCTTCAGTGGATCATGCTATCCAGCAGATTATCAGGATTGGGAAGGGTGCTTGGCTGTCTAAAGCAGACATTGCTGACACATTCAAACTCCTTCCGATCATGCCATCACTCTGGCAGTGGCATGAGGTGAAGTGGAAGGGGCTTTACTATTTTACCACCATGTCCACCTTTGGATCCAAAAGCAGTCCTTGGTTGTTTGATGCGTTCGTACAAGCACTCAAGTGGATTCTCGTACATGTGGAGGGTTGTCACGAGGTCATCCACTACCTTGATGACTTCCTCCTCATTGAGAGACCCGGGCAAGCTCCTGTAGACTTACGGAAGTTGTTGTCTGTTTTCAATGTCTCGCTGGCTGTCAAGAAGTTGGAAGGCCCAGGCAACAGCACTTACCTTTTTAGGGTTTATGTTGGATACTGAGGCCTTGCAGGCCAGCCTTCTGGCCAACAAGCTCGACAGGATCAGAGTGTATCCATACCTTCTCGATCTCACAGTCTTGTTCCAGGGTAGAGTTGTTATCTTTGTTGGGCATGTTGAACTTTGCAATGAGAATTATTCCGCAGTGTAGGTCTTTCATATCAAGGTTGTTAGCTTTATTGCGTTCAGCCCCGGATACAGACTCTCGTATCAAGCTGGATACTGCCGCACTAGCTGACCTGCGCATGTGGGACCAATTCCTTCCGCATTGAAACGGGATTGCCATGTTCATTCCGGCAGCATCCATATCCTCTCCGCAGTTGGGGGTCGGATGCGGCTGCCACGGTAGGTTATGCTGCCATTTTTGGCACCCACTGGTTGGCTGGGCCATGGCTGTAGGAAATCTTGGCCATCCCAGGTTTCATGGATTCTTCTGCCTTGTTTGAGATCTTCCCCATAGTGGCAGCAGCCCAGGTGTGGGGTGGGTCATGGACAGGGTAGACGGTGGTTTTCTCTACAGACAATTTGGCGGCCGTGGAGATTATCAACAAAGGTACATCCAGGTCTTTGGTTATGTCCTTTGTGCGCAGGTTAATTTGGTTTTCCCTACAGTTTCATTTTCATATTCATTGTGAATTCATCAGTGGAGTGGAGAATGTTGCTGCAGATGTGCTGTCACGGCTCAATTTCCCACAATTTTTCCAGCAGGTCCCAGATTCAGGCGCTTACGTCACGCCATCCCCGCAGCCGTCACTTCTGATGATGGACTAAATTCCCATTTGCTGGATGTAGCAGCTTTAATCAAAGTGTCGTTATCAACCAACACCTTGCAGGGGTTCAGCACCATCTGTCCCTTCAGGATCCAAATAGATATTCCATCTTCACTGCCCATGCTGTTAAGGCCATTCTGAGGGGCATCCTGAGGAGTTGCCCTCCTTTTTCTGTCAGTAGACTGCCAGTCACAGGGCCCATCTTCCGGGGCATGTCCGAGTTACTGGACAGGCTGCCTTTTGGGAGGCTCCTCAGTTTGGTCCTTAAAGCTGCCATCTACTTGGCTTTTTTTGGATTCCTCAGGCCGGGCGAGTTAAGCCGTACCAGCCTGGGTTCACGGGTGCTCACGGTCAGTCAGTTGGTTAGGTATCCGGACCATTTCAGGTTACATCTGACTGCGTGTAAGACAGCAGTTTGGGGCTGGTACGGATGTGAGGTTTTTCAAATCCGGCAGTGCTTGGTGCCCCGTGGCAGTCTTGGATCAACTCTTGTCATTGGTTTCAAGCAAGCCTAGGGACAGGCCGTTATTACCCTTCCCTTACGATGGCACAGTTCACCAAGCATTGCCGGATGTTATGGTCTAACCTAAGTTTGAACCAGACAGGTCTTTTGGGTCACTCATTTAGAATAGGGGCGGCCTCTGCAGCTTCTTGCCAGGGGATCCCGGCTCATGTTATTAAAAAATTGGGTAGATGGAACTCTGCATGTTTCGCTAGATATATCCCAGATCCCCATCTTGAGATGTCTCAGGCTTTCAGACATTTGACTGACTGATGTAATGTTACGTTTAATAAAATTGTTACTAAGCAACCCTATTGTCTTAATTTTTGCCCCCTTTAGGTATACTGACCACGTGACCTTTTGGCACACCCCAGGTCTTTTCCACGGTGTTCTTTCATCCCGCTTTCACTCAATTTCTAGTTGAGACTCCAAGTACAAATGGTACTACCCATTTTTTTGTGTGTGTATTTAAAGGTGCTCAGACTAACCAAATCCGAAAGCTAAAACAGAGTGTTTCCTATTATTCTATCAGATATAGCACCAAGTACTAGTTCACATGTTGTTTGGACGATGTTGACTATTTTACATGAGTGGGGACCTGCGGATGCTGGATGTATATTCTGTAAAGTTGTAATATCACATCATGCATTGTCGCAATGAAAAATGTTTTGATAAAAAAAAAAAAAAAAATGATTACTTGCCAACTTCCATCTTACCACCTGCTCTCTGGATCCTGTTCCCTCGCAAATGCTATATTCACCCTCTGGCTCTATTTTATACTGTCCAACCCACATCTTCACTCTCTCCCTTTCTTCTGGCATCTTTCCCAACTCTTTAAAACATACACTGGTCAGACCCATACTTCAAGCCCTCACTGGACCCATCCAATCTTAACAACCTAGGCCCCATCTCCTTGTCCCCCTTTTTATCCAAACTCCTTGAACATTGTCTACAACCAACTGAGTATCCACCTCGCTGATAATGGCCTTCTTCATCCCGTTCAGTCTGGATTTTGTCCTCAACACTCCATAGAAACTGCTCTCCTAAAACTAACAAACAGTCTACTATCGGCCAACACCAATGGACACTATTCTGTCCTCCTACTCCTGGACCTCTCTGCTGCCTTTGATACAGTTGACCACCCCCTCCTCCTCAAAAAACTGTATTCCTTTGGGCTCCATGACTTTACTACTTGCTGGTTCTCCACCTACTTATCGAACTGCACCTTTAACGTAACGCTAGCGAAATTCTCCTTTCTCCTCTCGTCCTTCTTTCTCTGTTGATACACCCAAGGTTCTGTTCTTGGACCTCTCCTATTTTCAATCTACACCTCCTCCCGAGTCAGCTGATAGCCTTCCATGGCTTCCAATACCATCTCTATGCTGACGACACCCAAATCTACTCCTCAGCCTCCTCATGTATCACTAATTACTATCAGATATATCAGTCTGGATGTCACACCATTTTCTCAAACTTTATCTATACAAAACCGAAACTTATAATTTTTCCTCCCCCACGTGCCCCTTCCTCTGATTTCTCTGTCAAAATGGAGGACACAACTATCAGCCCATTCCCCACATGCCAAGGTTCTTGGGGTAGTCCTGGACTCTGAACGCTCCTTTAAGCCCCACGTCCAATCACTGTCCAAATCTTCCCGCCTCAACCTCCGCAACATCTCCAAAATACGCCCCTTTCTAACCAATGTCACCACCAAGCTCTTAATTCACTCGCTGTTCATCTCTCACCTCAACTGCTGCAACTCCCTCCTCATTGGCTTACCTTTAGATAGGCCCCTCCCCCCTTCAATCCATCATGAATGCTGCTGCCAGACTAATCCACCTTACCAATCGCTCAGCGTCTGCTACTCTTCTCTGCCAATCCCTTCACTGGCTTCCCCTCCCCTACCGTATAAAATTCAAAATACTAACAACTACTTACAAAGCCATCCACAACTCTGTCCCGAGTTACATCACTGGCCTCGTCTCTAAATACCAACCTAACCGCTCTCTTCATTCCTCCCAAGACCTCCCGTATCCTGTATAATAACAATATACATCCAATCCATAGACACAGTACAGGCAAGGAGTGCCAGCATTAAACTCATTACTGGCAGGATCACCAGCTAAAAATAAAGCAAAAAAAGGCCCCACCCCCGAGGACTGGACACAGCTGTGATATCAATTCCGTAGTAAATCTGAGGGCAAGCCACAATCATTGCAATAGATGAAAACAGACCAGAATTTCACTTTATTCATAGAAAATAAAATCTGCAATTTATTTAATAAGAAATATATTTCAGTTTAATAAACATTTTCCTTCAGCTTATAAATGAAGTTTTTACTACAGCAAAGTGTACCTGTCATTGTGCGCCACAGCCGGCAGCCTATCCGTTCCATGGAAGCAGCGCGTCACGTTACAGTGACGTCACCTTCTGACACTCCCTCCCCCAACAATCTGCATTCTCTCACTCCAGCTGTGGAGAAACTACAATTCCCATCATGCTGCTGGGAGTCACGCCTGTGGCTCTCAGTCTTAGAATGGCTCCTGGGACTTGTAGCGTCACAACAAATGGCGTGCCGAGATTGCTGACGCAGGTTAGAACCTCTGTTATGTCCTCATCAGGAATATTTCTCCTCACTTCCTGTCCTGGCCTCTATGTAAGCTTGTGATAAGTGACACCGGGACAGGAAATATTGCAAAATCTCCCAATAAGGTCAGCCCATTCACACATGTGCGTTGTGACAATGCGCCGCCATTCATTATCAATGACACCCCTATACACTGTACAGCAGAGTACAACACACAGCCTAGTGTGCATACCGCGCATTGCGGTACTAAGGACCGCTCCCACCCCCATCACCCTACAACGCATAGCCCAGCGTGCAAACCGTGCATTGCAGTACTAAGGATCGCTCCCACCCCCGACACCCTACAACGCACAGCCCAGCGTGCATACCACTCATTGTAATACTAAGGATCGCTCCCACCCCACAACGCACAGCCCAGCGTGCATACCGCGTATTGCGGTACCATGGACCGCACCCACCCCCGACACCCAACGCACAGACCAGCGTGCATACTGCTCATTGTAATACTAAGGATCGCTCCCACCCCCGACACCCTACAAACGCACGGACCAGCGTGCATACCGCGTATTGCCGTACTAAGGACTGCTCCCACCCCCGACACCCTACAATGCATAGACCAGTGTGCATACCGCACATTGTAATACTAAGGACCGCTCCCACCCCCGACACCCTACAACGCACGGACCAGCGTGCATACCGCGTATTGCCGTACTAAGGACTGCTTCCACTCCCCACACGCTACAATGCATAGACCAGCGTGCATACCGCGTATTGCCGTACTAAGGACTGCTTCCACTCCCGACATGCTACAATGCATAGACCAGCGTGCATACCGCATATTGAAATACTAAGGACCGCTCCCACTCCCGACACCCTACAATGCATAGACCAGCGTGCATACCGCACATTGTAATACTAAGGACCGCTCCCATCCCTGACACCCTACAACGCACAGCCCAGCGTGCATACCGCGCATTGTAATACTAAGGACCGCTCCCACCCCCGACACCCTACAACGCACAGCCCAGCGTGCATACCGCGCATTGTAATACTAAGGACCGCTCCCACCCCCGACACCCTACAACGCACAGCCCAGCGTGCATACCGCGCATTGCGGTACTAAGGACTGCTCCCACCCCCGACACCCTACAACGCACAGCCCAGCGTGCATACCGCGTATTGCGGTGCTAAGGACCGCTCCCACCCCGACACCCTACAACCTGCAATCAGATTCGCAGACATTGATTTTCTGTTGTGCGGTGTTGATTATTATGCGTTTTTAATGAACAGGCTGCCTTAACACAACGGATTAACAAATGCCATAACGATGATATCGCACTGCAATCCCTTGTGTGAATGGGTGAAAGTGTGAATGGGCCAACACAGAGGATCTAATATTTGTCACACTCCATCACTAAGGCTCGGTCCACATCTATGCATTTTTTTCAGTGCATTTTGCAGAAACGCTCTACAGTCCATTTCACATGGTTTCCTATGGGACACGGTCACAGCGTTTTTCAGCTGCTGCGTTTTTGGAAAGGGTCAAGGAGTTTTTTTTAAAATGCAACATGGTATGTTTTTGGTTTAATAGACATGCAGTGGAAACGCATGTAGTGCATTTTTAATCTGCCTATCAAACGATCTCCCCTTAAAATATATAAAATAAAATGCATAAAAATACACATAGAAAATACACTGCAAAAAGCACAGCAGAAACGGATCAAATACAAACTGTATCGTTGTGGACCAGGCCTAAAAAAAGTCTGTAAAGGGGCTTGTAAGTGTGGGGGGTTGGGGAGGGGCTCTAATACTGAAGGTGGCAAAATACGATTCACAGCTTGAGCAGCACAAATCATTCTACAATCGGCTCAGATAATGATCAATGCATTAAATGTGACCCAGACTGATGGAAGGACTCCTTCATGTGAGAATAAACGCTCGGTCACCCATGGCCTGAATGTAGGTGCTTGATGAGCAGCACTGCCCTGCCCCCCACCAGCACCCCGCAACCAATAGGCACAGCGAGCTGAACATCAGAGATAAAGGCCCAGCAACTGATTTCTATGCAGTGCCTCTCATATAGTTGCACCCCAAAAATCACTGCAAAGGATCTAAAAAAAAAAGTGACTGACTGACACATCGACATGTTCTGTGCCCATGAAATTACCCCGTTATTCCACATCAGCGATTGGCTTGCCGTCTCAATCCGCCACCGGCCCGACGACACCGGGCCAAAGACATACTGGTACAGCTCTGTTTTCCAGCAGTCACTCTCCTCCCTGATACAAACTTTATGGACGGATTCACCATTTATGTTTTTTCATGCGTGAACACACTTCCCTTTATATATCCAAGACCACACCCCTTTTATCTAGTACAGGAATTTACACAGCGCTTTACATACATTCATCAGTCTCTGACCTCAGGAGCTTACAATCTACAGTTCCTATATCACATTCATACATACACAGATTGGGGACAATTACCCCCCAGCATGTCCTTGTGTGAGGAAACCCACGCAGACACAAGGAGAACATGCAAACTCCATGCAGATAGTGCCCTGGCTGGGGTTCATACTGAAAAGCAGATGTGATAATGATAGATTGCCATGCAGAAAAGTGTGAACCCAGCCTTAGGGCCATTCATAGCATGCGCTGAGTAGTGTCACAGCTGAAATATATTGTTTTCACATCAACAAGCTGCATTGGTGGACACTGGGAAATGCCGCAATGTGTGTTAGGAGAAGAAAACAGAGCTGCAAACTAAACCAAAAAAAATAAATAAAAAAAATCAAGATAAGCCGGTAAAGTGTGACAACCTGACCCAAATACAAAGCAGGATCTGAGGATCTGCCTGAAGTAGAACTTCACTTTTATTAAACACGAAGCATCTGATCTCATCGCTGCCGCAAATGAAAGTAATGTCAGCATGACGGGTCACCTGCTGTAAACAAGCTCCACCACAAGAGGGAGCCACACAGGCAGCTCATCACCCAGGAGGCTGCAGGCACATGGCAGGGATAAAGGTAAGTCGTCAGATAGGTACTTGTGTAAATGTCTATGTATAGTTTTCAGTCATAATGTATTTCTATTTGAGCTTACAGCTTCTCCATAATTCAATTCCTAATGCAACTCCAGCATGCGCATGTAGTTGACAAAGGAGTAAAGCTGGATGGGCTGCTTTTATCATCTGGTCACGGCAATGTGGTACAAAAAGTCACGTGTGGCGCATTTCGCCATCAATTCAATGAAGTATTCGAAAGACACAAAATATTCACAATCCACAATGATGGACCACTGTTCTCATAAGTTTGGTTCAGCACAGATTAACCATTTCTGCTCCATGACTTTGCGTAATCTATAAAAGCCAAGGCTATAATTAGACTGTGACACGTGCATTCTGCTGTATTGCACATGCACCCAAACCCTGACGTCACAGCGCAGCCCCCCTACTGAGCATGCGCCCGTAAGAGCACCGCCCCCCTCCTGCGCATACACCCAGCCAGAGCGCCGCCCCCTACTGCGTATACACCCAGAGCGCAGCCCCCCTACTGCGCATACACCCAGCCAGAGCGCCGCCCCCCTACTGCACATACACCCAGCCAGAGCTCCACCCCCCTACTGCACATACACCCAGCCAAAGCGCCGCCCCCCTACTGCGCATACACCTAGCCAGAGCACCGCCCCCTACTGCACATTCACCCAGCCAGAGCACCGCCCCCTACTGCACATTCACCCAGCCAGAGCACCGCCCCTACCGCGTATACACCGATAAAGAGTGTGACCCCCCACAGCGCATACACCCAGCCAGAGTGCCGCCCCCCACAGCGCATACACCCAGCCAGAGTGCCGCCCCCCACAGCGCATACACCCAGCCAGAGTGCCGCCCCCCACAGCGCATACGCCCAGCCAGAGCGCCGTCCCCTACTGCGCATACGCCCAGCCAGAGCGCCGTCCCCTACTGCGCATACGCCCAGCCAGAGCGCCGTCCCCTACTGCGCATACACTCGGACCCAGCAGTACAGTCAGCACTCTGGTGCTGCGTTTTACGCACGTTCTGTATGGCAGAACACACAGAATTATGGGGCTTGTAGTCCTGAACATCTCCCGCAGAAGTTCAGAGACGAGAGGGAGGCGGGAGAGAAGAGCGAATAAAAGGCCGGGGCACAACAAAGGAAACAATACAGTTTGGGATATATAGTTGGATGTAAATGGAAATCTCATATTGAGGGTTTCAGATCACTTTTAGGATATTTACTAACTAAATGTTCCAACCTTCGCAGTCAGCTGAGACTGATCTTGTGCAATTCTAATAAAAGCGGATGCAGATTACAGCATTGGAATGCAGATTTCACTCCCCCATAATGGCCACCAGGGTGCGCTGCTGTACAAGCGTCCCCTGGCGAAACATTAGAGAGGAAGCAGCCATATTGTGGGCTGAACCAAATGCAGAGAAAACACCTCAGAGCCAACCGATGTGAATGATGTGCATAGCTTGCAGTTCAGCCAATCAGGCCGCTTGTCCCTATCTGTAAGCAACAGGTACACTTTAAACTCACTGTAACAGGCTTCTGTATAGGAATAAATGCAAAGAGGCAGATACATGATAATATGTGCAAATAACACGTCTGTATACCTTCCTGAACACTGCTAGAAAAATACATGGAGTATAAACCTGCTTATACGGGGATATATTTCCCCTTTAAGCAAAAGCGTTTTTACCAGAAATCATAACAGAAATCCCTGCAAACAATCTTTGGTTAAACTGACGCTGAGTCACGTGATGGTCCCGGTAATACGGCAGCGTTGTGTGCGGATATGTCTGTGGAACGTGATATACAACGTACATATATATCTATATACTCTATAAATATGCTTTGTAAGGCAGCAATAACATAAAAGGCACTTTGGTCATAAGAAAACAATATGGCTTCATATTCCAAGAGGAAAAAGTCACTGTAGTGAAAAGGACACGAGGCAAGATGGCCGCTCCCACGCCAACACTTACCTTTTCCACATTTACCACATTTTTTTTTATAAGATTAGCTTTCCACAAAAGGCAGTAATAAAAACAAAACGATCTGCTGAAAATTCGTCCGTTTAGTCTGTAAAGTCTTCTGACCAGAATTCTGGTCCGGCTTCGCCGTGTCATTCATCGCAGCGTGCACAGTCCAATCAGATAAGAGTTGGGGTGTGAGCGGGCCTCCTGCCATGTTCCCGATTGTCACTGGAAGGCACTGATTACATAGAAGAGTGCAGGGTCAGGCCAGCAGACCCATCCGGGTGACTTTAGCAGAAAGGAATGTATGGAGGAGGAACACCACTGGCTTGGGACTTGTGTGCAGATCCAGAGCCTGCAAGGAGGACACATAACAGGAAACGCATCAGGCAGCTTGAAATAACACACATTGCCAAATATCGCACGTCGCACACAGTCCTGCCAAGTGCCAAATGTCAGATAAAACCCAAATATAACCCCCCGCAAGGGAGAAAGGGGTCTCCAAACTACGGCCCTCCAGTTGCTGAGGAACTACAATATCCCATCATGCCCATTCATGTCTGTGAATGTCTCATGGAGTTCTGCAACAGCTAGAGGGCTTTAGATTGGAGACACCATAATGGTCAATTCGAGAAATAAGGGGTAATACTCGACAAACCCCAACAGTGATGGGGGGGGGGGCATTAGGGGGCCACATTAGAAGCTCGGACTGTTCTGGAAAACAGTTCACTAAAAATGGGCCACTGACGCGCAGAACACACAACTCTCACCAGCTCTCCCTCCGCTCCTCCAAAGTCCAGGTACAGGTGTTTGCTTCCATCATCGGCTGACATTCTGAGCTTTTCAAAAGCATATCTGTGAATGACGGGTCCCGAGGGGCCCCCCCGACAAACTGTGAACCCCGAATCAAAGTGGATGGAGAGTGAGACGGCTTCCCCGCGCAGAGTGCAGGCTGTGGAGGAATTATATAAGCGTTACAGGCGGGGAAAGATTTAAAGTGAGCACAACCTAAAACCAGTTGGAAAGTTCTGCACCTCGTGGTACCTGCATTGGTCTTTAAGGCCAGGTTCACAGCAGGGGGTCCGGTGCGTCCCTGTTCACCATTTCAGGTCCGAATTTTTGCCTGAATTCAGACCTGAAATAGAGTCAAAAACACACAGGACTAGTCTGCTGTGCCCTACGCACCTGTCCCAGAGATGTGTGAACCAATCGCAGTCTCCAGAACTGCGGATTTGATGCAGGGAAACCCACATATAATGTGTGAACCTGTCTAAATCCCTCCTTGTATCACTTTACAGCACCTTGGATCCCAGTCTTAGGCTGAACTTGGGGCCCCAACTTCTCTGCAAGTGTGGCAAAGGGACATCATCTGTGAAAAGGCTCCATTTCCAACTTGCTAATATCCCCCCCCCCCCCATTGCTTCTTCCCCGGCTCTGCTGCCCCGAGTACCCAGTGCTGGCTGGTGTTGGAGTCCAGAGGGAACATCATGTGGGGGGGTGCTTAGGTCCAAACACCAGCATGGGTCATTTGTTCCCCCATACCCGCCAGCACTGAGTATTTGGTTCCAGTAGAGGAAGGAGCAGTGGGGTATTTCTAGAAAGGGAGGCATTACTTGGTCAGTGGCAACTCGTTTTACATAAATATTGGCTCTGAATTTGTGTTGCTTTAGGCCTCACTGCCATCATTCTAAAGTCAGAGTCTCTCTTACCCAACAAAGTCTGGCCATCTGAGTAACAGGAAGCAGCCCTTCATGCCAAAAAACAAGAAAGCTTTATTACCATGATGGGTTCAAGGCATGGAGGTTCTATGGCCAGCCTGAGCCTAGAACACATGGACTGCACAGGCTCTGCTCTCTGTTACTGCAGTACTATGGTGGGTGCAAAATACTGTCCCAACATGACTTCTAGCACAATTCATCCCTTGTTATTGAATCCACCATACAGCTGGGTGCCCACCGACTTCTACTCCTAGAACTCAGAGGGGTACTTGTAGCAGGCCTCTCCCCCCCCCCCCCCCAGAAAAAAAACAGTCACTTACTGATGGTGACCTCTCTTGTGAGTTCTGCTGCAGCATGGCAGCCTTGCACCATCGCCCGTGTCCATGCAGAGAGGTCCCTTTGATTCTCCACACGGAAGACACGCATGTCAATGCCCTGAGGACACCCTGTGCGGGTGGCAAATGTTAGGTGCGGTTCCAGAGAGGGGGAAGTGCGCCCAGGACCAGAGTGCACCAACCTGGAAGGAGATCAGGAAATGAAGGTCACAAAGAAAACTTTATACGTTAATCAATAAAATGAAAACGGACGTTTGTGAATGGAGGTGCCAATCTAGAAAGAATCCGCTCCATGCGACTTCTTCCCGGGGGGTGAGTTTTTAGGGGACACTCACCCCTCTGGCTTCTATAATACAATCTATTCTCCTCCCATCCGCTCTTCGGTGTCCCCCGATCCTAGGACTCCTCCCCCAGCCACCATTCCCTACAATAGAAGCCAACCAGCAGCTCGGGATTTCTTTGGATGTCAAATCCATTGTAAACATTTCAGTTTTGTTTTTTACCTCCATTCATTCTCTGCATTCATTAAAGTAACAAAAAGTTTTTGTACAGAGTAACAACCCCCCACCCCCACCGCTAAATACTTACCTGAGCCCGATCTTCACCCCCCCATATCAAGTGGCTTGCCATAGGGGCACTTGGAAAGCGGGGGAACGAAGAAAAGGGGAATCTGGGCTGTTCAGTCCAATACATTATACAGGGCAGGTAAGTGTGACAAGTTTTTTTTCTTTTTTTTTTGCAATGAACCTTTACAATCACTTTAGGTTCTGGCCTAGCATGTGCAGAGGATGAGGTGCAGGACAGGAAAGAGTCTGTTATATTTCCCGGCTCGGTAATGGTTTTGCACAGTGCAGCCCGATCCTTCTCTTCTCAGGTTCCCTGCCGTCACTCCAAGCCCCTCCCCCTTACCAAGTGTCTCTATAGCAAGCCACTTACTGTGGGGGGCACTTGTGCATGCTCACCCAAGCCATTTCTGTGTGTCCATAAGACACACCCCTCCCCCGGACCCTCCTCACTGGCTGTGATTGCTGCTGCTGTATCTGAGCCAATGTGAAGGATGAAAGTCAAGAGATTCGCTGATCTCATGCACATCATTGATTGGAGATCGGGCTCAGGGAAGTATAAGGGGGGCTGGGGTGCTGCTTGAGGGGCAATTTTGTACCTTAATGTAGAGAATGCATTAAAGTAAAAATTATATATATATTTATTAGAGAGAGATGATAGAGATAGCGACGATCTCTCAATCATACACACACATATATATTAAAAGAACATCGATTCAAAACCACTATCGGCTATGGTGGGAGGCGGAACAGAGGCAACACCTGGTGCACTTGGGGGACAGAGGTGACATTGGGGCCACTCGGGGGACAGAGGCGACACTGGAGGGGACAGGGGTGACACTGGGGGCCCTTGGGGTTACCTGGTGGAGATAAGTGGCAGCTTGTGTTTCGGGTTCGCCCATTCCTCTCGCGTCCTTGGCATTGCGCTAAAGAGCAGAAAATCCCTCTGTGAGACGACTGCCAGGATTGGATTCCATAACGCCCTCCCGTCATCCTGCGACACCTGCGCACAGCAAACACACAGCCAGTAAGTTCTCACAAACTTATTAAGAAAAAGTGTGAGGGGGATGGGAAGAGGAGTTTGCATTCTTTGACAAATCTGCGCTAAAAGAAAACATCTGCAGAAGAATTCCGACTGAAAACATTTGGCTCAGGAACGATCGTTCCATTGTGGAATCATTTGTGAAGTCAATCAATGTTCATTTTTGTTCTCTCAAATGAAGACATTTCTATCAGTGTCTGCGGGAAATGACATTCATTGAAAAGGTATAACAACATTTTGAAATTCTCCAAGTCATCAAATATACAGAAGAGAATGTTCTCTCACATCTCCCCGCGTGTGGCCGGCTTCAGTGGGGAATCATAAATAATACACTACAGTTTTTCACCTTTTTCCTTCCTTACATCTCAGTGCTGCTTATCTCTTGCAACTTCTTTGCAGACACGTCCTGTCTCCATACCCTCCAGCAATGGATGCATGGCATTTCTCAGGGTGGATTTCCGGACCGGGAACCCCAGTGGGCCGTGTCTGTGTAATGTGCATTGATATGGTCGCTTATCTCCAGGGCATGCGATTGGTGACGACACCAAAGAGCACACGACAGAGTGTTGTCACCCTATAATACGAAGTGCCTGGCTAGCAATACCTAATCTAATAAATATCCCCTCCCCCTTATGCTACCTGTCTACCCTGTGTACAACAAAAAAAAAAAAAGAAAATATGTATACTTACCTTTTTTTTCAGTCCGTTTTTCAGTTCTCACGATTCCCGGTGTCAGTAAGTGGCCAGCTGCAGGGGAGAGAGGGGAACGCTCAATGAGGACTTGGAATTCTGGGAGCTGCAATGTTACCCATAGCTCAGCCGTTGTCGCACTCGCTCTTCTCCCCTGCAGCCAAGTGCTCATGATAATGGAGCCACAGGGTCACGGGACACGAGACTGGAGTCGCGGGGTCACACACACACACAGGCGCAGAGTCACACACACACACCGGAGCAGAGCCGCAGGGTCTCACACACACACACCGGAGCAGAGCCGCAGGGTCACACACACACACACACACACACACACACACACACACACACCAGAGCAGAGCTGCAGGATGACACACACACACGCCGGAGCAAAGCCGCAGGGTCACACACACACACACACACACACACACCGGAGCAGAGCCGCAGGGTCACACACACACACCGGAGCAGAGCCGCAGGGTCACACACACACACACACACACCGGAGCAGAGCCGCAGGGTCACACACACACACACACACACACTGGAGCAGAGCCGCAGGGTCACACACACACACCGGAGCAGAGCCGCAGGGTCACACACACCGGAGCAGAGCCGCAGGGTCACACACACCGGAGCAGAGCCGCAGGGTCACACACACACACACACACACCGGAGCAGAGCCGCAGGGTCACACACACACACACACACACCGGAGCAGAGCCGCAGGGTCACACACACACACACACCAGAGCAGAGCCGCAGGGTCACACACACACACACACACCGGAGCAGAGCCGCAGGGTCACACACACACACACACACCGGAGCAGAGCCGCAGGGTCACACACACACACAAACACACACACACACACCAGAGCAGAGCTGCAGGATGACACACACACACGCCGGAGCAAAGCCGCAGGGTCACACACACACACACACACACCGGAGCAGAGCCGCAGGGTCACACACACACACACACCGGAGCAGAGCCGCATGGTCACACACACACACTGGAGCAGAGCCGCAGGGTCACACACACACACACACACTGGAGCAGAGCCGCAGGGTCACACACACACACCGGAGCAGAGCCGCAGGGTCACACACACCGGAGCAGAGCCGCAGGGTCACACACACACACACACACCGGAGCAGAGCCGCAGGGTCACACACACACACACACACCGGAGCAGAGCCGCAGGGTCACACACACACACACACCAGAGCAGAGCCGCAGGGTCACACACATACGCCGAAGCAGAGCCGCAGGGTCAAACACACACTGGAGCAGAGCTGCAGGGTGTGTCTCTCTCTCACACACACACACACACACACACCGGAGCAGAGCGGCAGAGTCACACACACACACACCGGAGCAGAGCCACAGGGTCACACACACACACACACACACACACACCAGAGCCGTAGGGTCACACACACACACACACACACACACACAAACACACACACCAGAGCAGAGCCACAGGGTCACACACACACCAGAGCAGAGCCGCAGGCTCTCTCACACACACACACACACACCAGAGCAGAGCCACAGGCTCACACACACACACACACACACACACACACACACACACACACACACACACACACACACACACCAGAGCAGAGCCACAGGCTCTCTCACACACACACACACACACACACACACACACACACACACACACACACACACCGGAGCAGAGCCACAGGGTCACACACACACACACCGGAGCAGAGCCACAGGGTCACACACACACACCGGAGCAGAGCCACAGGGTCACACACACACACACACACACACCGGAGCAGAGCCGCGGGGTCACACACACACACACACACACACCGGAGCAGAGCCGCGGGGTCACACACACACACACACACCGGAGCAGAGCCGCAGGGTCACACACACCGGAGCAGAGCCGCAGGGTCACACACACACACACACCGGAGCAGAGCCGCAGGGTCACACACACACACACACACCGGAGCAGAGCCGCAGGGTCACACACACACACACACACCAGAGCAGAGCCGCAGGGTCACACACATACGCCGAAGCAGAGCCGCAGGGTCAAACACACACTGGAGCAGAGCTGCAGGGTGTGTCTCTCTCTCACACACACACACACACACACCGGAGCAGAGCGGCAGTCACACACACACACCGGAGCAGAGCCACAGGGTCACACACACACACACACCAGAGCCGTAGGGTCACACACACACACACACACACACACACACACACACCAGAGCAGAGCCACAGGGTCACACACACACACACACCAGAGCAGAGCCGCAGGCTCTCTCTCACACACACACACACACACACCAGAGCAAAGCTACAGGCTCTCACACACACACACACACACACACACACACACACACACACACACACACACACACACTGGAGCAGAGCCGCAGGGTCACACACACACACACACACTGGAGCAGAGCCGCAGGGTCAGACACACACACACACACACCGGAGCAGAGCCACAGGGTCACACACACACACCGGAGCAGAGCCACAGGGTCACACACACACACACACACACACACACACACCGGAGCAGAGCCGCGGGGTCACACACACACACACACACACACACACACCAGAGAAGAGCCACAGGGACACACACACACACCGGAGCAGAGCCCCAGGGTCACACACAAACACACACACACACACCGGAGCCGCAGGGTCACACATGAGACCGGAGCAGAACCGCAGGATCACACAACCAGAGCAATCTTGGGGGGGTTGACGACACATTTCTAACATTAGTTATGTTTGGTCAGATATTATAGTCAGCATAACTGCCAGGCCATTGGGATTTCCAGAAAGAGGTAAGTGGCCCCCATATTTCCCGGATATCAGGTTAGTGAAAGGAATGAATGCAGTGTGCTTGGAGAAGTTACATACAATGAGATCTATGGAAAATGGTCACGTCTGGCCATCTGTTGCCCACCTTCAGGTATAATATGGAGGAATGGAGGCTCACCTGTTCTGCCACCCAGCCTAAGTGCCTGAGGTCTTCGCTGGCAGCTCCCAGCATGCACTGCGTCTCCGCCAGCACCTGCGGCAGCAGCGCCGTGATGTTATTGTGCAGGGCCTGCGACCAGGACAACGCGGAGGCGGAGTCTCTACAGCGGAGAACAATGGAGTGACACCCATCAGGAGAGCGAAGTTCCACCAGCCTGGAAGAGATCTGGATGTGAGAAGGAGAGAGAGGAGAGGTACACATGATGTACCTCCCACAGCGACAGGCATACACCGGCGCGTCACGTACATGTGACGTACCTCTCACAGCGACATACAGACACCAGCCCGTCACATACATGTGACGTACCTACCACAGCGACAGACACCGGCGCGTCATGTACTCATGACGTACCTCCCACAGCGACATACAGACACAGCACGTCAAGCGCACAGGATGTACCTACTACAGTGACATACAGACACCGGCGCTTCACGTACACATGACGTACCTCCCACAGCGACATACAGACACAGGCGCGCCACATATGCATGGCCACTCACCGTCCCTCAGGGTCGAACATGCTCAGGTTTCTGGCCGCATAGCACATTTTTAGGGGGATGACTTTGCAGTCCCTGGAGCAGTGTTTGGGGGAGCTGTTTTTGGATGAGCCATGTTGGGGGGAGCCAGATGGATCGCCAGGTGATGGATCGCTTAGGTCACAATCATCCCAGGGAAGATCGCCAACGAGAGAAGCTTTCCGGATGAAAGGAGACACGTCCTGCAAGAAGCGCACTGTGGGGAGAAAATAAAAACATGGCGTCACGCAGAGAACAGCAACAGCAGAGAGCGAGAACGCCAAATATTAGGAGACTGACAGCAGGACTAACATGAGGGGGTGCCTGAAAGAGGAACTGTCTGTGCTGCCCCATGCGTTGTACATACAGAGCTCCCTAAACAAACAACAGGCGCATTCTATTCCAGAACGTAGAACAGCGACAGTGTCACACCCACCTCGTTGTCACGGCTTTGGGATTGGAAATAAAAGGGGAAATATGATTGGTTGATTTGAACATTTCCTTTCCTTCAGATTGTCCAATTCCGGTTTATCAAAATAAGAGACCGCATTGGGGGTCTGCAGGTGTAACTCATCCCCACTTTCAGTGAATCGGCCAATTATGATTGAGCCTGCAATAGACCTGAAGACACCGTCATCTGATTGGTTCAGGTTTGCATCCATTCTGTGACAGGACAATGCATGAATCAATCACACCTTCATTCCGGTGTCTTGTCATATAACGTCCTCCATCCGATAGTGTCCGCTGCGTACTGCGCATGCGCAGTACACAGCAACACAGATTCCGAAAATTGCCGAGGATGAACGGCGCCTGCTCCATGAGTCCAGGTTCTATCCCCACCATCCAAGTGGACATCGAGTAGGAATAAAAAAAGAGCAGAGCGCAGCGAGGCCGAGCCCGAAGCGTGGCGAGCGAAGCTCGCCCACGAGGGGCCCTCTAGTATTCACAAACCTATGTCCGCTTGGATGGTGGGGCTACCACCTCCACTCATGCGCAGTACACAGCAACACAGATTCCGAAAATTGCCGAGGATGAACGGCGCCTGCGCCGTGAGTCCAGGTTCTATCCCCACCATCCAAGTGGACATAGAGTAGGAATAAAAAAAGAGCCGAGCGCAGCGAGGCCGAGCCCGAAGTGTGGCGAGCGAAGCTCTCCCGCGACGGGCCCTCTAATATTCACAAACCTATGTCCGCTTGGATGGTGGGGCTACCACCTCCACTCATGGCGCAGCCGCTGTTCAGCTTCAAAGATTTTCCGAAGCTTCGGACACTATTTGATGGCCAGACACTATACGGCAGAACACCGGCCCTCAGGATATTCAAGGATAAAACCTTATGCACACGAGGCGTTTTTACAGTTACTTTTACCAGTAGCAGACTTTTTTTTCAGCTTAAAAACGCCTCTCCGTGTTATTCTATGTGTCCATTCACACACAGGCTTTTAGGAGCTGTAAGTGGCAGAAGAGTTTTCAAGCTGCAAAACAAAAATATAAAAACCACGCAGGGCTGGCGTGTTCTGAGGACTGGTGTCTTGTCGAATACTGTCCCCCATCACATAGTGTCTGCCCTATACTGCTCCTGCACAGCACGGAGGACAAAGGAGGTTGCTGAAAGTCTCTGAAGATAAATGGCGCCTGCGCACTTAATAGTATCTTCTACCCTGAGTCCAGGTTCAAGCCCCACCAGCCAAGTAGACAAAGAGTTAGAATAAAAATATGCCGACCAAAGCGTGGCGAGCGAATCGAGGGGCCCTGTTACAAACTGCTGTTTTACAACATCAGGAGCATGTGAAAGGAAGGTACTATTAAGCGCGCAGGCGCCATTCATCTTCGGAGACTTTCTGCGTCTCCTTTGTCCACCGTACTGTGCATGCGCTGCACCTGCACAGTATAGGGCGGACACTATCCGACGGGGGGGGGGGACATTTCTCGTCAGAACACCAGCATTACAGCTGTAAAAACATCCGACGCTGCTAACTTCAGTCTGGATTTTGAGGGGGACAAGGGCGGGGTCTCGTGAGGTCACCGGATAGCCACACCCCATGATTATATGAGAACTGGCAGAGAACGGAGCTGGCATAACAACAGGAGTCAGCGTTAAAGGAGGACTGGGTCGGCGGCAGAGAAGATAGCAGCAGTGGAGAAGACCGGAGGGAGAAGTCACATTGAAGATTTTAATAAAAAGGACTTTAATAAGAGTACACTGCCTTTTTTGGGGGTGAATGGGTAGGGGTACAATGTACCTCATACTCAGATGGGGGCCCCCCCTTTGTTAAAGGTGGCTTCCAGATTCCGATAAGCCCCCTGTCCGCAGACCCCCACAACCGCTGCCCAGGGTTGTCGGGAAGAGGCCTTTGTTCCCATCAACATGGGAAGAAGGTTCTTTGGGGTTTGGGGGATGCAAAACCCCCCTGCCCCAAAGCACCCAACCCATGTTGAGGGCCTAGTATGGTCCGGGCGTAGGGGGCCTGCCAGGCTGCATGCTCAGATAAAGGGTCTAATATGGATTTTGGGAGGGGATCCCAAGCCTTTTTTTTACTATGGGGCCTCCCCTTAAAATCCATACCAGACCATTTCTCTAATTTTGGGGTTCCCTTTCAAGATCCTCTGAGCACAAGTCACAAGTCTGATCTTGATGATCCGACTTCTATTCAAATCAAATGGGCTGAATGTCGAATCAGTAGAAGGCTCTCATAGGGAGTAATCGATTTTGAATAGAGGCAGACAAATGCCGCTAAAAGCATATGCAGCTAAATGCACATTAACGCTAATTAAAAGCTACTAAAAGCACATCTTTACAGATGCTTTTTCCTGGCGTCGGTAGTGGCTTCGCAGCTCGTTTACGCCCTGTGTGCATAAGGCCTAATGAAAAAATGAGGAATAGGGAGGCTGCCATTGGTGACTCTCATGGACCTCCTCAACAGGATTATGTCCACCATAAATGCTTCCTTTGTCTGGTACTAGCCCGATCCAAGACCCCTTAGCCCACCCAGTCACTAGCCATAACTCATTAAAACAAGACTGTTTATTCAAAACACATGTAAAGCTGGCCATACACCTATAGATTATCTGCAGATTTTCTATGGTTAAATGGAAAAAGTGGGAGATTCCTACATCCACACAGTTTAGCGAACATGGAGAAATCTGTTGCACTTTTTTCATCTAACCATAGAAAATCTGCAGATAATCTATAGGTGTATGGCCAGCTTTACAGATATCCACTCGGGGACAATGCCCCCTTAGAGATTCAGGGCGGGGTAAATTGTTCAATCAGCAATCAGGAACACACAGGCATTCAAACAATAGACCTCCTTATCAGCAGGGAGGGCTGTTAGAGGAATACCCCCCTTTACATGCTGGGAACACAAATACAAACATCCATCCCATAATTCACTTCTCCTAAGGCAGACAGACACAACAGAACAATGGGACACAACCACACCCCAAACAACCCAGCAAAGAATCCAACAGCATGAGAACAATACACAATATTCCAGTGTGGTTGTACAGCAAGTCTGACTTCTGACTAGCACAGATCCTAGTGGGGTTCTTGGTCACCCTGTGCTCCTAACAGACACAGGATGATTTACACATAGGAGGGGCCAGGGGAGCTGGACCACGAGAAGGAGCTTCTAGTGATATCCAAGGAAAGCTGGGCTCCAAAAGCCCCCACCCAAAGTGACTCCCGTCACAGAGACCATCTTCTGAAAATGCAGGTTGCCTAGCTTCAGCATTTCCTGAGACACTGACTAAGGAAAAGCAAGCAAATCAGTAAAGTCAAAGTTCCCAACTTACAACCATGTTGTGGGTCAGAGAGTACTGAAGCCATTGGCTCAGTATGACAGGCAGGACACTATTATACTCCGAGGTGGAGGTCAGCAATGGCGGCCTCCATGCTTCCCAGCATTCATTTATTTTAAAGCTGACGCATAAAAAAAAAAAAAAGAAAAGAAAAAAGAAAAAAAAATCATCACATGAATGACAAGCAACATGTGAACAACCCGAGAATAGATCACCCCTCACATTTTTGTGAATCTTTTCTTGTATCTTTTCATGTGACAACACTGAAGAAATGACACTTGTCTACAATGTAAAGTAGTGAGTGTACAGCTTGTATAACAGTGTAAATTTCCTGTCCCCTCAAAATAACTCAACACACAGCCATTAATGTCTAAACTGCTGGCAACAAAAGTCAGTACACCCCTAAGTGAAAATCTCCACATTTGGCCCAATTAGACATTTTCCCTCCACGATGTCATGTGACTCGTTAGTGTTACAAGGTCTCAGGTGTGAATGGGGAGCAGGTGTGTTAAATTTGATGTTGTCGCTCTCACTCTCTCATACTGATCACTGGAAGTTTAACATGGCACCTCATGGCAAAGAACTCTCTGAGGATCTGAAGATAAGAATTGTTGCTCTACATGAAGATGGCCTAGGCTATAAGAAGATTGCCAAGACCCTGAAACTGAGCTGCAGAACGGTGGCCAAGACCATACAGGGGTATAACAGGACATGTTCCACTCAGAACAGGCCTCGCCATGGTCCACCAAAGAAGTTGAGGTCACGTGCTCAGCGTCATATCCAGAGGTTGTCTTTGGGAAATAGATGTATGAGTGCTGCCAGCATTGCTGCAGAGGTTGTAGGGGTGGGGGGTCAGCCTGTCAGTGCTCAGACCATATGCCGCACACTGCATCAAATTGGTCTGCATGGCTGTCATCCCAGAAGGAAGCCTCTTCTAAAGATGATGCACAAGAAAGACCACAAAAAGTTTGCTGAAGACAAGCAGACTAAGGAGATGGATTACTGGAACCATGTCCTGTGGTCTGATGAGACCAAGATGAAGGTATTTGGTGTCAGATGGTCACAAGCGTGTGTGGGGGCAACCAGGTGAGGAGGACAAAGAAAAGTGTGTCTTGTCTACAGTCAGGCATGGTGGTGGGAGTGTCATGGTCTGGGGCTGCATGAGTGCTGCTGGCACTGGGGGGCTACAGATCATTGAGGGGACCATGAATGCCAACATGTACTGTGACATACTGAAGCATAGCATGATCCCCTCCCTTCAGAGACTGGGCCGCAGGGCAGTATTCCAACATGATAACCACCCCAAACACACCTCCAACACCACCACTGCCTTGCTAAAGAAGCTGAGGGTAAAGGTGATGGACTGGCCAAGCATGTCTCCAGACCTAAACCCTATTGATCATCTGTGGGACATCCTCAAATGGAAGGTGGAGGAGCACAAGGTCTCCAACACCCACCAGCTCTGTGATGTCATCACGGGGGAGGGGAAGAGGACTCCAATGACAACCTGTGACGCTCTGGTGACCTCCATGCCCAAGAGGGTTAAGGCAGTGCTAGAAAATTAAGCACCAGATTTACTGACACTTAGCAGAACTTTTCCATGTGTGTAAAAAAGCCACAGGTCCTCTTTAGGCAGCCAAATCAGCGGCTTCAGCACCGGCATGTGGAGGCCACAAATGACGCCTTAGGCTACATGTACACCAGCCTACCCTGACTGCAGGAAACCAGAAAAATGCATTTTCACCCAGCTGGCGGTCAAAACGTTCCTATGCAGAATGGACATTCAGGAGAGGGAGGTTTACCTAATCACAGCAGATCCTAAACTCTGCGTAAAACCTCCGACTACAAACGTAGGAGCTGTCAGTGTACACGGAACCTCCCATTCCAGGCTGGAAGTCCGGGGGTTAATGTGTGTGGAGCCGGGATCTAACCAGAGATTAGATTGTTGCTGCAGAATAAGGAGACCAGAGTCCATATAAGGTAGAAGAACGGCATAAGAAGTGGAGGGGGGCAGGGACGGGGCGCAGGGAAGGGGGGCCTCCGCAGGCTGCACACTATCTTGTGACAGGATTATCAGGTGCAGCCATGAGAGAAGAGTGCTGATGGAAGCAGATCGGACCCCTGGGTGGCTTTACTGTAATCCAATAAGAGGTGATCAGTCATTAACGAGGGGCCCCAGCTAATCCCCCGAGCCGCAGCCAACGCCTGGAGAGCCGGCTGAAGACTGGAACATTTCTGGAGTTCACCATTTGCTTCACAAATTATGTTTTTCTATTGATTTTCTGTGAATGGACCCCCGAGGGACACCGAAACGCACATCAGAAATTGGTATTCATGGCGGTTTCAATTGGCCATCTGGATGATAATTCTGTTCACAAATATCCCCATTTTTCTCGGTTTGAATTTCTAGGCCTGTTTCCTCTGACACCATCACCGCTGTGCTGCACAAAAATCTTAACCAGAGTTGTCATTCCTGCCTGCTGGCCATCAGACCTACCCCCTCTCCCATACACACACTCCCCCCTCCCCCTCTCTGTGCGCTCACATTGATTTATATCCCCGCAAACTAGTGCTGCTGCTGCCCACCGCTGTGTACAGAAAGGGCTCTTGGGAGATGCAGTTCTGGGGTTGTAGGAACTCAAATCCTAGCGACTGCCCCTGCAAAAAGTCTGATGAAGTCACAAAATAAAATCAGTTCCCACCCGCAGGTATGAAATGTGGGGATAAGAGGGGGGGGGGGGGGGGTGGAGCTGGCTAATGGGCGGTAACGGCTCAGACACCTCTAGGCGCTGCCATTCATGTATTCCCCTTACACCATTATCGGATATGTGATCGTTCAGCCAGCAGATTTGTGCCGCTGACCGATGCCGTGTGCGTCCACCTCGGTGCCGTGTGCAAGAGGCCTATATAAGGCGATGCAGCACCAGCATGGACACAAATCGCATGACAATTTCATCGCATTTCAACTATAACAAGCGACTGTGCCGGCGCTGTGTGTGCATCCCGTTTCTATGGGAATCGGCCCGCGGCTCTGCATGGAGGGCGGCACTAATCTCCCCGCAGTAATCAAGTAAGTGTGGCGGAGATACTGCACTTTACACTAATATCCCACAATGCGGCGGCCCCCTACCTCCAAACCATCTCCCCTCCAGTGGTAGTCCTGGGGGAGGGGGGTTGGGATGAGTGGCAGTGCTGGGGGGGGGTTGGGATGAGTGGCAGTGCTGGGGGGGGGGGGTTCACCATCCCCCCCCGCTCCGTGCCTGGAGGCTGCCACCCCCCACCTTGCTCCTGGAGGCCGCCACAATATGGACCAACTTCCCCCCACACTACGGACCAACCCCCCATGGGTCCCCCTAGAGGTCAGCTGACTGGTGAGGAATGTCAACTGGGAGGGGCTGGGGGAGATCCGATCTGCTGATTTCGGCATAGGCGTCACTACTGCAGACACCACAAAGCCGGAGACACAGTCTGGGTTATTTACAAAAGGCAAATACACTTTGCACTGAAAGTGCAGTCACTCTAAATCTGAGGGGTAGATCTGAAATGAGTGGAAGCTCTACTGATTTTATAATCCAATCATGTGCAAGCTAAAATGCTGTTTTCTATTTCCCTTGCATGTCCCCCTCAGATCTACAGAGACTACTTCCAAGTGCACTTGCAGTGAAAAGTTGATTTTCCTTTAGTAAATAACCCCCAGTGAGTAACACTACTAGAGAGAGATTCTTGTGACGTAAAATCTTTCAAACACAAAAAAAAAAAAAAAAAAAAAAAAAAAAGGACAACTTTTTTTTTTTAGTTCATTAAAGTAATCTTTTCAAAAAAATTGCATTTGAAAGACCGCTGCACAAATACAGCGTGACATAAAATATTGCAGCAATCACCATTTTATTCTCTAGGGTCTCTACTAAAATTACATATATAATGTTTGGGGGTTCTAAGTAATTTCCTAGCAAAAAAATGATTTTAACCTAAACAATGACAAATGCCAGAAAAAGGTTTAATTTTTAAATGCCTACATTTTTTCATTTACACGCAAAGTCTATTCCAGTGACAAATTGTTACAATGTTTATACTGAAGTTCAACTGATAAAGAATGTTGTGATTCTTGGAGGTTTTTCTCTTCCTTTCTTTTGAGGGCTTCAGAAGAGCCGAGAGAATTATTTGCATAGAAATAATCGGGAAACACTTTAGTCAAAGATCACAATATCGATTCTTAACGATTAATTGTGCAGCTCTACACACTACCTGTGATTATAGTCGCCATTAAAAGTCCCCATTGCTGATCAGAACCCCCCCCCCAGCACTGCCACTCATCCCAACCGCCACCCAGCACTGCCACTCATCCCAACCCCCCCCCAGCACTGCCACTCATCCCAAGTCCCCTCCCCCAGAACTGCCACTCATCCCAACTCCCCCCCAGCACTAACACTGATCTAGTCTAGAGCGAGGTGGGGGCGGAATCTTACCTTCCAGGGTCACTTCTTGCCCTGCCTGGTCATGGACGGCGCTGCGGAGGAGGGGAGAAGGTTTGGAGGTATGTAGTGGGCAGGGTCTCACCTTTCAGGGTCACCCATTGCACTGCCCTTTTCAGGACTTGCACTGCCTGGTCATGGGTGGTGCTGCAGAAGAGGGGTGGGGTTAGATGTCGAGGGCAGAGCATAGGTAGATGGTTGGGGTCTCACCTGCCATGGTCACCTCTCGCCCCACCTTCTTCAGCACTTGCACCACCTTTTCATGGGTTGTGCTGCATAAAAGGGGTGGGGTTAGAGGCAAGGGGTGGGGCATATGTAGGTGGGAGAGTTGGTAGGGGCGAGTCTCACCTTCCAGGGTCACCTCTCGCCCCGCCTTCTTCAGCACTTGCACTGCCTGGTCATGGGTGGGGTTGGGGCATAGGGAGATAGGGATGGGGTCTCACCTTCCAGGGTCACCTCTTGTCCGGCTGCTCATGGGTGGGGTTGGGAGTGGGGCATAGGGAGGTAGGGTCGGGGTCTCACCTTCCAGGGACACCTCTCGCCCACCTGCTCATGGGTGGGGTTGGGAGCGGGGCATAGGGAGGTAGGGGCGGGGTTTCAACTTCCAGGGGCAGGTCTCAACTTCCGGGTCTCAACTCCCGTCCTGCCTTCTTCATCACTTGAACCGCCTGGTCATGGGTGGGGTTAGGGGCAGGGCATAGGGAGGTAGGGGCGGGGTCTCACCTTCCAAGGTCACCTCTCGCCGCCTTCCTCAGCACTTCCACAGCCTGGTCATGGTGGGGTTGAGGGCGGGGCATAGGGAGGTGGGGGGTTGTCTCACCTTCCAGGGTCATCTCTCGCCTTGTCTGGTCATGGGTGGGGTTGGGGGCGGGGCATAGGGAGGTAGAGGCGGGGTCTCACCTTCCAGGGTCACCTCTCGCACCGCCTTCTTCAGCACTTGTACCACCTGGTCATGGGTGGGGTTAGGGGTAGGGACGGGGCATAGGGAGGTAGGGGCGAGTCTCGCCTTCCAGGGTCACCTCTCGCCCCGCCTTCTTCAGTACTTGCACCGCTTGGTCATGGGTGGGGTTGGGAGTGGGGCATTGGGAGGTAGGGGCGGGTCCCACCTTCCAGGGTCACCTCTCACCCCACCTTCTTCAGCACTTGCACCGCCTGGTCATGGGTGCGGTTGGGGGTGGGGCATAGGGAGGTAGGGGCGGGGTCTCACCTTCCATGGTCATCTCTCGCCCTGACTGGTCATGGGTGGGGTTGGGGGCAGGGCATAGGGAGGTAGGGGCGGGGTCTCAACTCTCGCCCCACCTGCTTCATCACTTGAACCGCCTGGTCATGGGTGGGGTTGGGGGCAGGGCATAGGGTGGTAGGGGCAGGGTCTCACCTTCTAGGGTCACCTCTCGCCCCGCATTCTTCTGCACTTGCACCGCCTAGTCATGGGTGGAGTTAGGGGCGGGGCATAGGGAGGTAGGGGTGGGGTCTCACCTTCCAGGGTCATCTCTCGCCCTGTCTGGTCATGGGTGGAGTTAGGGGCGGGGCATAGGGAGGTAGCGGCGGGGTCTCACCTTCCAGGGTCATCTCTCGCCCTGTCTGGTCATGGGTGGGGTTGGGGGCAGGGCATAGGGTGGTAGGGGCAGGGTCTCACCTTCTAGGGTCACCTCTCACCCTGCCTTCTTCTGCACTTGCACCGCCTGGTCATGGGTGGCATTAGGGGCGGGGCATAGGGAGGTAGCGGCGGGGTCTCACCTTCCAGGGTCATCTCTCGCCCTCTCTGGTCATGGGTGGAGTTAGGGGCAGGGCATAGGGAGGTAGCGGCGGGGTCTCACCTTCCAGGGTCATCTCTCGCCCTGTCTGGTCATGGGTGGGGTTGGGGGCAGAGCATAGGGCGGGGTCTCACCTTCTAGGGTCACCTCTCGCCCCGCCTTCTTCAGCACTTGCACCGCCTGGTCATGGGTGGCGCTGCGGAGGTCGGTCCCGTTGACGGAGAGGATGGAATCTCCGACCCGGAGGGCTCGGCTGTGGTCGGCGGCGAGTCCCGGGAAGATCTTGGAGATGAGGACCGGCATTCTGTTCTCCTGTCCGCCCTTTATACTGATCCCCAACCCGCCGCCCGACTCCTTCACCACCCGAACCCTACGCACCGGCTCCGGGCTGTCCGGAGGGAGGCGGGGGCCAGGACTGCCCAGGCCGGACTCGGAGTCGGTGGTGGAGGAGCGGCCCGGGGTTCCTCTCCGGGGGGTGTTCGGATCGGGGCCGTTACTCAGCCCGTTCACCGCCGCCGGTTCTTCCTCCGAAGTCAGCCGGAGACTCTCCCCGGACAGATCGGCCTGGACCCGGACCCAATGATCCTGCAGGAGGAGCTCCACCAATCCCGAGCGAGAAGCGCGACTCCACACCGCCATGGTGACACCGAGAGCCGTACAGGGGACACTTCCTGCCGGGGCCCCGCCCCGGACACGCCCCTGTCTCAGGCACACACGTGGCACAGTGACATCTGCAGGCCGCCCGGGGATGACAGGGGGCGTGTTCCGCTACACATAACCCCGCCCCCTCTCTCTGGATGAGGAGTTCTGAAGTTCATTATTTGTCTCCATTCCCTTCTCCATAAGGCAAGGGGGGGGGGGGCATTGCCCCGGGCGCGTCAGAGGGGCAGAACCCAAATCAACCAGCGGCTCCTTCAGGGGTAGCGATCTTCTGATGGAATCCATCCGTCGTTATTGAATTATTCCTTCGGGGAATTTCATCTTTTCAGTCGGAAAATTCAAGTGGTTTTGTGACCCCGACCGATGTTCTGCCTAATAGATTCCGGCCATCAAATAGTGTCCGCTCCGTACTGCGCATGCGCAGTACGGAGCAGACGAAGCTTCAGAAAATCACCGAAGCTGAACGGCGCCTGCGCCGTGAGTGGAGGTGGTGCCCCACCATCCGAGCGGACATAGGGTTGTGAATTTTAGAGGGCCCCTCGCGGGCGAGCTTCGCTCGCTTTGGGCTCGGCCTCGCTGCGCTCGGCTCTTTTTTATTCTAACTCTATGTCCACTTGGATAGTGGGGATAGAACCTGGACTCACGGCGCAGGCGCCGTTCATCCTCTGCAATTTTCGGAATCTGTGTTCCTGTGTACTGCGCGTGCGCAGTACGCAGCGGACACTATCAGATGGAGGACGCTATTTGACAAGACACCGGTCCTGTCACACTGTATACTATTCTAGAGCGATCTTCAGGCTGGTCACGTGACTCACCTCGAGATCTTCCTCTGACGTCAGCCGGGGAAGTCACATGGCCACTCAGCCCCTCCCACAGAAGCTCAGGATCAAAGGTGAAGAGTCACGTGGCCGGTGTTCTGGCATATAGTGTCCGCGGCAGAAGAAGCTTCGGAAAATCTCAGAAGATGAACGGTGCCTGCGCCGTGAGTCGAGGTGGTAGCCCCACCATCCAAGCGAACACGCTTCAGGCTCGGCCTCACTGCGCTCGGCTCTTTTTATTCCAACTCTATTTCCACTTGGATGGTGGGGATAGAACCTGGACTCACAGCGCAGGCACCATTCATCTTCGGCTATTTTTGGAATCTGTGTGTGCTGTGTACTGCGGACACTATCCGATGGGGGACTCTATATGATAGGACACCGGCTCTAAAACAGTGGGAGGAACGGGGGAGGGGAGAGCTGCGGAGTACACTGACCACTGTAGTCAGGCCTCAGCAGCCCTGATAATCGTGGTTAGTCCACAGAGAGGGGCACAGGAAGTGATCAGCCAGGTTTGTACAGTTTAGAGAGGGGCAAATTGGAGAGCACAAGCACCATAATCTGTTTTAAGGGAACTGGATCTCTTTTTTTTTTTTCACAAACACATTTTAAATCCTGCTAGTTCACTTCAGGTCGGCCCCTTTTGCAGGTATAGCTATGTAATACAATACAAATAAAAGCTCATACTGTTTAAAATCCAGTAAGACACTGTTTCACCCTGCTCTGCACATGCTCAGTTGCTCTCTATTTGTAGGCACTCTGCTGAATTTGTAGAGGCCAATCTGCTGACAGCCTAAGTATTTACTTCTGCTCAGGGGCTCTGGGATTTAGCAACAAGAATCAGGAGAAATACTGGATGCAATATACAGCACACACACTCATTTTGGTAGCATATTATTAATGTGGAATGTATGTTCCTTGATAAAGAATGTGAACTGCTTGATTGTGAATTGGAACTAACTTTACTGTACAGTCGTACAAAATATATACCACACAAAATCAGATAAGAGCTTCATCACATTATCCTAAACAATGCAAACTGTAAACAGTAATATCATAACATCTAATGAACAGCACAACATAAACAGTAAACAAATCCACGGCTAGGAAATGACAGCTAAGGCCTCATGTGCTCTCCTACTGCTAACCAGACGTTTTAATCGTTGGTTACTGTCTGTCAAGTTAAATCATTCAGGGGAGGTTGTAAACACGTCCCGTGTACTCGAAGCCTTACAGTGATGTAATTAACAGTAAGCTAATTAACGACTAGACAAGCCTAGGTGACTTAGGGCAGTGTCCACATAGTTTGGCACCAGTTCCCCAGAAAGAAGACCCAGGGCTGTCCAAGTCTCATTAACCAGCTTTCACTGGAGTAATCTGTCCACTAGACAAGTCATCATAAGACAAAACTCATACAATGTTCCAGTAGTCTCAAAAAGTGGAATTATTTCATAGATTTCTTGAGTATTATTGTTGATAAATATTTGTGTCCCAAGTGAAGGAACCTCTCCATCCCAGTCTGCAGGAGGACCACCATATCCCCTCTCCATCCCAGTCTGCAGGAGGACCACCATATCCCCTCTCCATCCCAGTCTGCAGGAGGACCACCATATCCCCTCTCCATCCCAGTCTGCAGGAGGACCACCATATCCCCTCTCCATCCCAGTCTGCAGGAGGACCACCATATCCCCTCTCCATCCCAGTCTGCAGGAGGACCACCATATCCCCTCTCCATCCTAGTCTGCAGGAGGACCACCATGTCCCCTCTCCATCACGGTCTGCAGGAGGACCACCATATCCCCCTCTCCATCCCGGTCTGCAGGTGGACCACCATATCCCCTTCTCCATCCCGGTCTGCAGGTGGACCACCATATTCCCTCTCCATCCCAGTCTGCGGGAGGACCACCATATCACCTCTCCATCCCGGTCTGCAGGAGGGCCACCATATTCCCTCTTCCACCCAGTCTGCAGGAGGACCACCATATTCCCTCTCCATCCCAGTCTGCAGGAGGACCCCCGTATTACCTCTCCACGCCAGTGTGCAGGAGGGCCACCATATCCCCTCTCCAACCTAGTGTGCAGAAGGGCCACCGTATTCCCTCTCCATCCCAGTGTGCAGGAGGGCCACTGTATTCCCTCTCCATCCCAGTGTGCAGGAGGGCCACCGTATTCCCCCTCCAACCCAGTGTGCAGGAGGGCCACCATATTCCCTCTCCATCCCAGTCTGCAGGAGGACCAACATATCCCCTCTCCATCCCAGTCTGCAGGAGGACCACCATATTCCCTCTCCAACCCAGTCTGCAGGAGGGTCACCATGGCCATGTACCCGGCAACTCTGGGATTCTGCTGGGATGATAAGAGCGACAGGGAACTGAAAATGGTGGCTCTGTTTGCTGGAGACTCTCCACGCCGTCTAGGCCACATCACCTGCTTGCATCCCCTGGAGCAGCCGGGTCCCTGCTCTCAGCTAAAGTCCATGAAGGGTCCACATATCCCATGGTCCCTGCTTGCTGCACATTCAGGAGATGACACAGTGTCCAGGCTGATGAGCACTAGAGGGAAACAGGCTCACTGCAGCTGGGGTTACAGAATGTCCCACCATGACACAGGCAAAGTTAGCCAGCACCATGCTATATCATTGTGCAGCCTTGTAGAATATATGGCACTGCAATGCACAAATACAAACGCACCTGCATCTTAGTGCACTTCTTTTCATCCCTTGAGGCTGCCACCCCATTCAAAATGATTGAAGGAAGTGGACCCCAGTGCACAATCTGCCACCCCGCCCCTTACAAAGGTAAGGAAGCTTCCAGAGAAGTTTATCTAAAACTCTATAAGCTTTATATTGACGCCTGTGTCCTCCGGAGAGGGATCCACTTCCTCTTTTTCTCACTGGGAGTTAATGTTTTGGGAAAATCCAAAATGATAAGTTGTCATCAGAACAGAAATACAGGGAAAGCTACCACCCCCAACCCCCACTGTGTTCAAAATAATGTAAAAAGGGTTTGCCTTTAAATCACAAGTCCTCAAAGGCCGCCATTCTTTTGTGGCTAACTTGGTACAGCAGCCACCAGTTATCATTTTGTTCTGGGTCTGCCAGGAAACTAACATTGTCAGAAAAATAAATAATATCCCCTGGCACAGGAAATGATGGCCCCTGGTACAGAACATGATGGCCCCGGGTACAGAAAATGATGGCCCCCGGCACAATGATGGCCCCTGGTACAGGAAATGATGGCCCAGGCACAATGATGGCCCCTGGTACAGGAAATGATGGCCCCGGCACAATGATGGCTCCTAGTACAGGAAATGTTGGACCCCGGCACAGGAAATGATGGCCCCCAGCACAGGAAATGATGGCCCCCGGTACAGGAAATGATGGCCCCCTAGTACAGAAAATTATGGCCCCGTGAAATGTCCCGGGAAATTTGGTTATTCACAATTTTCGCCACTGGCCACTAGAGGTCCATGTACGGCGGAGACAATGTCCGCAGTCTGGATTTCAGAGGGGGACACCAGATGTTAGGAGGACCCATGGGGACACCAGATGTAAAGAGGACTGATGGGGCACCAGATGTAAGGAGGACTGATGGGGCAACAGATGTTAGGAGGACTGATGGGGGCACCAGATGTAAGGAGGACTGATGGGGGCACCAGATGTAAGGAGGACCGATGGGGACACCAGATGTTAGGAGGAATGATGGGGTCACCAGATGTAAGGAGGACCAATGGGGACACCAGATGTTAGGAGGACTGATGGGGACACCAGATGTTAGGAGGAGCGATGGGGACACCAGATCTAAGGAGGACCGATGGAGACACCCGATGTAAGGAGGACCGATGCGGGCACCAGATGTAAGGAGGACCGATGGGGACACCAGATGTTAGGAGGACCGATGGGGGCACCAGATGTTAGGAGGACCAATGGGGACACCAGATGTTAGGAGGACCAATGGGGACACCAGATTTAAGGAGGACTGATGGGGACACCAGATGTTAGGAGGACCGATGGGGACACCAGATGTTAGGAGGACTGATGGCACCAGATGTTAGGAGGACCGATGGGGACACCAGATGTTAGGAGAACTGATGGGGACACCAGATGTTAGGAGGACTGATGGGGACACCAGATGTAAGGAGGACCGATGGGTACACCAGATGTCAGGAGGACTGATGGGGGCACCAGATATCAGGAGGACTGATGGGGGCACCAGATGTTAGGAGGACCAATGGGGACACCAGATTTAAGGAGGACTGATGGGGACACCAGATGTTAGGAGGACCGATGGGGACACCAGATGTTAGGAGGACTGAGGGACACCAGATGTAAGGAGGACTGATGGGTACACCAGATGTAAGGAGGACTACACCAGATGTTACGAGGACTGATGTGGACACCAGATGTAAGGAGGACTGATGGGGACACCAGGTGTAAGGAGGACTGATGGGGACACCAGGTGTAAGGAGGACCGATGGGGACACCAGATGTTAGGAGGAGCGATGGGGACACCAGATCTAAGGAGGACTGATGGGGACACCAGATGTTACTAGGACCGATGGGGACACCAGATCTAAGGAGGACCGATGGGGACACCAGATGTTAGGAGGACTGATGGGGACACCAGATGTTAGGAGGACTGATGGGGACACCAGATGTTAGGAGGACTGATGGGGACACCAGATGTTAGGAGGAGCGATGGGGACACCAGATCTAAGGAGGACCGATGGAGACACCCGATGTAAGGAGGACCGATGCGGGCACCAGATGTAAGGAGGACCGATGGGGACACCAGATGTTAGGAGGACCGATGGGGGCACCAGATGTTAGGAGGACCAATGGGGACACCAGATGTTAGGAGGACCAATGGGGACACCAGATTTAAGGAGGACTGATGGGGACACCAGATGTTAGGAGGACCGATGGGGACACCAGATGTTAGGAGGACTGATGGCACCAGATGTTAGGAGGACCGATGGGGACACCAGATGTTAGGAGAACTGATGGGGACACCAGATGTTAGGAGGACTGATGGGGACACCAGATGTAAGGAGGACCGATGGGTACACCAGATGTCAGGAGGACTGATGGGGGCACCAGATATCAGGAGGACTGATGGGGGCACCAGATGTTAGGAGGACCAATGGGGACACCAGATTTAAGGAGGACTGATGGGGACACCAGATGTTAGGAGGACCGATGGGGACACCAGATGTTAGGAGGACTGAGGGACACCAGATGTAAGGAGGACTGATGGGTACAGCAGATGTAAGGAGGACTACACCAGATGTTACGAGGACCGATGTGGACACCAGATGTTAGGAGGAGCGATGGTGACACCAGATCTAAGGAGGACTGATGGGGACACCAGATGTTACTAGGACCGATGGGGACACCAGATCTAAGGAGGACCGATGGGGACACCAGATGTTAGGAGGACTGATGGGGACACCAGATGTTAGGAGGACTGATGGGGACACCAGATGTTAGGGGGACTGATGGGGACACCAGATGTTAGGGGGACTGATGGGGACACCAGAAGATAGGAGGACTGATGGGCACACCAGATGTTAGGAGGACTGATGGGGACACCAGATGTTAGGAGGACCGATGGGGACACCAGATGTTAGGAGGACTGATGGGGACACCAGGTGTAAGGAGGACTGATGGGGACACCAGGTGTAAGGAGGACTGATGGGGACACCAGATGTAAGGAGGACCGATGGGGACACCATATGTTAGGAGGACCGATGGGGACACTAGATCTAAGGAGGACTGATGGGGACACCAGATGTTACTAGGACCGATGGGGACACCAGATCTAAGGAGGACCGATGGGGACACCAGATGTTAGGAGGACTGATGGGGACACCAGATGTTAGGAGGACTGATGGGGACACCAGATGTTAGGGGGACTGATAGGGACACCAGAAGATAGGAGGACTGATGGGCACACCAGATGTTAGGAGGACTGATGGGGACACCAGATGTTAGGAGGACCGATGGGGACACCAGATGTTAGGAGGACCGATGGGGACACCAGATGTTAGGAGGACCGATGGGGACACCAGATGTTAGGAGGACTGACGGGGACGTTATATGTAAGGAGGACCGATGGGGACACCAGATGTTAGGAGGAGCGATGGGGACACCAGATGTTAGGAGGACCGATGGGTACACCAGATGTAAGGAGGACTACACCAGATGTTACGAGGACCGATGGGGACACCAGATGTAAGGAGGACTGATGGGGACACCAGGTGTTAGGAGGACTTATGGGGACACCAGATGTAAGGAGGACCAATGGGGACACCAGATGTTAGGAGGACTGATGGGGACACCAGATGTAAGGAGGACCGATGAGGACACCAGATTTTAGGAGGACCGATGGGGGCACCAGATGTTAGGAGGACCGATGGGGACACCAGATGATAGGAGGACTGATGGGCACACCAGATGTTACTAGGACCGATGGGGACACCAGATCTAAGGAGGACCGATGGGGACACCAGATGTTAGTGTTTTGGATCCCAGACAAATCTCTGGCCGAGTTATCTGCACCTGGTCTAATTCAAATGTCCATGCATGCATGTTTAGAAGGAATACGCTGACACACACTGTTCAGTGAAAAAGCTTCCTTTATTGCTCTGGGCATATAGCCCCCTTTTAAGTAGAAGATGACTCATTGTTTACAAAGCATCATCTTAGGTGTATTCTGTGCTGTCAAGCAGAGATTGGAGGACCCTTATCTAAGGGGTCCTGGCCAGTTTCATCCAGGTTTTCTGCTGATGGCTTGTGGACTCCTGGACTCACTCCGATGGGAGGGGGGGTCTCTAGGTGAGGCATTTTGAGTAAGGAGATTCAGCATATATCTTGACATAATAGAAAATAGTCATTTAATCAAAGTATTAAACAAACCATAACATTAGGAGGACTGATGGGGACACCAGATGTTAGGAGGACTGATGGGGACACCAGATGTTAGGGGGACTGACGGGGACACCAGAAGATAGGAAGACTGATGGGCACACCAGATGTTAGGAGGACTGACGGGGACATTATATGTAATGCCGCGTACACACGGGCGGACTGTATGGCGTACTTAGTCCGTCGTACAATCCAACGGACAGTCCGCCATACTTTCGACTGAACGGACTTGACCACACACGGATACCCAAACAGTCCGTCGAAAGCTTGCGCGATGACGTGTACAGCACGTACGACGGGACTAGAAATAGGAAATCCAATACACAGCAAAGCACCCTTCCGCCGTGTAAATCCTTTCTGGGCATGCGCCATTCTTAGTCCGTCGAACTAGCCTACTGACGAGCGGATTGTCCGCTGAAACCAAAGTACGACGGACAGAATTTCGAAAAATCCGAAATACTTAGTACGCCAGACTGCACGCTGAAAAAGTCCGCTGAAGCCCACACACGAGCGGGCTGTCCGCTGAAATGTGTTTCGCCAGACTAATTACGCCATACAGTCCGCCAGTGTGTACGCGGCATAAGGAGGACTGATGGGGACACCAGATGTTAGGAGGACTGATGGGGGCACCAGATGTATGGAGGGGCTCCACTGCTGGGGAAACAGATGTGAGGAAGGCTCCTCTGATGGGGCATCTGATGTAAGGAGAGACTCTGCTGGGGGCACCTGATGGCATCTTGTGGCAGGTAATGTGGCTAGTGACACGCTCATGGCTCCCACTGATTCTGCATTATGGTGAGTTGAATGATTTCATTTTATATTACAATGTAATAATAGAAATAATCTGCTTCAATCATCCTGACACTATAACAATCCTGGCGCCAGGATGATTGAAGCACTAACATCAGTTATTTGGAGTATCTTTATCTGCTGATTATCAAACTCTGGAAAACACATATTGCTATTGTGGTGTAGGATCTGGGGCTGCTGTCCCTCCATCCCTCTCCCCCCCTTTTTCCTCTCCATCCCGCATTCATCGCAGACTCTAACCACACCCCTATGAGCCACGCCAATTTAAGCCACACCCACTATTTTGCACAAACCATGCTAATTTTTCGCCTTGACGGGCATGGCCCCCGGCACAGGAAATGATGGCCCCCGGCACAATGATAGCTCCTGGTACAGGTAATGATGGCCCCCGGCACAGGAAATGATGGCCCCCAGCACAATGATAGCCCCTGGTACAGGAAATGATGGACCCCGGCACAATGATAGCCCCTGGCACAGGAATTGGTGGCCCCCATTCAGGAAATTATGGCTCCCAGCACAAGAAATGATGACCCCGACATAAAAAATGATAACCCCTGGCACAGGAAATGATGACCCCTGGCACAGGAAATGATGGCCCCCGGCACAATGATAGCCCCGGTACAGGAAATGATGGCCCCCCCATACAGGAAATGATGGCTCCCAGCACAGGAAATGATGACCCTGGCACAGGAAATGATGACCCCCGGCACAGGCAACGATGACCCCGGTACATGAAATGACCCCCGGCACAGGAAATGATGACCCCCGGCACAAGAAATGATGACCCCCAGCACAGGAAATGATGATGCTACAGAAAATAAAAAAGTTTTTTTGGCAGATTGTTTAGTGACAACGAATCTCCATTCATTCTCCCAGAACAGTGGAACTGATAAACTCTTTAGCTGTTTGTAGGTGTGGAGGGGTCCATTGTTATTGTATGATGCTTGGAGATGAGATCTCCCCCGACTGGCTGACCTCACTGTAAAATGTTAATTGCACCAGCAATGACCTCATCACTTCCCACAATACTTCACAATTAATCTGAGGACTGCCAACATCTTTCCCGGCTGCCCGTCTTAATGACCCGTATTCTGGGAATGGATGCCACATCCTAATTACCCATGCTGATGGAAAGAAGAAGATTGCTCAGGGAACATAGGAGGGGAAAAATGTTTATTGTTGAAGAGGAGCTTCAGTCAATTCTGCAAAAATTAAAAAGTCAGCAACTACAAAATCTACAAATCCAGGAGCTGCTGACTTGTAATAAGCAGACACTTCCCTGTCCAGGGGTCAACCACTGACCTCAACCGGGCCGGTGTTCCCCGTCGGATAGTGTCTATCCTGTACTGCGCAGGCGCTGCGCTTGTGCAGTACACAGGACAAAGGAGACACCGAAAGTTTCCGAACATGAACAGCTTACACAGCGCCTGCGCAATTAACACTACATTGTGCCACACGCTCCCGATGCTTGTGCAACTCTGCAAGGGGTGGGTGTAGGAGCGGATGCATACAGAAGAGCCCGCATGATGTATCCGCCCCTTACAGGCTTCTCAATAATACTTCTGCCCCTTTGAGAAATCCAGCCCCATCATATGAGCTCTGGTCATCATGCGGCCTCTTCTGTATGCATCCACCCCTACACCCGCCCCTTGCAGAGTTGCACAAGCATCAGGAGCGTGCGGGGGCATGTGGCACAATGTAGTGCTAATTGCGCAGGCGCCGTGTACAGCTGATGAACAGCTGTTCATGTTCGGAGACTTCCGGCGTCTCCTTTGTCCTCTGTAGTGCGCAAGCTCTGCACCTACGCAGTACAGGGCGGACACTATCCAATGGGGGACCTTTCTCGGTAGGACACCGGTGTCTTGTCAAATAGTGTCCTCCATCAGATGGTGTCCCCTGCGTACTGCGCATGCGCAGTACACAGGAACACAGATTCCGAAAATTGCCGAGGATGAACGGCGCCTGCGCCGTGAGTCCAGGTTCTATCCCCACTAACCAAGTGGACATAGAGTTAGAATAAAAAAGAGCCGAGCGCAGCGAGGCCGAGCCCGAAGCGTGGCGAGCGAAGCTTGCCCGCGAGGGGCCCTCTAAAATTCACAACCCTATGTCCGCTTGGATGGTGGGGCTACCACCTCCACTCACGGCGCAGGCGCCGTTCAGCTTCGGAGATTTTCCGAACCTTCGTCTGCTCCGCACTGCGCATGCGCAGTACGGAGCTGACACCATTTGATGGGCGGACTCTATTAGGCAGAACACCGGCTCTTGACCAGCCTTTGGGGTCTCTGGCACCGGCATGTTAACTGTGGGCAGCTAGCTCCTTGCAGCTTCATGGCCCCCTCCCCACTGGACACACGCTGAGCATTGTAAATGGTCCAGCAGCCCTCTGAGACCTGTCACTCGTCCGAGAATGTTCTGGTGGATCCACTGTGGCTATCCAACCACAAGTGGGAGCAGTTACCTGTCAAAACCAAGTACCCCGCCCCACCCCCACAAATCCAAATGTACCAGGGGGGGGGACAATTTCCCCTTCTGCTTTCAGCAAACTACTTTGCAGGATCAATGTACAAAAGGGACTGAAAAACATCTGCATTGCCCATGACAACAAACTATACTCAACTTTTTCCCTTTCTTAGGGTCTGTGTCAGCGAGCTTTGTGTTTGTGTAGATTTGCCATCAATCTGATTTTCTTCTAAGATCATTCAGAATTTATTAACAGGTGCATTTGAGCTGCAGTTGATCTTTTTCTGACCCGCTTTGCATTCCTACAAGCTTGATTGGAAAAAGAAGAGAGCAAAACCTTGTGGACACAAGACTAGGAATATCCTATTGGCTTCCTGAAACCTCCTTGCCTATCCCTGATAATCCTGGCACCTCCTTCCCTATCCATGACCATCCTGAAACCTCCTTGGCTATCCCTGACCATCCTGGCACCCCCTTGCCTATCCCTGGTAATCCTGGCACCTCCTTCCCTATCCCTGACCATCCTGAAACCTCCTTGGCTATCCCTGACCATCCTGAAACCTCCTTGGCTATCCCTGACCATCCTGAAACCTCCTTGGCTATCCTTGACCATCCTGGCACCCCCTTGCCTATCCCTGATCATCCTGAAACCTCCTTGCCTATCCCTCACGATCCTGGCACCCCCTCGCTTATCCCTGATCATCCTGGAACCTCCTCGCCTATCCCTGATCATCCTGGTGCCTCCTCGCCTATCACAGAACCTTCTTTGCAGTGTCATGAAGAGAAAACTCTGCAGACAGCGCACAGCGGCTTGCATTTCATAAATGTGAAACATAAAATTTATTTTCAGTGTTTTTCCCAGATCAGATAGCGGGATCTGTAAATCTATTATTAGGGCAGCTGGCTGGTGATTTTTATTGATTGTGATATAGGGAGAAATATAGATTAGGGAGATATATGGAGATATATAGGGTAGGGAGATATAGGCAGATCTATAGGGAGGTATATAGGGTAAGGAGATATATAGGGTAGGGAGATATAGGCAGATCTATAGGGAGGTATATAGGGTAAGGAGATATATAGGGTAGGGAGATATAGGGGTATATATAGGGTAGGGAGATATAGGGGTATATATAGGGTAGGGAGATATACAGGGTAGGGAGATATAGGCAGATCTATATGGAGATATACAGGGTAGGGAGATTTATAGGGAGATATACAGGGTAGTGAGATATAGGCAGATCTATAGGGAGATATATAGGGTAGTGAGATACAGCAAGGTATATAGGGTAGGGTGATATAGGAGGATATATAGGGTAGGGAGATATAATTAGATCTACAGGGAGATATATAGGGTGGGGAGATATACAGGGTAGTGAGATATAGGCAGATCTATAGGGAGATATATAGGGTAGTGAGATACAGGGAGGTATATAGGGAAGGGTGATATATTTGGAGATATATAGGGAGACATTCTGTATATGGAGCTATAGGATTTGACAGAAATCACTGGGTGGGATGGTTGGGTCGATTTGTCCTGAATTGGTGAAAAGCTGTATTGGTATATTGATACATAAATACAATAAAAGGGCGATTCTTTCCAGTTCCTGGATGTAGCTTTGTCAGGATACATATTCCACAGACACATACACTGTTTTTCCAAAAGTATTGGGACACCTGCCTTTACACCCTTCATGACCAGTCCATTTTTTGCGATACGGCAATGCGCTACTTTAACTGACAATTGCGCTGTACCCAAAAAAAATGTATGTCCTTTTTTCCCCACAAATAGAACTTTCTTTTGGTGCTATTTGATCACCTTATTTTTTGCTCTATTAACAACAAAAAAGACCGTAATTTTAAAAATAAAAACAATATGTGTTATGTTTTGTTATAACACATATCCAATACAATTTTTTAACAAAAAAAATCTAATTTCTACATCAATTCATTCAAAAATGTATTCTGCTAAAGATAAAAAAAAATCCCAATAAGTGTATATTGATTGGTTTGCCCAGAAACGTTAGCGTCTACAAACTATGGAGTATACAATGAAATTTATTTTTTAATACTAGTAATGACAGCGATCAGCGACTTATAGCAGGACTGCAATATTGTGACAGACAAATTGGACACTAACTGACACTTTGTGGGAACCAGTGACACCAATACTGTGATCAGTGCTAAAAAAATATGCACTGTCACTGTACTAATGACACTGGCTGGGCAGGGGTGAAAATCAGGGACAATCAAAGGGTTAAAAGGTGTGCCTAATTATATACATACTGTGTGCTGCCCTAGCTGTGCTGCAGCACGAACCAATCAGTGGGTGCCGGCATTGCCCTGACTCCAAACATTCCTGAAGAGCCCTGTGTAGGTAAACAAACACAGACAGCAGCAATGTGCGTTTTTTTCTTGCAGGTAGAGACATGGATGAGTGAGTTTGGTGTGGAGGAACTTAACTGGTCTGCACAGAGTCCTGACCTCAACCCCATAGAACACCTTTGGGATGAATTAGAGCGGAGACTGCGAGCCAAGTCTTCTCATCCAACATCAGTGCCCAACCTCACAAATGCTCTTCTGGAAGAATGGTCAAACATTCCCATAGACACACTCCTAAGTCTTGTGGACGGCCTTCCCAGAAGAGGTGAAGCTGTTATTGCTGCAAAGGGTGGGCCAACTCAATATTCAACCCTCCGAATTAAGACTGGAGTGTCATTAAAGTTCATGTGCGTGTAAAAGCAGGTGTCCCAATACTTTTGGGAAGATAGTGTGTGTAAAAGCAGGTGTCCCAATACTTTTGGGAATATAGTGTGCGTAAAGGCAGGTGTCCCAATACTTTTGGGAATATAGTGTGCGTAAAGGCAGGCGTCCCAATACTTTTGGGAATATAGTGTGCGTAAAGGCAGGCGTCCCAATACTATTGGGAATATAGTGTGCGTAAAGGCAGGCGTCCCAATACTATTGGGAATATAGTGTGCGTAAAGGCAGGCGTCCCAATACTATTGGGAATATAGTGTGCGTAAAGGCAGGCGTCCCAATACTATTGGGAATATAGTGTGAGTAAAGGCAGGCGTCCCAATACTTTGAGGAATATAGTGTGTGTAAAGGCAGGCGTCCCAATACTTTGAGGAATATAGTATGCGTAAAGGCAGGCGTCCCAATACTTTTGGGAATATAGTGTGCGTAAAGGCAGGCGTCCCAATACTTTTGGGAATATAGTGTGCGTAAAGGCAGGCGTCCCAATACTATTGGGAATATAGTGTGTGTAAAGGCAGGCGTCCCAATACTTTTGGGAATATAGTGTGCGTAAAGGAAGGTGTCCCAATACTTTTGGGAATATAGTGTTCGTAAGGCAGGCGTCCCAATACTTTTGGGAATATAGTGTGCGTAAAGGCAGGCGTCCCAATACTTTTGGGAATATAGTGTGCGTAAAGGCAGGTGTCCCAATACTTTTGGGAATATAGTGTGCGTAAAGGCAGGCGTCCCAATACTATTGGGAATATAGTGTGCGTAAAGGCAGGCGTCCCAATACTATTGGGAATATAGTGTGCGTAAAGGCAGGCGTCCCAATACTATTGGGAATATAGTGTGAGTAAAGGCAGGCGTCCCAATACTTTGAGGAATATAGTATGCGTAAAGGCAGGCGTCCCAATACTTTTGGGAATATAGTGTGCGTAAAGGCAGGCGTCCCAATACTTTTGGGAATATAGTGTGCGTAAAGGCAGGCGTCCCAATACTATTGGGAATATGGTGCCAATATACAACTCATATCTGTGGGGAAATGTCAGCTGCTTATCTGGGATAAGAAGACAAGGATATGAGCCCAGCCTTCCTTCCTTCCTCATGCAGAGAGCGGTGATATTCGGCGTGTTTGGCTCTCGTACAATCTGCTCTGCACGCGGGGAGGATCCGCTCCCATATGTGGGAATTAATCCTCTGTACAAACACTTATCCCTTGTACACACGGACGGACATTCCGACGGAAAATGTCCAATCGGACCATGTTGTCGGATAATCCGACCGTGTGTGGGCTCCATCGGACTGTTTCTGTCGTAATATCTGACGGACCAAGTTTTCCAGCTTGGCTATAAAATTTTCCGACAACATGATCCGATCGGACCTTGTCCGATCATGTGTAGAGAATTCCGATCGGACAAAGTGCCACGCATGCTCAGATCAAATTCCTACACCAAAGCTATTGGCTACTAGCCTGAACGTAGTCCCGTCCTAACGAAATTACGTCATCATGTTATGAACGATCTGATTTTCTGACAACTTTGTCCGACCGTGTGTATGCAACAGTTTCGGACAAAATCCGACGGATTTGGTTGCCGGAATGTCCAACCGTGTGTACGGGGCTTAACTTTTCCAAAACTTGAGCCTCAGGACTCATTCAGACCGGAGCACAATGTCTTGCAGCACGCACATTACCGTGTATTCCGGGACGCTGGGTCACGCAGCCCAGTTTGTTTTTTTGCAACATACATCAACACAGGGAGAATAGCTCATCCTACAATAATCTGCAATGCATAGGAGGGTGCTGCAATGTGTAGGTAGATGCTGCAAGGTATAGGAGGGTGCTGCAAGGCAGAGGAGAGTGCTGCAAGGCATAGGAGGGTGCTGCAATGTGTAGGTAGGTGCTGCAAGGCGTAGGAGGGTGCTGCAAGGCATAGGAGAGTGCTGCAAGGCATAGGAGGGTGCTGCAATGTGTAGGTAGGTGCTGCAAGGCGTAGGAGGGTGCTGCAACGCGTAGGAGGGTGCTGCAACGCGTAGGAGGTGCGTAGGTGGGGGTGCATTGTGTAGGAAGGTGCTGCAAGGCGTAGGAGGTGCTGCAATATGTAGGAGGTGCTGCAATGTGTAGGAGGTGGTGCATTGCGTAGGTAGGTGCTACAAGGCATAGGAGGTGCTGCAATGCATATGTGGTGGTGCATTGCATAGGTAGGTGCTGCAATGTGGGATCAGCGGGAGCCTCGCTCTGACCGTGCGGGATCAGCGGGAGCCTCGCTCTGACCGTGCGGGATCAGCGGGAGCCTCGCTCTGACCGCGCGGGATCAGCGGGAGCCTCGCTCTGACCGCGCGGGATCAGCGGGAGCCTCGCTCTGACCGTGCGGGATCAGCGGGAGCCTCGTTTTGACCGTGCGGGATCAGCAGGAGCCTCGCTCTGATCGTGCGGGATCAGCGGGAGCCTCGCTCTGACCTTGCGGGATCAGCGGGAGCCTCGCTCTGACCTTGCGGGATCAGCGGGAGCCTCGCTCTGACCTTGCGGGATCAGCGGGAGCCTCGCTCTGACCTTGCAGGATCAGCAGGAGCCTCGCTCTGACCTTGCGGGATCAGCGGGAGCCTCGCTCTGACCGTGCGGAATCAGCGGGAGCCTCGCTTTGACCGTGCGGGATCAGCGGGAGCCTCGCTTTGACCGTGCGGGATCAGCGGGAGCCTCGCTTTGACCGTGCGGGATCAGCGGGAGCCTCGCTTTGACCGTGCGGGATCAGGGGGAGCCTCGCTTTGACCGTGCGGGATCAGCGGGAGCATCGCTCTGATCGCGCGGGATCAGCGGGAGGCCGGGAGCCTTGCTCTGATCGCGCGGGATCAGCGGGAGGCCGGGAGCCTCTCTCTCACCGTGCGGGATCAGCGGGAGCCTCGCTTTGACCGTGCGGGATCGGCCGGAGCCTTGCTCTGACTGTGCGGAATCAGTGGGAAACGACTACATACAGGTGGAATATGGTCACTGTTCTGCCTGCCAAAAGACTGTGGCAAATCTGTTTTGGCCAAGCCTTTAATTTACGAACTTCTGCCACAGAGTACAGCCAGGAAGACCATTCTGCTACTTCTCTGTTCAGTATAACTGCATCATGGATCACCTCTTTGCTCATTGGACAGAGGTGATGATGTTGATTCATTATCCAATAAGGAATGCAGAGAGGAAAAACAGGAAGCTTTCTTTGCTGAATCAGGAAGATGAATGTCTCCTGCCTGGCCATTAGGGTGCCCACGTGTCCCGGATTGCCCGGGACTGTCCTGCAATTGCCATCTCTGTCCCTGGTCCCGGGCACCTTCATTCTGGGACAATACAGTGTCCCAGAATGAAATTGAGGTCACTGCCACCACCTACGAACTAGTAATTCAATTACCCTACACTTCCGGAACTGATTGCTAGGACCGGCCTGCCTGATGTCTAGCAACCAGTGACATCACAATCTCAATGAGACCAGGGGCGAGGCCCACGCTAAGACCCCTTTCACACTGGAGCGGTGCGCTGGCAGGGTGTCACAAAAAGTCCCGCCAGCAGCTTCTTTGGAGCAGTGAACTCACCACTCCTCCACTGCTGCTCCCCACTGAAATCAATGGGGCAGCGCTGCGATACTGTCAGCAAAACGCCGCTCCAGTGGCGTTTTGTGGGCAGATTTAACCTTAACTTTCGGCTGTTAGCGCGGGGGGGTTAAAACCAACCCTCCAGCGCCGCTAAAACTGGGCTAAAAATAGTGCCGCTTTACCGCTGATGCCGGTGGTGGCTCAGTGTGAAAGGGGTCTTAGTGCTGCACTGCTGTCTCCACCCACATCGGCACCTCCTCCTTCTCCGGCACCCAGCAGGGACTGGCATTATATTCACTTTTCAGGCAGTGTCTCCTCTCCACCCACCTACATCCTCGGTACCCAGCGGCCGGCGGCTTGCAGAGGGAGTGACAGCAGCAGAGACTGGTCATCTGATGTCTGTTCTGTATGCTGCTGCTGGATCAGATCGATGGCTGCCCGAGTGCTCGACTTCTCCTGCATCTGGTGGCAAGCTATGGGTAGCATTTGGCACACTGCATCTGGTGGCAGGCTACAGGTGGCAAGTGGCACACTGCATCTGGTGGCAGGCTACGGGTGGCAAAGTGGCACACTGCATCTGGTGGCAGGCTACGGGTGGAAAGTGGCACACTGCATCTGGTAGCAGGCTACGGGTGGCAAGTGGCACACTGCATCTGGTGGCAGGCTACGGGTGGCAAGTGGCACACTGCATCTGGTGGCAGGCTACAAATGGCAAGTGGCACACTGCATCTGGTGGCAGGCTATGGGTGGCAAGTGGCACACTGCATCTGGTGGCAGGCTATGGGTGGCAAGTGGCACACTGCATCTGGTGGCAGGCTATGGGTGGCAAGTGGCACACTGCATCTGGTAGCAGGCTACGGGTGGCAAGTGGCACACTGAATCTGGTAGCAGGCTACGGGTGGCAAGTGGCACACTGCATCTGATGGCAGGCTATGGGTGGCAAGTGGCACACTGCATCTGGTAGCAGGCTACGGGTGGCAAGTGGCACACTGCATCTGGTAGCAGGCTACGGGTGGCAAGTGGCACACTGAATCTGGTAGCAGGCTACGGGTGGCAAGTGGCACATTGCATCTGGTGGCAGTCTACGGGTGGTTCTGGTGAGAACTATTTCATGATATATTACAAGGTAGTAATAGAAATAATGTGATTTGACTGTCCTGACATCATATCTAGCATGATGTCTGGATGCCAGCCATTAGCCCGACAAATCATTCTGCCGCTGAATTCCCCGTCAACCCCGAGACTATATTGCCCCCTCTCATCTTTTTTTGAGAAGGGGTGTGTCCCTGAAGGGCAGTTTTGAAACGTGGTCAACCTACTGCCCATACCTTGTGAGCAAATTACAAGGATGGCTGCACAGAATTAAAAATCCTTTGGCAGATAAAACCGTAAGGTATATGGTGTTTGGAGCTTTGCTTGTAGTTAAAGCCCCTCTCCAACATTTTTTACCCTCCCCCCCCCCACCTATTTAAAAAAAAAAAAACCTTTGCAGTGTTCTGGCCAGTCCGGTGACATCACAGATCAATTCTCCTCTTCTGTGGTGGCGGTTTTAAAAGTAGCGCTCTTCTGTCAGATGAGCAAAGCTGTGAGATGAGCAGACTTGCCATGTGTCCAGGATTCACCCGGGCAGTTCAGGTTTTGGACACAATGTACAGACAGGGCTGTGGCTCCCCAAGTGACTAAGATAGCATAGTTGCCAACATTGTAAAAAACATCTCCTAACATCTGGTGTCCCCGTCAGTCCTCCTAACATCTGGTGTCCCCATCGGTCCTCCTAACATCTTGTGTCCCCATCAGTCCTCCTAACATCTGGTGTCCCCATCAGTCCTCCTAACATCTGGTGTCCCCATCAGTCCTCCTTAGTTCTGGTGTCCCCATCAGTTCTCCTAACATCTTGTGTCCCCATCAGTCCTCCTAACATCTGGTGTCCCCATCGGTCCTCCTAACATCTGGTGTCCCCATCAGTCCTCCTAACATCTGGTGTCCCCCTCAATCCTCCTTACATCTGGTGTCCCCATCGGTCCTCCTAACATCTGGTGTCCCCATCAGTCCTCCTAACATCTGGTGTCCCCATCAGTCCTCCTTACATCTGGTGTCCCCATCTGTGCTCCTTACATCTGTTGTCCCCATCGGTCCTCCTTACATCTGGTGTCCCCATCAGTCCTCCTTACATCTGGTGTCCCCATCTGTGCTCCTTACATCTGGTGTCCCCATCGGTCCTTCTAACATCTGGTGTCCCCATCGGTCCTTCTAACATCTGGTGTCCCCATCAGTCCTCCTTACATCTGGTGTCCCCATCTGTGCTCCATACATCTGGTGTCCCCATCGGTCCTTCTAACATCTGGTGTCCCCATCAGTCCTCCTTACATCTGGTGTCCCCATCTGTGCTCCTTACATCTGTTGTCCCCATCGGTCCTCCTTACATCTGGTGTCCCCATCAGTCCTCCTAACATCTGGTGTCCCCATCTGTGCTCCTTACATCTGGTGTCCCCATCGGTCCTTCTAACATCTGGTGTCACCATCAGTCCTTCTAACATCTGGTGTCCCCATTATTCCTCCTTACATCTGGTGACACCCCCCTGACATCCAGACTGAGCTGCGGCGCTGCCCACCCCCCGCCCCTTTCCATTACTGGTCACACAGACTGGCTGCGGGGGTGCCATCCGCCATTCTACTTTTGGTCTTCTTGAAAATGGCAGCCGGCAGAGACATTGCCGTGGATCTCTAGTGGCCGGTGGTGAAAATCGTGAATAACCAAATGTCCCGGGAAACTATTAAATCGAGAAAAGGGTCCTAATCCGGGGAATGTACTGGGAAATTCGGGACAGTTGGCAAATATACGATAGTCACACACAAATTTGTTTCCATCTGGGAGCTGCAGCCAGTTGTCTGGGGGCAGGTTCGTCACCCTGGGGGGAGGGCGATGATGTCAGCAAGAACAATTTGGCCACACCCACTGTTCGCTGCGGTACGCTATGCGCACCACATTACTGCTCTCCTTGGGGTGTCTCAGGCCGCTAAAGTGTTTGAGTTTGGCTTGAAGAAAAGGTGGCAACCTTACTTGCCGCTGCTTTTAAAATTCAACAGCTAAACAGTCAGATGGAGTTCTACATACTGAATTTCACTATATAAACTCACTTTACTGTTATAAATAAATGTAAAATGCAAAACTCCGGTGGGTGTAACAATGTGTCCGCTTGCCCCCCCTTCTCAATCTATTTTTTACTGTGGAAGGGTGCAGGGTGTAGAAATATGGCGGCGACGTTAAGTCACTTCCGTTACATATTCCGAATAAGCGGTCAGCCGGAAGTGCGTCATCGAAACAAGGGCGGTGTAGTGTCATATATTTTGCTGCCTATCACAGAATGCTGCGGAAGTGACGTTGCCGCCAGAAATTGCGTACTGCACATGCGCAAAGCGTTCCAAACACTCGCGCCGTGCGTTCCAACATAGTTTCGGCAATACAGTTCAGCGTTACGGAAGTGATGTTACAGACAACAAAAACACTGGGCCGTGCGTCACAACACTAATACTTCCCTTGTTACCTAGTATCATTTTTTACCAACCATGCTGAGCTACGTGCCGTGTTAGGTTTTGCATTGCTGGGACTTGTAGTGCCTATCCTGAGCTACATACTTCAGTGTCCTCATCCTTATCCCCGAGCTTCAATGTTCAGTGTCCTCATCCTTATCCCTGTGCTTCAATGTTCAGTGTCCTCATCCTTATCCCCGTGCTTCAATGTTCAGTGTCCTCATCCTTATCCCCATGCTTCAATGTTCAGTGTCCTCATCCTTATCCCTGTGCTTCAATGTTCAGTGTCCTCATCCCTATCCCTGGGCTTCAATGTTCAGTGTCCTCATCCTTATCCCTGTGCTTCAATGTTCAGTGTCCTCATCCTTATCCCTGTGCTTCAATGTTCAGTGTCCTCATCCTTATCCCCGTGCTTCAATGTTCAGTGTCCTCATCCTTATCCCTGTGCTTCAATGTTCAGTGTCCTCATACCTATCCCTGGGCTTCAATGTTCAGTGTCCTCATCCCTATTCCTGAGCTTCAATGTTCAGTGTCCTCATCCTTATCCCCGAGCTTCCGTAACATTATGTGATGGTTTCGCTGAACTGTATTGCCGAAACTATGTTGGAACGCACGGCGCGAGTGTTTGTTTGGAACTCTTTGCGCATGCGCAGTACGCAACTTCTGGCGGCAACGTCACTTCCGCAGCATTCTGTGATAGGCAGCAAAATATGACACTACAGCGGAAGTGATCCTACCGTGCCATACGATGACGTCCTGATTGCGCGCCGGATATACCACATGTGCTGAGCTGGAGATGAGCTGCGGCAATGGCGGTGAGATGAATGAGGATTGACACTGAGAAGATAGTAAAGGGGAAAGCCATAGCGCCATCTTTACTACGGGCAGCCTGAGCTGAGCACTAACCTTATTAACTGATGCTCTTTACTGCACTGACTCCTCCTCCTTACTAACCACTGACTCCTCCTCCTTACTAACCACTGACTCCTCCTCCTTACTAACCACTGACTCCTCCTCCTTACTAACCACTGACTCCTCCTCCTTACTAACCACTGACTCCTCCTTCTTACTAACCACCGACTCCTCCTCCTTACTAACCACTGTCTCCTCACTAACCACCGACTCCTCCTCCTCCTCACTCACCACCGACTCCTCCTCCTCCTCCTCACTCACCACCGACTCCTCCTCCTCCTCACTCACCACCGACTCCTCCTCCTCACTCACCACCTTCTCCTCCTCCTCACTCACCACCTTCTCCTCCTCCTCACTCACCACCGACTCCTCCTCATGCTTACTAACCACTGTCTCCTCCTTACTAACCACTGTCTCCTCACTAACCACTAACTCCTCCTCCTCACTCACCACCGACTCCTCCTCCTCACTAACCACCGACTCCTCCTCCTTACTAACCCCCCCGACTCCTCCTCCTTACCACCGTCTCCTCCTCCTTACTCACCACTGACTCCTCCTCCTCCTTACTAACCACCGTCTTCTCCTCCCTACTAACCCCTCCTATTTAAAAACTACTGTACACCTCACTGATCAGGCGGTAAGGGGAGGTGGGAAGAGGTCAGGGGGGTATGGGGAGTTGTGGATTGGGAGGGGTCAGGTGGTATGGGGAGAGGTCAGGGGGTGTGGGGAGGGGTCAGGTGGTATGTGGAGGTGTAGATTGGGAGGGATCAGGCGTAATAGGGAGGTGTGGATTGGTGGGAGGGGAGAGGTTGGGGGGTATGAGGAGGTGTGGATTGGGGGGGTGGCGAAAGGTCAGGCGGTATGGGGAGGGGGTCAGGTGGCATGTGGAGATTTGGATTGGGGGGTGGGGAGAGGTCGGGTGGTATGGGGAGGGGTCAGGCGGTATGGGGAGGTGTGGATTGGGGATGGGGAGGAGTCAGGTGGTATTGGGAGGTGTGGATTGGGTGGTATGGGGGGGTGTAGATTGGGAGGGGTCGGGTGGCATGGGGAGGGGTCAGATGGTATCCGGAGTTGTGGATTGGGAGGGGTCGGGTGTTATGGAGAGGGGTCAGGTGGTATGGGGAGGTGTGGATTGGGAGGGGTTGGGTGGTATCGGGAGAGGTGGATTGGGAGGGGTCAGGTGGTATGGGGTGGTGTGGATTGGGAGGGGTCAGGTGGTATGGGGTGGTGTGGATTGGGAGGGGTCGGGTGGTATGGGGAGGTGTGGATTGGGAGGGGTTGGGTGGTATGGGGAGGTGTGGATTGGGAGGGGTTGGGTGGTATCGGGAGGTGTGGCATGGGAGGGGTCAGGTGGTATGGGGAGGTGAGGATTGGGAGGGGTCAGGTAGTATCGGGAGGTGTGGATTGGGAGGGGTCGGGTGGTATGGGGAGGGGTCAGGTAGTATCGGGAGGTGTGGATTTGGAGGGGTTGGGTTGTATGGGGAGGGGTCAGGTGGTATCAGGAGGTGTGGATTGGGAGGGGTCAGGTGGTATGGAGAGGGGTCAGGTGGTATGGGAAGGTGAGGATTGGGAGGGGTCAGGTGGTATGGGGAGGGCTCAGGTGGTATCGGGAGGGGTGGTATGTAGAGGCGTCAGGTGGTATCAGGAGGTGTGGATTGGGAGGGGTCAGGTGGTATGGGAAGGTGAGGATTGGGAGGGGTCAGGTGGTATGGGGAGGGCTCAGGTGGTATCGGGAGGGGTGGTATGTAGAGGGGTCAGGTGGTATGGGGAGGTGTGGATTGGGAGGGGTCTGGTGGTATGGGGAGGTGTGGATTGGGAGGGGTCGGGTGGTATGGGGAGGTGTGGATTGGGAGGGGTCGGGTGGTATGGGGAGGTGTGGATTGGGTGGAATTTGCTGCAGATTGGTTGGCGGGCGGTTTTGCTGTTTTCCCTGACCCGTCACATGGCAGATTCCAGAACCTGAAATATGTCGCTGTCATTTCTCTTTCCAGCCTAAAGGAAAAGTTGGCACGAAGGGAAAGAAGCAGATCTATGAGGAGAACAAGGAGACGCTGAGCTTTTATCTGCGAATCATTCTGGGGGCCACTGTGAGTGTTCTGGGGCCCCACACCTCCAATCCGCTCTCAGCATTTTCTGTTTGGTCTCTGATAGGATGAGATCAGATGGAGCCAGAAACCTTTCTTTGTTTGATTTGATGTGACCTGGGCCATGTATGATGCGACGTGTGCTGTGATATGTATGATGTGCCCTGGGCCATGTATGATGCGACGTGTGCTGTGATATGTATGATGTGCCCTGGGTCGTGTATGATGTGCCCTGTGACATGTATGATTATTATTATCATTATACAGAATTTATATAGTGCCAACGGTTTGCGCAGCGCTTTACAAAATAAGGGCAGACATTAGTTACATTAAAATTTGACAGAAGAGGAATCAGAGGACCCTGATCCTGAGAGCTTACAATCTAGGAGGGAGGGTCAATTGATACAAAAGGTAATAGCTGTGGGGGATGAGCTGATGGAGGAAGTAAAATGGTGTTAGTTAGAAGCAGGATAGGCTTCTTTGAAGAGAAGGGTTTTCATGGATCGTCTAAAGATGGATAGATTAGGGGACAGTCGGACAGATTGGGGTAGGGAGTTCCAAAGGATGGGGTAAGCTCTGGAGAAATCCTGGAGGCGATCATGGGAGGAGGTGACAAGGGAGCTAGAGAGCAGGAGGTCTTGGGAGGACCAAAGAGAGCGGCTTGGTTGGTATTTTGAGACTAAGTTAGTGATGTAGCTGTACAGATGGTTTTGTACATTATTGTTAGTACTTACAATTTTATGCGTTGGGTGAGTGGAAGGCAGTGGAGGACACTGAATGGAGACCAGTGGAGGGATTGTCAGAGAGGGGTGGAGGACACTGAATGGAGACCAGTGGAGGGATTGGCAGAGAGGGGTGGAGGACACCGGATGGAGGCCAGTGGAGGGATTGGCAGAGAGGGGTGGAGGACACTGAATGGAGACCAGTGGAGGGATTGGCAGAGAGGGTTGGAGGACACGGAATGGAGACCAGTGGAGGGATTGGCAGAGAGGGGTGGAGGACACCGGATGGAGGCCAGTGGAGGGATTGGCAGAGAGGGGTGGAGGACACTGAATGGAGACCAGTGGAGGGATTGGCAGAGAGGGGTGGAGGACACCGGATGGAGGCCAGTGGAGGGATTGGCAGAGAGGGGTGGAGGACACCGGATGGAGGCCAGTGGAGGGATTGGTAGAGAGGGGTGGAGGACACTGAATGGAGACCAGTGGAGGGATTGGCAGAGAGGGGGGGAGGACACTGAATGGAGACCAGTGGAGGGATTGGCAGAGAGGGGTGGAGGACACTGAATGGTTGGTAAGGTGGATGAGTCTGGCAGCGGCATTCATGATGGATTGAAGGGGGGAGGAGCCTATGTAAATGTAATCCAATGAGAAGGGAGTTGCAGTAGTCGAGGAGAGAGATGACCAGGGAGTGAATTAGAAGCTTGATGGTGTCATTGGTTAAAGAAGGGGTGTATTCTGGAGATGTTGCGGAGGTTGAGGCGGCATGGTTTGGACAGGGATTGTATGTAGGCCTGAAAGGGCAGTTCAGAGTCTAAGGTTACCCCTGGCACCCTGACATGTGGGGACGGAGTGATAGATGTGCCATTGATCTTGACAGAGAAGTTGATGGAAGGGGCACGTGGGGGAGGAAATATTAAGAGCTCAGTTTTAGATAGATTCAGTTTGAGGAAGTGAAATAACATCCAGGCTGATGTGTCTGTTAGATCAGTGATATGCGAGGAGACTGATGGGGTGAGCTGAGGGCAGAGAGATAGATTTGGGTGTCATGGGCATATAAATGGTTGTGGAAGCCATGCTAGGCAATCAGCTGACCCAGGGAGGAGGTGTAGATCGAGAATAGTAGAGGTCCAAGGACAGAACCTTGGGGGACCCGAACGGAAAGAGGAGTTGGAGAGGAGGAAGTAGAATTGTGACACTGAAGGTGCGGTGAGATAGGTAAGATTCAAACCAACAGAGAGGGCAGCCAGGGAGACCAAGCAAATTGAGTTTTTTGAGGAGTGGATGATCAACTGTATCAAAGGCAGCGGAGAGGTCCAAGAGTAAAGCCTCCACACACTATCAGATTTTCTGCAGATTTTTTTATTCAGATTTACCAAAACCATGTAGTGAAGGGCCTGCCTGATTGCATACAAATTGAAATTCCTAAAGGTTTGACCTCATATATTATGTTTTTTTAGTAAATCTGAAGGAAAAAAATCAGCAGAAAATCTGGTAGTGTGTGTAGGGCTTTAGAGTACGGAATAACGACCGTTGGATTTAGCTGTTAGTAAGTCGTTTGTGAGTTTTATGACAGCAGTTTCTGTGGAGTGTTGAGGATGAAATCCAGACTGAAGGGCATCAGGAAGGTCATTCTCAATGGGATGGTCGCTCAGTCGGTTGTAGACTAAACGTTCAAGGAGTTTGGAGGGAAAAGGGAGTAAGGAGATGGATCTTAGGTTAAGATTGGTCGGGTCCAGTGAGGCCTTTTTTGCTATGGGAGTGACTAGCGCATGTTTCAGAAGGTTGGGGAAGATGCCAGTAGAGAGGGGGGAGTTAAAGACTATAGGATAGAGTCAGAGGGTGACCGTAGTATTTGAGAAGGTATGATGTGGCCTGTGATGTGTAATGTGTGCCCTGTGACGTGTATGGTATTCTCTGTGACCTGTGTGTTCTTTGACATGTATGGTGTGCCCTGTGACATTCATGATGTGCCTTGTGACGTGCATGATGTGCCTTGTGATGTGTACCCTGTGACGTGTATCGTGTGTACCCTGTGACGTGTATCGTGTGTACCCTGTGACGTGTATCGTGTGTACCCTGTGACGTGTATCGGGTGTGCCCTGTGACGTGTATGGTGTGAACTGTGTGCCCTGTGACGTGTATAGTGTGCTCTGTGACCTGTATTCTTGTGATGTGTATGGTGTGCTCTGTGACCTGTATGATGTTTAGGGCTGAAACAACTAATCGATTACTATTTTCATAATCGATTAATCGGCCAGTAACAAAATGGGGTTAAAGTTAATAAGTCTGATGATATTTACCAGATTGACCATTTAATAGTAGATCTCTCCTCTAATGGTGTATATATAGTATATCTTCTCTAATATTATATGCAGTATATCCCCTCTAATAGTATATACAGTATATCTCTCCTCTAATAGTGTATATAGCCTCTAATGGAATATACAGTATATCTCTTCTAATGGAATATACAGTATCTCTCCTCTAATAGTATATACAGTATATCTACTCTAATAGTATATCTCTCCTCTAATGGTATATACAGTATTTCTCTCCTCTAATGTTATATACAGTATATCTCCTCTAATAGTATATGCAGTATATATCCCCCTAATAGTATATACAGTATATCTTTTCTAATAGTATATACAGTATATCTCTCCTCTAATAGTATATACAGTATATCTCCCCTCTAATATATACAGTATATTTCTTCTGTCTGTTATTTTCAGAGTGGATTAGATATTTTGCTCCCTAACCATATAGTTGGTTATTTATATTTACCACTGCATATAGAGATATTTAAGAATAAATTGCCTTTTTTTTAAACTTTACATATTAACTAAATTATACACCACACCTTTTTTTTACGGTTATTAACAGATTAATCGAAACAATAATCGGCCAACTAATCGATTATGAAAATAATCGTTAGTTGCAGCCCTAATGATGTGCCTTGTGAGGTGTATGGTGTGCTCTGTGACCTATATGATGTGCCCTGTGACGTGTATGGTGTATGATGTGCCCTGTGAGGTGTATAGTGTGCTTTGTGACCTATATTATGTGCCATGTGACCTGTGTTCCTGTGACGTGTATGGTGTGCCCTGTGTTCCTGTGACGTGTATGGTTTGCCCTGTCACTTGTGTTCCTGTGATGTGTGCGTGTGGTGTAGTAACTGATTTCATGTATATTTGCTGTACCCCGTGATAAATCTTCATTCATAGTTATGATGGGGATGTAGACAATGGTGATTGGGGGAGGGGGTGGATTTTATAGTGACTGGATTGTAAGATGCTCTGTTATCACACACAGGTTTTGTATGGAGCCGTCAGTCTGGGGATCTTCTACACTTCATCCACCTTCTGGAGCTGGGTGAGTGATAATCGCACAGGGTCGGATGTTATCTCTCTGGTATATTGGAGGGGGGGGGTGTCACACAGGGTCGGATGTGATCTCTCTGGTATATTGGGGAGTTCACACAGGGTTGGATTTTATCTGTCTGGTATATTTGGGGGGGTCACACAGGGTCAGATGTGATCTCTCTGGTATATTGTGAGGGGGTCGCATGTTATCTCTCTGGTATATTGGGGGGGGGGGGTGGTGTCACACAGGGTTGGATGTTATTTCTCTGGTAGATCAGGATATCCCCCTCCCTCTCCCCATGCAGACCTCTCTGGTGTTCAGTTGCGCGGTGTACGGTGCAGCATATCGCTCCATGCGGGGGATGGCGCACGCATCCTTCTCAGAGGATGGAAGTTTGCTGGATGGGGGAATCGACCTGAACATGGAGCAAGGAATGGCTGAGTGAGTAAATTTCCTCTTGCTTGAAATGATAATTATCAATTAGATATTCACTCTAAAAATGAACAGCATAGACCCCGATTGGGCTCCTGTGGCCCCGAGCTCGTCACCGTGTGGCCCCTGAGATCTCTGCAGACACTCTTCTAGGTTTCTTTGGTGCTTTCCGAAGCCCTGGAAGAAAAAATATGATTTTTATAACCGCTTACCTGTAAAATCCTTTTCTTTTATGTACATCAGGGGACACAGAGCCATAGTAATTACTATGTGGGTTATATCGGACCGACAGGTGATGGACACTGGCATCACAAGGCGTGTACTCTCCATATAACCCCTCCCACTACTGGGAGTCCTCAGTTTTGTAGCCAAGCAATACAAGTGTATAAGAAGAAGGGAGGGACCTCTGTGTCCCCTGATGTACACGAAGGAAAAGGATTTTACAGGTAAGCTGTTTTAAAAATCCTATTTTTCTTTTCATACATCAGGGGACACAGAGCCGTAGTAATTACTTTGTGGGATGTCCCATAGCAATGGCAATTGAAGGGGGGGGGGGAGACACAACAAAAAGAAAGGAAGCCAGAGGACTCCTACTTCAGCTTGCAGCACACTGCGCCCAAAAGCAATAGCCTCATGACCTTTAAAGCGGGATTCCACCCTAAAGTGGAACTTCTGCTCATCGGAACCCTCCCCCCTGCGGTGTCACATTTGGCACCTTTCAGGGGGGAGGGGGGTGCAGATACCTGTCTGACAGGTATTTGCACCCACTTCCAGGCATAGACTCCCACGGGAGTCTATGCCTCTTCCTGTCCCGCCGCGCTGTCTGCTGGGACACACACGGGTCCCAGAGACCATTCCTAGTGCGCTGCGCGACTCGCAATGGCGGCGGCAGCAGCCAAGAGCCGATCGATCGATCGGCCTCAGCTGTCGACATCGCTGGACCCTGGGACAAGTGAGTGTCCATTTATTAAAAGTCAGCAGCTGTAGTATTTATAGCTGCTGGCTTTTAATAATTTTTTTTTCAGTGAAATCCCTCTTTAAAAAATTTGGTAAATGTATGAACTGAAGACCAAGTGGCAGCCTTACAAATCTGAGCCATAGAGGCCTGATGATGCACCGCCCAAGAGGCACTCATCGCCCTGGTTGAGAGTGCTTTAACATGAAAATAAGGAATTTTCTTCTTTAAACCATAAGCCTGAATGATGACCTGACAAATCCATTTGGAAATAGTAGATCTTGACGCTGCCTGTCCTCTTTGGACCATCTGGCAGTACGAATAAAACATCTGTTTTACGAACCTGAGCGGTCACCTTTTCAATACACTCTGACCGCTCTCGCTGCATCAAGGGCATGTAGTGCCTTTTCTTCCCTAGATTGGGGCTTTGGGAAGAAAGAAGGAAGAACAATATCTTGGTTTAAGTGAAAACCTGTCGCCAACTTTGGTAGGAATTCAGGATGAGGACGTAACACCACCTTATCCTTATGTATGATCAAATATGGCTTTTTACAAGACAGAGCCCCTAGTTCTGATACTCTTCTAGCAGAGGAAATGGCAACCAGAAGCAAGGGAATTTCACGTAAAGCTTCAAAAGGCTGTTTCTCTTAAGCCGCGTACACACGTAGCCGTCTGTCCGACGTACTTAGTCTGGCGGACTTCCGCCAGACTGTCCTTCGGAATTTCCGAACGGGCTACTTGCCCACACACGGCACTTTTTCAGTGGACTAATACGGCGTACTAAGTCCGCCGTACTTTCGAAATGAACGGACTCGCCCACACACGCGGAGGAAAGTCCGCTCATTTCGAGCGCGTCTCCAGGTAGGCGGGGCCCGCGAAGGAGACGTCGCCGGCCCCGCCACCTGGTATGGACTTAAAGGGGAACACCAACGCCGAAAAAAATCGGCGTGGGGGTCCCCCCCAAGTCCACAACAGACCCTTGTCCGAGCACGCTACCCGGCCGGCCAGGAAAGGGGGGTGAGCGAGCGCCCCCCCCCTCCTGAGCCGTACCAGGCCGCGTGCCCTCAACATGGGGGGTGCCTTGGGGAAGGGGGGACCGCGCGGCCCCCCCACCCCAAAGCACCTTGTCCCCATGTTGATGAGGAAAAGGGCCTCTTCCCTGGCCGTTGGTTGTCGGGGTCTGCGGGCGGGGGGCTTATCGGAATCCGGGAGCCCCCTTTAATAAGGGGGCCCCCGGATACCGGCCTCCCACCCTATGTGAATGAGTATGGGGTACAATGTACCCCTACCCATTCACCTGTAAAATAAAAGTACAAAAAAAAAACGCAACACACGAGATAAAATACTTTATTGCACAGCTCCGGGGGTCTTCCGTCTTCGGGGGTCTTCTCGGCGGACTCCTCCGCTATCTTCTTGTAGCTCTTTTGCTAGCGGAGGAGTCCGGCTTTCTTCCTCGCCGCCGGCCTCTTCTTCCGACTTCGGGGGTCTTGTCCCCCTCTTCGGTTCTTCTGCCGGGCCACCGCCCCTTCTTATAGCTCTTTTACAGGCGGTGGCCCGGTTTTCTGTCGCCGCCGCCTTCCGTTGTTGTTGTTGTTGTTGTTCTTCTTCTCCTACTTCTCCTTCTCCTTCTCCTCCTCCTTCTCCTTCTCCTCCTCCTCCTTCTCCTTCTCCTTCTCCTTCTCCTTCTCCTTCTCCTCCTCCTCCTCCTCCTCCTCCTCCCTCCTCCAGGAGATGTTGACTCGACGATCTCTCCGGCCGCAATGCCAGCGACACGCTGCGCGGCCAGTTATATAGGGACAAGGGGCGGTGTCACATGGCTTTATGTCACATAGGTTGGTGTCACATGGTGACCCCACCCCCTTACGATGTCACAGTCCCCATGTGACATAAAGCCATGTGACACCGCCCCTTGTCCCTATATAAGTGGCAGCGCAGCGCTTCCCTGGCATTGCGGATCGTCGAGGCAACATCTCCTGGAGAAGAAGAAGAAGAAGAACGGAAGGCGGTGGCGATGACGGCGGCGACAGAAGACCGGGCCACCGCCTGTAAAAGAGCTATAAGAAGGCGCGGTGGCCCGGCAGAAGAACCGAAGAGGGGGACAAGACCCCCGAAGTCGGAAGAAGAGGCCGGCGGCGAGGAAGAAAGCCGGACTCCTCCGCTAGCAAAAGAGCTACAAGAAGATAGCGGAGGAGTCCGGCGAGAAGACCCCCGAAGACGGAAGACCCCCGGAGCTGTGCAATAAAGTATTTTATCTCGTGTTGTGTTTTTTTTTGTACTTTTATTTTACAGGTGAATGGGTAGGGGTACATTGTACCCCATACTCATTCACATAGGGTGGGGGGCCGGTATCCGGGGGCCCCCTTATTAAAGGGGGCTCCCGGATTCTGATAAGCCCCCCCGACCGCAGACCCCGACAACCAACGGCCAGGGTTGTCGGGAAGAGGCCCTTGTCCTCATCAACATGGGGACAAGGTGCTTTGGGGTGGGGGGGGGCCGCGCGGCCCCCCCTTCCCCAAGGCACCCCCCATGTTGAGGGCACGCGGCCTGGTACGGCTCAGGAGGGGGGGCGCTCGCTCGCCCCCCTTTCCTGGCCGGTCGGGTAGCGTGCTCGGACAAGGGTCTGTTGTGGACTTGGGTGGGACCCCCACGCCGATTTTTTTCGGCGTTGGGGTTCCCCTTTAAGTCCATACCAGGCGGCGGGGCCAGCGACGTCTCCTTCGCAGGCCCCGCCTACCTGGAGACCCGCTCGAAATTAGCGGACTTTTCTCCGGGCGGGAAAAGTCTGCTCATTTCAAAATTATGGCGGACTGGCACACACACGGCCGGATTGTTCGCCGAAATGCGAGTCCGACGGATAGATTGGTGTGCAACACGGCATTCTAAGTCCGCCGTACTTTCGGGTCAAAAAAGTATGCCGGAGGCTACACACGGGGGGGATTGTTTGGCGGACTTGAGTTTGCAGGACTTTTCCACCGGATTGTTTGATCGTGTGTACGCGGCATTATATTCACCGACTGACACAGCTCCTCTCTGTAACTACATGGGTTGCATAACCTGCCATTAGAAGAAAATACGCAAAATTGTAGGGCAGAAACAAGTAATCGATGAATCGACAACTAATCGATTATGAAATTAATCGATTATTATTTTCATAATCGATTAATCGACCAGTAACATAATGGGGTTAAAAAAAAAAAAATGAGCCCTTTATAGTACAAGAAGAGCAAATAATCGCTGCTGTGAATATTACTTTCACTGTTCTACAGTAAAAAAGTGAACTCCTTGCAGTAGTGATTATCTGCTTTTTTTGTACTATAAAGGGCTAATTTTAGTTTTATTAACCTCATTATGTTACTAAATGTCTTAGACCTGGTTTACATCTATGTGTTTATTGGTGCTTTTTGCAGAAATGCACTACAGTTCATTTACATGATTTCCTATGGGACACGTTCACATCTGAAAGGGTCAGGGACTTTTAAAGCAAAATGGTGCTTTATTGGTTCAATATACTTATTACTTATATACTTATTTCAGACACCTGAAGGATGTGGTGCTGCTGACGGCCATTGTGCAGGTTCTGAGCTGTTTCTCTCTCTACGTCTGGTACTTCTGGCTACTGGTGAGTATTGTTTGCACCTTGTCTGTAACTTTGATAAAATAGATTTGTTTACTTACCTATTTGTAATCCGCTCTGATCTAGTCACGCGATCCCATAACTCAGGGTCCCCTTTGTCAGTGTGTGGCTTCTGCAGGAGAGAGGAGGGAGTACAGACAACAGCTATGGCAATGGGAGCCTATGGGTCATGTCTGCAGGTGGCGCTATAGCTCCCCCTAATATTAATGGTCAGATGGAATCTATCGCCCTGTTTTCAACGTTTTGAATGGGGTATTTTACCTGGATAGGGTTCCCGTTCCGGGTAATTGCTGATATCTGGAGCTCTATTAGAGAAATCTGTGTCCATGTTTCATATTTTTCCTCTCTTTCTTTTGAGTAAATTTGTTGTCAGCAAAACAGGGAACTAGAAAAAAATCTGAGAGAGAGAAATACAAATCTGACAGGGATTCTAGCCTTCCCCTACTAAAAAATAGGATTCTTGTACTTTCTGCAAAATGTTTTTCTTGGAGTTGAGGGACGTAGGAATTCTTAAAATTGTTAAACTGTCAGGTTATACTGCCCCTTACAGGAGAAATGGCAAATGTTGGCAAGCACAGGATAATCCCACCCACAAACAGCATGCCTCAGTTTTGGAGGAAAGAAGTACCAAGAACATGGAATGAACAGAGGGGAGGGATCCGTGTTCCTCATTGAACCTCAAGAGAAAGATTTTACAGTAAGTACAAGAATCCTATTTTCTTGTTCATTGAGGGACACCGGAGTTCTAAGAAATCTTAGCCTGCCAAGACATCCAAAAACAGTCCAACAAATACAACAAAAAATAGAAATGCTTGAAGAGCTGCCTAAGGGTTCTACCACCCAAGGCTGACATCAGATGAGGCCTGAATATCCACCTGATAAAATGTAAACCCTCTCCTATACCCAGTGAAGTGAACAGTCTTGAGATGATACATGGGGATGAAACAAATCCTCCTACATAAGTTTTACATGTATATCTGCTGTCTTCATCTTTGTTAGGAGATTTTCTCTTCCTGTTCAGCACTGAGTGTGAAGTCTGAGCACACAGCCAAGACAGCTGATTGGAGGAAAGGCACACACTCCCTCTCCACATAGGCGGAGACTCTGAGCTGTTCTGTGAATAGTTTAGCTGTCTGCTAATCTATTTATAGCAACCTCTGCAAGACACAAATTTCAGCCAGATTTTATCTCCTGTCAGAAGTTATCATGCTCATGACAGAAGAACAGAGCAGGAGAAAGCCAGGAGACGTAGTGCTTTGAAGAGAGATAAGAAAACACTACAGATATATGTGCCCAGCTCATATTTGATGAATCGGTTTTACATCCACTTTAGTAACGTAAAAAGACCAGAAGGCAACCTTGCAAACAGTAAAAGATGCATGATGTGGAAAAAAGCAAGAAGCACTAGTGCAAATCTAGAGGAGTGAGTCTATTAGGGAAAGAAACACATGTTTGAAGGAAGGCCAACTTGAGTCCCCCTAAAGGTGGTGGATAGAGAAGCTGGAGCACCCATACAGAAGAAGCTTTGGCTGAGGAAGACTCGGACAGACTCACACAGCCTGAACCACATGCAGACGGTGAGGGGAATGTTACCTTTAGTGAACTGGAACCGCACAGATTAATGAAAGAACCACATCCTGGTTGAAGTGAAAGATACAAAATACCTTTGCCAAGAGGGAAGCCTTAGGCCTCAACACTGCCCGGTGCTTAAGATAGGGAAACTTGCATAATTGGGCTGCTAGTTCAGACACTCGACTCCAAGACTACAAAAAATGCAACTTTGAGCGTTACTTTGAGTAGAGAGAGGAAAGTCTAATGGGTAACCAGTTTCAGATCTCACTGAATCTTAGCGTATTTAACAGGGGAAGCTACATGGGAGAATACCTGTACAAAGGTCTAAATCCCAAAAGTAGAAGACGAATGATATTTGGCACAAAAAAGGTTGAACAGAAGCCTCCTCTGCAGCAAAAAGGATTTGTCCCACAAGGAAACTCCTAGGGTGAAATCCCTGAGACTCCATTGAGTGGGGTATGCTTTCTTTGTCCAATTATAGACCTTACTAACATTATAGCAAACACAAATTCAGAGATTCCCCTGCCTCTTAAAACCTGGGCTTCAACAGCTATGCGGTTACATGCAGTGACTGTGTCCTTCAGATAGAAGATCCTGGAGACTGACTGCTGAGACGAGAGGGAGGAGACAAAACTCATGGGGCTGCAAGGAGAAGCACAGGTTTCGCAGAGGAGTTCTGTCCTCTTATCTGATGCTTACTGCTGAAACAAGGTGGAGGCAGAACGAGGGGGTGCAGTAGCTGTAGCTGTAAGGCCCCTTTCACACTGGGGCGGTGCGGGTGTCGGCGGTAAAGCGCCGCTATTTTTAGCGTCGTTTTAGCGGCGGTCTGCGGGCACTAGCGGGGTGGTTTTAACCCCCGCTAGCGGCCGAAAAAGGGTTAAAACCGCCCGCAAAGCGCCGCTGCAGCGGCGCTTTGCCGGCGGTATTGCCGCGCTGTCCCATTGATTTCAATGGGTAGGAGCGGTGAATTCACCGCTCCAAATATGCGGCTAGCAGGACTTTTTTCACTGTCCTGCCAGCGCACCGCTCCAGTGTGAAAGCCCTCTGGCTTTCACACTGGAGTGAAAGGGGCCGGTTTTTTCAGGCGCTACACAGGCGCTATTTTTAGCGCTGTAACGCCTGAAAACCGCCCCAGTGTGAAAGGGGCCTAAGAGAGACGTGCATGTTTTCTTGCGTGGGCTTGATGGTACTGATTATGAAAACTCCCTAGAATAGAGACCCCAGAAAGTGGTGTGGGATCTAGCATGGTGATGCTTCTTTAGTACTGAATCTTATGGCTTGAAGGATGTTTATGGAGCACATATGACAGCTGGACCCTAGTGGATGATGATGGAAATACGCTAACCTATTGAGGGAATGCCTCCTTAAAGGCGTTTTTATCAGCTTTGTCTGGTGAGTTTAACCCCCCTAAGGGGATGTGTTACACGTGGTGAAATCCTGTGAACTCTGGTGGATGGTATTGTAACAACACTTGGAATAATCACCATTATCACCCTTCAAAACTGATCGAACCACGATCACCTCCTATACTGCACAAAAAAGACTTGTATATACATTACATATTATATGGTTTTTACTTTGGACTATATGTTATTTTGAGAGCTGTTTTAGTATTTAAATTTACAGGAACTGGGCAAATGCAACTGTCTATAGGAGGCTACCATCAGGCCAAGGCCTCTTGTTCAAAAGGGGCCACTCCTAAAATCCTAAGTTCAAATCTCAGACCAGAAAGTCTGAGGTTTCTCCTGTGGAACCTTGTGCAGGATTAATCTGTGATACACCAAACAATGAGTTGTTTTCCAGCGACCAATTCTAAAGGTTCAGGATCCACCTGAATTGCTGCAACTTCTGAAGAGTCAAGGCCAGGTTGCCCAACAGAAGCTGGCACTTACCGCTTCCTCAACAGGAGTTCCACAGTGAGCATTGTCCCTTGAAGATAATGCAGAACAGACACTTCTGATACAAGAATTCTTCAGCCTGTTACCTTAACCAGGGTGCCCACGCATGACAACTGACATGAGGACAAAGCATACAGAGAAGCTATTGGCATACCAGCACAATGTAATTAAGTGACAGTCGGGAGCAAACTGGTGCATGATTGCTCTGGAATATCACAGTACATGATCCAGGCCCAGCCCACATGCAAATGGTGACCGTTACAAAATGGCAGTTGTAGGCATTACATTGTCTGGCTATTTTGGGCATAAAAGAACAGAAATGGCGCTAATACTCTCATAGAAGAATAGCAAAGTATTTTCCTAGATTAACAATAAAAATCAAAGGAACACAGTTTAACTTGCCATCAGTAACATGGAGATAAAACATGATACCCAGCCTCTGTAAACTTTAAAAAGCAGGTGCAGATGAGGAAAAAAAAAATATGAAAATATATTTCCTGTGCACAATACCCAGTGGGCAAAGCAGCTTCTACAAGAAAAACTTGATAAAAGTAAGAGGAAATCTTCCTTGAGCTGGCATACAAACTGAGAAGAATGTATAACGTGGAGACTGCAAAGATGGCATCCTATGAACTGTCCCTGCTCTGGTTCCGATACTCTGCAAGGAGTCCCGACAGTACTGGCCTTACCTAAATAGTCCTGTAACTGGAACACAGATGGGATGTCATTGACTCTAGGTCATTCACAGAGGGATCATTGGGGGAAAAAAACTGTGCTCTTTGAGTGGGGAGACTTGAGTCTACCAGCAGTGTGGGGTGTCTACAATCTGTTCTATCTGGCATGAAATTACAAGCACTATTTTCCGTCTGGGGAAACTTCCAGGATTTAATTTATCTGCAATTAATCTACTAAAAGCTGTAGATAGCAGAAAAGTCTCTCAAGGGAAGAGAAGAGCAAAGCTGAAGATCACTCTGCTGAGACACAATGGTCTTCTGTATGTTTATTCAGGTGGATGTTCAGGCCTCATATGATGTCAGGTTTGGATGTAAGATCCTTGAGGTGACTGTTTGGGCTGAAGGCAATCCCCGGTTCCTGTTGCCTTTTTTGGGCTTGTTAACCTATTGTCTCCATGTTGTCTACCCTTGTGGTGACCTGCTTCTGGCCATCCTGACGGTCTAAAATTTTTCAGAATTTTGGTGTCCCGCAATACATGATAAAGAAAATAGGATTTTTGTACTCTATGGCGTCCATTGAGGGTAACAAGACCAGTCTCTCTAGATATATTTTTGTGTTTGGTACTATTTAGCTACAAACTGAGGATAGCTGGTTGTAGGTGGGCTTCTTCTGTGCAGGCCAACAGCTTTGTTTGTTGTCCGTGTGTGTTCTCTTGTAGGGGGCAGTATAACCTCAGAGTCTATGAATTCTCAAAAGTCTTTTGTCCCTCAGTGGACAATAAAAAAACAAAACATTTTTTGAGCCAATATAGATGAGCTATTGTTAGGTTCTGTTTCCGGGATGTAGAGGATAAATTCACTTTTAGAAACATGTTGGATGTTACACCCATATTTAGGGTGTAACACATTACTAAAGTAGCAGCCAACCCCCCCCCCCAGTCATTGTGGCTGACGGCTTGTAGTTCTCAATGAATTGCCAAGGTGCTGATGAGCGCTTGGTAGTTCATTTTAATATTCTTGCTATTCAGTAACTGGCTGCCCATACAAGGTACGGGCAGACAGCTACACACAGTCTGCAGGAGCCTGGGACTGCACCCACTTTCTGATGATCACGGTTGCAATTCTTTACAGGCACCTAGTAAAATTAAAATACAATTAAAATACATTCACATTTTTTTTTTTTTTTACCTGCATAAAGTTGTGCTTTTATAATTTTATTTAACGAGAGGGGGAATTATCCTTTAAACATCACTCTGTAGCTCAATGAATGGGCTCTGTCTGTTGATTACTACAAAGCTGCTGGGGGTCACAATCATTTAACACTTGCATTCCCTACCCTACACCCATTTCTAATAAAAGCACATCAGCAGCCAATGGTGGTGCTTCAATTAGATGGTTGGACCTTAGTGGGTGTGACTTATGTCCAGGGGTGAGGCTTGTCTCAAAAGTTAGTTTGAATCTCTAGTGACCATGACTATTATTCTCCAAGCACATAGCACAGGCTTAGCTGCTGTAGTGCTCCCTCTGTGGCTGGGAGGCCTTTCGTCTCCCAGCCGAGGGTTATCAGGGCAATTCTAAACCTTAACCCTGCAACAACCATAACTGTATCGTAAGGACAAGGGGACATTAGCTGTGTAGAGTAGTCCTTTGTAAAATGGAGACTACTTATCAGTGGCTGTATTTTCGAAGAGGTGGAATGTGATGGACAGGACTTTGTATTTCATCAGTTTCTCATGTAGTGTTTTCTTTATTGTACATCACAGGACACAGAGCATCCTCACAGAGGGGAAGCTAATGGGTTGTTCTCCTGCAGATTGTGTAAGTTTGCCCACTTAAAACAAATGAAGGGTCTATAATTTTTATCATGAGGGGGTGGCATAAGATGGGGATCTGAGCGGCTGTTCTTGGCAGACCTCTGCAGGACTGACCCGCATCTTACCCAGCTCCTGAGCTTGTCGCGCTCTCAGTGGCTCCATACGCTGCTGCTCCTCTGTCCTCAACAGCAGTAAGGACAGGAGGCTCCAGTTCCCACCAATAATTATCATAGGTGTATTTTATATGATAGAGACCAGAATCAACCAAAAATCCAGAAAATACACATGATACAAATGTTATAAATAGAGTTGTAGGAGTAAAAATATGATTTTTATATACAGCTTACCTGTAAAATCCTTTTCTTGAGAGTACATCACGGGACACGGAGCTCATTACATAGTGGGTTATATAGGCACCTCTGGTGATTGGACACTGGTTAACCACAATTAAGGTGAATTCCTCCCCTATATAACCCCTCCAATATGGGAGGCACCTCAGTTTTGTAGCAAAGCAATAGGAAACCACGTAAAACCCAAGAGGGGCGGGAGCCCTGTATCCCGTGATGTACTCTCAAGAAAATGATTTTACAGGTAAGCTGTATATAAAAATCCTATTTTCTTGATCATACATCACGGGACACAGGAGCTTCATTACATAGTGGGATGTCCCAAAGCAATGCTCAGATTGAGGGGAGGGAGACATGGATCATAATTATAGACCGCCATGGACCGGAGGACCTAAACTGCAGCCTGCAGTACACTGCGCCCAAAGGTGATATCCTCTTGCCCTCTGACATCCACCTGATAGAATCTGGTGAATGTGTGGACTGATGACCAAGTTGCAGCCTTACAGATCTGAGCCAGGGAAGCCTGGTGATCCACTGCCCAAGAAGCACTTACAGCCCTAGTAGAGTGCGCTTTCACCTGAAAAGAAGCGATTTTCCCTTTAACACTATAGGCCTGAGAAATAATCTGTCTGATCCACCTTGAGAGAGTGGATTTTGATGCCGCCTGGCCCTTCCTAGGGCCTTCCGGCAAAATAAATAAGCAATCAGTTTTCCTTATCTGAGCAGTTGCTTGAAGATAGATACTGATTGCCCTAACCACATCCAAAGTGTGCAAAGATTCTTCTTCTGCGGACTGTGGGTCCGGAAAAAAGGATGGTAGGATTACATCTTGATTCAAATGGAATCCTGAAACCACCTTAGGCAAAAAGGACCTGTTGGGACGCATGACCACCCGGTCCTTATGAATAATTAGATACGGCTCTTTGCTGGAGAGAGCTGCTAGTTCTGACACTCTTCTAGCCGTGGATATGGCTACCAAGAAAACCAATTTTTTAGTCAAAAGAACTAACGAAGCCAGATGCAAAGGTTCAAAAGGTTGCCCCTGCAAAGCCGAGAGAACCAAATTCAGATCCCATGGGCATACCGGCGGTTTGACTGGTGGCCTTATCCGCATAGCCCCCTGGATGAAAGCCCGTACCAGGGAATGCGATGCAAGTGGCTTCTGAAAAAACACTGACAAGGTCGAAATCTGCACCTTGATAGGGCTTATGGCCAAATTCATTTCTAGGCCTGACTGGAGGAAGGCCAAGATCCTGCTAATGACATACTTTCTAGGATGCCATTCCCTGAGTTCACACCAGGAAACATATGCCCTCCAGATTTTGTAGTAAATAAGCCTGAAGGCCGGCTTTTTGGCATTGACCAGAGTAGAAAGGACTGGCCCTGAAAGCCCACGGTCTCTCAGAATGTGGGTCTCAGCAGCCAAACCGTCAAATTCAGACTGTGTAAAGCAGTATAGGTAGATTGGACCCTGTGAGAGCAGATCTGGCCGGAGAGGGAGGATCCACGGCCTGCCTACTGCCAACTTCATGATCTCTGCGTACCACAGTCGCCTGGGCCAGCCGGGGCTACCAAAAGAACCGACTTTGTCTCCCTCTTGACTCTTTCCAGGAACCGCGAAAGAAGTGGGCATGGGGGGAAGGCATAAATCAGATTGTACTGATCCCAGGGAACTGTCAGAGCATCTGACCCCTGAGCAGGTGCATCTGTTGTTCTTGACACGAATTTGTCCAGTTTTCTGTTGAACCTGGACGCAAACAGATCTACGTCTGGCGTACCCCACCTGCGACATATGTTCCGAAACACGTCGGGGTGCAGAGCCCATTCTCCTGGGCACAACTGCTGGCGGCTCAGAAAATCCGCCTGCCAATTTTCCACTCCTGGAATGAAGACTGCAGAAAGGCATGGAACATGCTTTTCTGCCCAGACAAGTATGCGATTCACCTCTTTTTGTGCAACCAGACTCCTGGTACCACCCTGGTGATTGATATAGGCCACTGCTGTGGCATTGTCGGACTGAACCCGAACAGGGAGACCTCGTAGTCTGTAAGACCAGTTTATGAGAGCCATATAAACTGCCCGGATCTCCAAGACATTTATGGGCAATAGCTTCTCGATCACAGACCATTTCCCCTGCGAGCACGTCTCCTCCAACACTGCTCTCCAGCCTGTCAGGCTGGCATCTGTTGTGATAATCTTCTTCCATGGAAGAGGAAGAAAAGTTTTGCCTTTCAGCAAATTCTCGGTTTGTAACCACCAGACGAGACTCTTGCGTGTCCCTGGGGATAGACGCATAGGAAGATCCAAGGACTGGGGCTTCCTGTTCCAAGCCGCAAGGATGCATCTTTGCAGAGGCCTTGAGTGGAACTGGGCGAATGGAACGGCCTCGAAGGAGGCGACCATTTTCCCTAACAGTCTCATGCACAACTGAATGGGGGAAGATCTCTTGCCCAGAATTAGGCGCACCAGATCCCCAATGGCCAAGGCTTTTGGCCTTGGAAGAAACACCTTGCACTGAGCGGTGTCGATAAGCATACCCAGGTATTCCAACCTGGTAGCAGGCTGTAGGGACAACTTTTCTAGGTTTATAATCCAACCTAGGCATTCCAGGTGTTCTAGCGTTGTGGTAACACTGTGGTTCAGGAGCGCTACTGTCTTCTCCATGAGAAGCAAATCGTCTAGATAAGCCATGACGGCTATACCCTGAGCTCTTAGGTTTGCCAAGAGAGGGTCCAGAATCTTTGTGAAGACTCGAGGGGCCGTAGCGAGACCGAACGGCAAGGCCAAAAATTGAAAATGGCGCCGCTCTACCGCGAACCTTAGATACTTTTGATGTGTGGGAAAAATTGGCACATGGAGATATGCATCCTTGATGTCTATTGATGCCATAAACTCTCCCCCTTGCAGGGAGGAGACCACAGTGCGAATTGACTGCATTCAGAAGGACCGGATGCGTAAAAAACGGTTCAGATCCAGGATAGGTCTGACACTTCCGTTTGGCTTCGGAATGGTGAAGAGATTCGAGTAAAGCCCTGAACCCTGTTCTTTTGGGTCCACTTCTACTATCCACCCCCTGGGATAGTAAGTGATCTAAGGCCAGAAATAGCGGTTTTTGCTTTACTGGGTCCCTGGGGATCCTTGACCTTAGAAAGCGAGAAGGTGGAATCTCCTGAAACTCTAACTTGTAGCCCAGAGATACCAAAGCGATCACCCACTTGTCCTGGATCTCTTCCCGCCAGGCTTCCGCAAACTGCAGGAGCCTTCCCCCCACTCGGCAGAGCGGGGGCACCCCTTCACAAGGAAGCTTTTGGGCTTTGCTTGGCAGGCTTTCGCCCCCAGGATTTCTTCTGCCCCTGGGCCCGGCCTTGAGCCTTTCCTGTAGAGGAGGGTTGAGAAGGCCATCGCCACTGCTTAGAGCTTGATGCTCCGGGAGAGAGAGAACGCCTAAATGATGGACGTTTGCTCCTTTTGACTGGAAGGAGAGTAGATTTTAACCACTGAAATTTTTTGGACGAATTTATCTAATTCTTCTCCAAACAAACGTTCCCCTTTAAACGGGAACCCAATCAAATGTTTCTTGCATGATAGCTCAGCCGCCCAATTCTTTAGCCATAAGGCCCTTCGCATGTGTACCAACAGGAGAGACAAACGAGATGCTTGTTGGACAGAATCCAAAATCGCATCAATCATGAAACACAGAATTTGAGGTATTTCTACATAATTCTCCACTTCCTAGGAAGGAGGCCAAGCATCTGCTTAACCTGTTCCTTGAGGAACTGACACAACCCCACGGCTGCGACTGTAGGTTGCACTACAGTGCCAGTCATGGAAAAGGAGGCTTTTAATAATGTTTCCAGCTTCTTTTCAGTTGGATCTTTAAATACCTGAGCATTATCCAAAGGACAGGTCAGGTTTTTATTCACGCAAGAAACAGCCGCATCAACAGATGGGACCCCCCATTTCTTGGTGAAACTTTCCTCCACAGGATAATGCATAGAAAACCTTTTAGGAGGAGCAAACAGTTTATCGGGATGTCCCCAATCCTTATACAATAATTCATCCATTAAGGGATGAATTGGAAAGGAATAGGCAGTCTGTGGGACTTTCCTGACTCCCAGGGAGGAAACAGAGGATATAGCGACTTCAGCAGCAGGCATTCTGAATGTGGTACGCATCAATTCAGTATAATACTGCACCTGTTTTCTGAGCGCCTGGGAGGAGGGGACTCTCTCCTCTTCCTCTGATCCATCCGACTGCTCAAGATCCCTGTCCCAAGATAGGGAACTCTCCTCATTGTCAGAAGTGTCATCTGAAAGAGGAATCTCAGCAGAGGGAGGGGATCTACCCCTTTTCCTGCTATCTTTCAGGGAAGCTGAAATAAAATTAATGATTCTCCCTTCAAAACCCTCCAATGTAGCCCTAAGGGAGTCCTCCGTGACGTATACTGGGGCTGAGACATTAGGAGAGGCTGCAAAACCTGACAGGGGCACTGACTCATCCTGTGAGGCTGGCTCCAGTCTTGCAGGGGGGGATGGTAACTTACAGGTATTTTTAGAACCCCTAGACCTAGGCGGTGACTTACCAGTGCCCTTGTTACCTCCCCCTGAGACCCTCTTATGAGGAGACATAGTCCTAAGCTACAAGCAGAGGTACTAGTACAAAGTGCAATTCTGTGCTTAAAGTTTCACAATAAATATATATGCTTAAACTGCACAACCTTATGCTGAGTAGGCGTCTAAGGTTTGCCTGGATCCAATCCCTTGGGATGCTTACTGCCCACAGCTCCAGTGTCTCCACTTACAGCCCCCTGACGCTCTGGGCTTTTTAAAACTGCCGCCTGGCGCTTGCGCAGTACAGCTCGCAACCACACTCCCCCCTCCTCCTCTAGCCCGGGAGCGTGCTCGGCGCGCGTGCGCGAGGATCGCCGGTATCCAGGGGGGGAAGGAAATCGCCCATTGGAGCTGCGTGGGACCCCCAGACTGCTTGGGACCCCTGTATTACCTTTATTGTGGCAGGGATTGCAGTGGAGACGTGAGACCTCTGGAGAACCAGGCTTCACTGGGCGTGTGTACTGAAAGGCATGTAAGTATGCATCAGGCTGCTCTTACTCCCTCTAGTGGTGGAAACCAGGTAAGACATACTACTACTCAATGAAGAAATCCATAATATAATTTATATAGGATTAACTTCCCTTACCTGTCCTCGCCGCAGGAATTGCTGAAAACAGACAGATGCCAGCCTTCACCCATCACGGCGGGCAGAGTTGTGCCAACCTTCAGGTTTTTTTTGGGTTCTTTCTCAGAAGAACCTCCTACCTGGACCTTGTAAAAGACTCTGACAGAAACTTTCGTGCCACTATGTAAATGGTACACCAAGTCTGGTCTTCCAATAGGAGAGGACTTACAGGCCAAACCTCGTTTCTTCGGATGACGAGGCCCGGGTACCATATCATCTTGGGAGTCAAAATATCGGCCCGAGATATGGATTCGGTTTGTTGTAGTCCTTAGGCCCCCGCAGGGACCCGCACAGAGCTTTCTTCATAGCACATGTTTTACGTGACCAACCACCATAGACACTGGCGAAAAAACTGAGGTGCCTCCCATATGGGAGGGGTTATATAGTGGAGGAATTCTCCTTAATTGGGGTTAACCAGTGTCCAATCACCAGAGGTGCCTATATAACCCACTATGTAATGAGCTCCTGTGTCCCCTGATCTTCTGTACAGATCTCTCAGGCTGGGTTCCCCACATCCAATTCGCAATAGCAGGAGATTTTGACCGGCTCTCTTTGGAGGTTAACATATCTATGCAGTGGGTGCGTCTTTTGGTCCGTTTCAGGTCCGAATTCAGCCCAAAATTCTGGCTGAACTCAGACCTGAAATGGTGAATCAGGAAGCACAGGACACCTGCTGTGAGCCGCATTCAGCTCATATGTGAACCCTGCTTAAATCCTGGTTTCTTGGCTGTCACTTGGCAACTGGAAATTTCAGCTCCCTCCATAAATTTTCTATAGGATTAAGGTCTGGAGACTGGCTAGACCACTCCATGACCTTAATGTTCTTCTTGAACCACTCCTTTGTTGCCTTGGCGGTAAGTTTTGGGTCATTGTCATGCTGGAGGACCCATCCATGACCCATCTTCAGTGTTCTGGCTAAAAGAAGAAGGTTCTCATCCAAGATCTTACAATACATAGCCCTGTTCATTGGCTCCACAATGCAGCAAAGTCGGCCTGTACCTTTATCAGAGAAACAGCCCCAAAGCATCATGTTTCCACCTCCATGTGTGACTGTAGGGATGGTGTTCTTAGGGTCATAGTCAGCATTTTTCTTCCTCCAGACACGACGAGTCGAGTTAATGCCAAAGAGCTGAATTTTGGTTTCATCCGACCACAGAACTTTCTCCCAATCTCTCTGTGAATCATTTTAGATGTTCGTTGGCAGACTTCAGATGGGCCTGTACATGTGTCTTGCTGAGGAGGAGGACCTTGCGGGTGCTGTAGGATTTCAATCCATGACGGAGTATTGTGTCACCAATGGTTTGTGTGGTGACTGGTCCCAACTGCCTTGAGATCCTTCACAAGCTCCTCCCGTGTAGTTCTGGGCGGATCCCTCACTTTTCTCATGATCAGCCTCCCCCCATGTGGAGAACTCTTGCATGGAGCTCCAGACCAAGGATGATTGATGGTTATTTTGTATTTCTTCCATTTGCCAATAAGTTGAATGGCTGGCCGTAGGGGCGCCCGCCTGCTTTCTCCCGGTGTTCCCGGTGGGGGGGGGTGTCAGCTGCCTTTCGCCGCCAGCAGATCTGGGGGGGCCGCCCCCCTGCTTCTCCCGGTGTTTCCGCCGGGGGAGGGGGGTGATCGGCCGTCTTTTCGTCCTCCACCTGCGCTTTCACCTCAGCTCTCCTGCTTGTAGCCCGCCCACTTCTCTCGGTTTCCCGCCGGGGGGAGGGGGGATGGATCGGCCGTCCTTCATCCACACTTCCCCTCGGCTCTCATGCTGGCAGCCCGCCCGCTTCTCACGGTATTCCCGCCGGGGGGAGGGGGGAGGGGGGTGATCGGCCGCCCTTCACCCACACTCTCCCCTGGGCTCTCCTGCAGGCAGCCCGCCCGCATCTCTCTGTATTCCCGCCGGGGGTGAGAGGGGGGGGGTGAACGGCTGTCCTTCCATCATCCACCCACACTCTCCCCTCAGCTCTCCTGCAGGCAGCCCTCCCCCGGTATTCCCACCAGGGGGAGGGGGGTGAGCGGTCATCCTCCACCTTACGATCTCCCCTCAGCTCCGGGTGGCCAGTGTGCAGCCGCCCGGCGCTCATGGGGCGGGGTGTTCATCCTCCTCCTTGCACCTACTTCCTGGGCTCAGTCTCTCTCTGCCCCCCCCCCCCCCCCAAAAGAAAGAAAATAAAACAGGATGGCAAGATAACCATGGAGGGTTCTATCTAAGCTTATTATTAAGTATATTTGGTTTTACTATACTTACATATGTTACTGTATTGGATGGTATGGTTTCCATGCACTACATGGCATAAGAGAGGAACCTTCCAAAGGGGTATGGAGAGGAAATATAAACGCCATAATCACACTAGACGCACAGAGTATAAGTGTTTAGAGATTAAATCTATACTTGTTTTCAGTCAGCATTTTCCGTCATGGCGTTCTGTTCAGCATTTCTGTCATAGCGTTCCGTCCAGCATTTCCGTCACGGCGTTCCGTCCAGCATTTCCGTCACGGCGTTCCGTCCAGCATTTCCGTCACGGCGTTCCGTCCAGCATTTCCGTCACGGCGTTCTGTCCAGTTTTTCTGTCCAGCATGTCTGTCATAGCATTCTGTCCAGCATGTCTGTCATAGCGTTTCTGCCCCTGGATGCCTATCATAGCGCTCTGCCCCTGGATTTCTGTCATAGCGCTCTGCCCCTGGATTTCTGTCATAGCGCTCTGCCCCTGGATTTCTGTCATAGCGTTCTGCCCCTGGATTTCTGTCATAGCGTTCTGCCCCAGCATTTCTGTCACAGTAGTCCGCCCCAGCATTTCTGTCACAGTAGTCCGCCCCAGCATTTCTGTCACAGGGGGCCGCCCCAGCATGCTTCCCAGCTTTTCTGTCCTAGCATTATGCCCAAGCTTTTCTGTCTTTGCGTCTCTACCCCCAGTGTCATAGTGTTCTGCACAAGCTTTTTCTGGCTCAGCGTTCAGTCTCAGTGTTCTGGCTCGGCATTCAGTCTTAGCATTTTGGTCATAGCGTTTCTGCCTCAGGATTTCTGTCTTTGCATTTCTGTCTCAGCGTTCAGTCTCAGCGTGTTTTTGGGCATTGCATTTCTGGCCAGGATTCTGCTGTTGCGTCGCTGTCTCAGTTTTTCTGTTATAGCATTTCTGCCCCAGGATTTCTGGCATTGCATTTATGCCTCAGCGTTTCACTCTTGGTTGTTGCTGTCATTGCGTTTCTGCCCCTGGTTCTGTCTCTTTATTTCTGCATCAGCATTAAGTTTCAACGTTTTCTGTCATGGTGTTTTTCATCATGGCGTGTTGTGTTTGTCTTTTTGTTGCTGCCAGCATGTCTGTCATAGTATTTCAGTCTCAGAGTTTCTCAGAGGGGCGTTAACTCATGGCATACTCTGGTAGTCTTTCATCTTTGTTGATTGTCATGTCCCATCGTGTCTGTGTCATGTTTTGTGCCTGGGTCAGGTAGCTAGGGCTCACACGTCAGGATCTGTCACGTCTATAGATCCATACGGGCTGAGGTTTTCGTTTGTTAATTGATTGTTGTCCACAATCTTTTCGCCCGTATACCATACGTCATACGTTGCATGTTCATTCACCACATCTATACGACTACCCACCACGGCCTGTGGGTACACTAGCCCTGAGTTTTTCAGTTAATTACCTGTCTCTGCGCTGCAGGTTACTCAGGCTCACTTACCGCTTACATGTGGGGGGGGGGGGGGGGGGGGGGTCCGTCGTCAGGTTCATTTTACGAGCAGTGGTCTTGACTTTTCTGCTCATGTTTCATTCTTAGTTAGGCAGGGGGGTATTGTTGTTCTCATGTCTGGTTGTCTGTCATTTCTCTAGTTTGTTTCAGGTTGGGCCGTCTTGGCATCCATACCGATATCAACCATGCTTGCGCTCACTTCTTTCAGCCCGGCTGTTGTTGGGGGCTAGTTGATTGGTGCTGATGTCATTTCACCACTGGGATCACCCTTGGGTCAGAAGCAGTCGCAATTTTTCTTCAGTTGACGTCCTGTTGTGTTGAGGCCCTGGTTACCGCCCAGGGATGTATAGTCTCTCTCAGGGTGTGTGCTAAGCCACGTGCCCGTGACGGTCCTTGGGTGGTAGGTTGGGCAGATGTCATAATGATTCTGGATTCAACTCTTGGCTCTGATCTTGTCTAACTTATTGCCTGGAGTTCTACTTAGGGACATCAGTCCAGTCGTCTTTTCCGATCCCCAGCTTGTTCCAAGTAGGGGGGCTTGGGTATGTCTGTATCATGCCACGGGACTATTCCCCCGGGAGGTAGTCTGGCCCTCCTTGGTTCAGGATTCTGACTCAGCTGTTCGATCGTATTCGGTGGGACCGGGGTCCTGTGTCCGGCATGGTTTTTCCATGTTTGACAATATTATTGCCATGGTACATGGGCCTTATCTGCTTACTCCATCACATCCATCAGGTATCCAGCTTTTGCACTCCTGCTAGTGTTTGTTTTTTTTTTGCCACTTACCCTCTTGGGGGGTGGGGGTATGTCTCTGCGCTATTTCACTGGTGTTCATTGAGGTATTTCGCCATCATTTGCAGGGGTTCCTCGGGCCAGGCCTGGTTCCTTTCCCCTCACGTATCCTCTCATTTCACAAGCAGTTCATTCTCGATCTGGGTGTTGCAGGCATCAGGCTCAATTCAATCTTTCAGGGGATGTTCAGTTGGGTTCGGGGTAGTGTCGCAGGTTCGATAGGGGGTTCCTTCTCATCACCAAGTCAGGAGTCGGTGTGTTCTTTTGCCACAGCGAATACTTTCCGGTTACTTGCTGGATACCTACTGTTGCCGTCCGGGAGCACGCCTTTATCCGTGATGGTTCATTACCTTCCCTTCTTCACCTAAATTTTGTGTCTTTTTGCCTTCTTTTCAGGCATACTGACCAGTTAGGCCAAGGCACACCTCAGGCCTTGGTTCTTAGGAGTATCGCATTTCCCGCTTGAAGACTCTGACCACAAGTTGAAAGGCTGGCCGTAGGCCAGCCTGTATTTGTAGGAGGAGCCTGAGGGCTATTTAAACCTCCTCCTCTGTCAGGACCAGTGTTGTCGGGATTTCTGGGTGCCCACCCACCCGTTCCCCAGTTTTTCTTACATTCTCATAGTATTTTGTTCTTATTCTTACATTCAGGGTATGCCCTCTTTTCAGGCATACTGACCAGTTAGGCCAAGGCACACCTCAGGCCTTGGTTCTTAGCAGTATCGCATTTCCTGCTTGAAGACTCTGACTACAATTATTATTATACAGGATTTATATAGCGCCAACAGTTTGAGCAGTGCTTTACAACATGAGGTACAATACAATTCAATACAAATCGGGAATCAGAGGGCCCTGCTCATTAGAGCTTACACTCTAGGATCGCTTCAACAGTTGTCTCCTTCTCACCAAGCTTCTTGCTGATTGGTCTTGTAGCCCATTCCAGCCTTGTCCCCGATGTCCTCTCACAGCTCTTTGGTCTTCTCCATGATGGTGAGGATTGAATGGAAAATATTCTGTGGACAGGTGTCTTTTATACACATAACAAGTTGTCGTTAGGAGCACCTTCTTACATTTGAAAGGACTAATCTGTGTACCACATGAGCACCTACTGGAGCCAGTCTGTGGAGGCAGAATTATTGTTGGTTGGTAGGGGATCAAATACTTATTTTACTCACTGAGCTGCAACTCCATTTATAACATTTGTGTTTTTTTCTGGATTTTGGTTGATATTCTGTCTCTATCATATAAAATACACCCATGATAAAAATTATCGACCCTTTATTTCTTTGTGTAAGTTTCACCTCTCAAATCGCACCTAGACCTTGCAGCAGGTGACACAAGAATTTCCTGGAAAGTTTCCAGTTGGCTTTGGATCCTGTGGAACCAGACCCTGTGCTCGATTGACCGGTAGAGATCTACATGAGTCCAGGGCAGTGATCCCTGACTCTGGAGTCGAGTCTGTGAAGGCTTATAGCAAAGCTTACTGATGGGTGAAGATTGGACCTCCCTGGTGATTTTGCAAGTTTACTGGTGATTAAAGATAGGCTCGGGCGTGTTTGTAACCCCACATGCCCTGAGCCTGCCAGGAAGCTGACACTGCGCAGTGCTAATCACAGGCAGTGAGACGTTTTCCCAATTTTGCAGCTGCACAGATTAGGAAATGTCTCACTGCCTGTGATTAGCACTACGCCGTGTTAGCTTCCTGGCGGGCTCAAGGCATGTGGGGTTGTGAACACGCCCAAGCCCATCCTTACTGGGGAGTGCCATGAAGTAGTTCCTGCTGATAACCTCCCCCCATCTCCCTTCCCACCCTGGGTGTTTTCTGTATGGTCATATATTTTTTTGTATCTTAGTGTAGTTGTATTTGATTTGTTTTTCTCACGGTTGTGTTTTTTTTTTTTTTTTGTATTTTGTAAGGTCATGTACTACTGGGCTGCCCTACGCACTACATAGCATTGCTTAGTGGTGGTTTCGGAGGCTCCATGTGCCAAATGCACTTCATGGGACCTTAATCTGGTACTTTCTATATTGCAGGTCTTACTTTTTTGATCCCATGCAGGATATTTTTAGTCCTTCTGACTTTTTCTGGTTACCATTTCTTTGGCTTGCAGAGTCCTGGAATTGTCTGCTCTTCCTGTACAGATCTGTTCCTGGTGACAAGGTGGCTCTGTGACCTTGGTTGTCCGGTTTATCTAAGGTGGTTTCTTTGTGACATTGTGTACGGTCTTCTCGCCTTAGCCGCAGGTGATGGGGGACAAGGCTTTCCACAATCTGGATGTGGTTTGTGTTAGGTTGTGCTTTTGGAAGCCCCAGGAAAGGGTGATGCATCTTCCATATCTTTCGTTTCTCATTGAATCTGTCAGCTTATTCTCTGGCTCATGGTCTAGTGTGGGTATTTCTCTGGCTGTTTGACATCTGGCTTCAGTAACTTGGGTTTTGTTAAACGCTTTGTTCATGCTTTGCTAAGCTGATTGTAGAGCCGCTGAGGACGTCACCTTTAGTCTGCGTTTATTTGCTGTCTGCTTAGGGTGATTTCTGACCGGTTTGGTTTAGTTGGTTGTTGCCCTCCCCTCATATCCAATGCTTTGGGACATCCTTGTTTGTAATTAAAGTGGATTGAAACCCTCCGTATATCCCCAGTGAAGTGCACCGCCTCAGATAATACACAGAGATGAAACAAAGCTCCCTATATAAGTATTACATGTATATCTGCGGTCTTCCCTTTTTTTTTTATACTTTTTATAAGGTGCACATCATGTTACAAATCTTTCTTACTGTTTCAGCAGTGGGAGGGGAGTCTGGACATACACTGTGTGTGAGCTGATTGGAGGAAAGGCACCCCCCCCCCCCCCCATGAGGCATAGGAACGAAGAAACATGCAGAGCTGTGCTGTGAATAGACAAGCTTTCTGCTTATTTGTTCCCTCCCTGAAACAAATTTCCAGCTGCTTTTATCTCCTGTGTCGGAGAGCTTGTCAGAATTTATCCTGCTGATAACCAAGGAACTGGGCAGCAGAAAGACACAGGACTTGGGCTCCGTGCACATCTTGGCATCCCAGATTGTGGGTGGAATCGCCACGATTTTGCCCACAATCATAAATCACTGCAAATATGTGGGACGCCCTTAGGGGTTAGGGGTAATGTCCTCAGGCAACAATCATGGCCAGATCGCACAGCTATTGGGATGCCATTGGACGTGACAGGAATCGCAAGGGTGTCCCGTGATCCGGGGTGCCTAGATGTGAACGGAGCCTTAGGGCTTTGGAGAAAGTAAACACTACAGAATATGCGTTCAGATTTCACGAATGGGGTTTACATCCACTTTAATATAAGGATATCCTGCGATGTGCGATAAATAAAATAGGCTTTAAGGTACTCCTTTTATCAAAGTACATAACCGGACACAGAGATCCCGCCCCTCCAGAGATCCCGCCCCTCCAGAGATCCCGCCCCTCCAGAGATCCCACCCCTCCAGAGATCCTGCCCTTCTTTTTGGGGTTCATTGCTTTCTACAAAAACTGTGCAGTGGGGGGAGGGGGTTCTTTGCCGGTGTCCATTTACCAGATGGTGGCAGCATAACCCTATAGTAATGAATATAAGGATGCTTTGTAATCCAAGAAAAGAATTTCACAGGTAAATGAAAAATCTAATTTCATCTCCTCAGAGGAGAAATTCCTCCGTCTGATATGTGAATGTTGTCTCCTCTGTCTTGCAGGCTCCTGGACGGGCTCTGTATCTGCTCTGGGTCAATGTTCTTGGCCCCTGGTTTACGACAGACGAATCCTCCACTGCTCCACAAGAACAAAATGAGAAACGCCAGAGGCGCCAAGAAAGACGACAAATGAAACGCTTCTGAGGCCAAAAAAATGTTTTGGAATAAATTTTATTTTTCGAATGACTGCTGCTGCCCTCCGATCCTGGGACCTGGAGCTGTTCTGGAAACAGACTATATCTGTGTGCTGTAAACAATAAATATTCTATATAATGATGGCTCATATCTGCTGTAATGTCTGATAATGGTTAATAACAACATGGAGCCTACAGGCACTAGACGAGTCCTGGTGACCTGTGTGCAATGATCGGACTTCTCTATTGGCAGATCACAGTGATCCATATTGTTATGTATAAGCCAATGATATGCTGTTTTCAATAAACTCATCAGAACAGAAATCAGGGAACCATCACTGGTGCTGGAGGCTGTCATCCTTATCCTTCACAATCTAGCAGAATCTTCTGCTTGAATACTTTCTTTCACGATCAGTTTACTTCAAAGCTGAAGTGAGGGCAAGGATCATCATTCCATCTATTTTATTGATTATTAGGGATGTGGTGCAGAATCAATCTGAACACCAAATGTCTGGTGGGGGGGGGGGGGGGGGGGGATATGAACTTCCACTATGGACACTCCAACCTCTGACACACACACCATGTGTGATGGATCAATGGAGAAGAATTGGCAATTTGAGTTAAAGTGGTTGTTAAGCCACTTTGTTGCTCCCTTGCATTCTCTGTGTTTAACCACTTGGCGCCTATACTACGTCTATTGACGTCATGGACTTTCAGTGGTTATATCTAAATGATGCTTGAGGCCACAGACATCATTCAGATATTGCCGTTTTCAGCAGGCGATTCCCTGCACCATAAGAATGATCATATTGGCTGTTCCGCCGCTTGATCGTTCTTACGGGCGGCGTGAGGGGACGCCTCCCGCCGGTGTTTCTACCCACTCACCGTTTCCATCGGTGAGTCGGTCACAGGATCCGCCGGCCCCAGCAAGTTACCATAGAGATTTCCGGCGGACTAGATCGTCCCCGGAGTCTCTATGATCGTTCGGAGGCTGGGCACGATGTTATGACGTCACGCCCGGCCTCGGTATTCAAATTAACGGCGCCGATCTAGCTAGGAAGCCAGGATCGTTTTTTGGGTTTTTTTTTATTCTTCCCAGCCTAGAGGTGAGATATGGGGTCTTATTGACCCCATATCTCACTGTAAATATGTCCGATCATGCCATATTCCTATTACAAGGGATGTTTACATTCCTTGTAATAGGAATAAAAGTCATCAATTTTTTTTTTAAGTGTAAAACTAAAAAAATTAAATTAACAATAAAAAAAAAAATGTAAAGCCCCCCTGTCCCCGTGAGCTCGCACACAGAAGCGAACGCATACGTAAGTCTCGCCCACATATGAAAACGGTGTTCAAACCACACTTGTGAGGTATCCCCGCGAACGTTGGAGCAAGAGCAATAATTCTAGCCCTAGACCTCCTCTGTAACCCAAAATATGTAACCAGTAAAAAAATTGAAAGCGTCGCCTATGGGGATTTTTAAATACCAAAGTTTGGCGCCATTCCACGAGCGTGTGCAATTTTGAAGTGTGACATATAGGGTATCTATTTACTCGGCGTATCCTCCTCTTTCACATTATGCAAAAAAAATTGGGCTAACGTTACTGTTTTTTTTTTTTTTTTTTTTTTTTTAAGCATGAGAGTTTTTTTTTTTTCTGAAAAAAACGTGTTCGAAAAATTGCTGCGCAAATACCGTGCAAGATAAAAAGTTGCAACAAGCGCCATTGTATTCTCTAGGGTCTTTGCTAAAAAACATGTATATAATGTTTGGGGGTTCTATGTAATTGTCTAGCAAAAAAAAATAGGAATTTTACATGTAGGAGATAAATGTCAGGATTGGCCTGGGCGTGGAGTGGTTAATAATGTAAGGAGCCCCAGTATGTGTGCTTTACAACAACGATGTTCTATACCAGGTTTCCCCTCAGCGCTCACGTGACCAGCCTCCCCCCTCTCAATCTGACAGCTACAGCCGGAAGGGCTCGAGAATCCCCCACTGATGTAATTTGGGAGGAGAGAGGTGGCTGGTCACCTGAGCGCAAAGCAGGGCTCTGAAATCAGGTATAGAACTGTGTTTTTTTGTAAAGCACAGACACGGGGGCTCCTTGCATTATTAAACAGAGGATTGTGTGAAAATGTAAATGTAATTTCAACATCGGGAGGGGCGTGCACTGTCACAAGCTGATAGGGGGTAGAGGAGGACAGAGCAGGGCTGCGGATAACAGAAGTACCTAAACTGACCACAGTGTCCGGGCTCAGCAGCCATGATAAACTGTGGTCAGTTTACAGGGGGAGGGCAGAACCAGGCAGGATCAGTCAGGTGTTTCAGGTGATAAAGGGGGCCAAATGACATATAACATGCTTTAAAGGAACAGGAGCCATTTTTTTTTTTTTTTTTAAGATAAAAGCTTTAAGGACAGAGTAACAATCATTATAGGAAAGTCATCTCCCTGCAGACTCGATGGGGAATTCTGCTATGTACAATAACAATGGTGGGAAATTTACATGACTCCATTCCCTCCCATTCTTATTGGTTGTTTTATAATGTCTCAAGGAACGGTGATACCTTTCAAACATTTGCCCACAATACAGGTTCAACCAGAAGCTATCAGCAGAGTGTCATTAATATCAGGTATAGTAACATAGGGAGAGTCATAGCAGGTCCAAACACAAGGCAGCAGCAGATTGACGGTAATAATATATGTATAGTAATATAGGGAGAGTCATACCAGATCTAATCACAAGTAGAAAGCAGAATATTGGTAAAATGTGTATAGAAACACAGGGGGAGTCATACCAGATCCAACCACAAGGCGGCAGCAGAGTAACAATAATATATGTATAGTAACACGGGGAGTAAAACCAGTATCAGCCACAAGGCGACAGAGTGTCGGTATTATATGTATAGTAACAAAGGAGGGGTAATACCAGATCCAACCACAAGGTGGCAGTGTCTATAATATATGTATAGTAACAAAGGAGGAGTCGTACCAGATACCACCACAAGCTGGCAGTGTCTGTAATATGTGTTTAGGAACACAGGAGAATAAAAGCAGGATCAACCACAAGGAGGCAGAGTGACGGTAATATATGTATAGTAACACAGGAGTAGCCGTACCAGATACAACCACAAAAGGGGGCCGAGTGACGGTAATATTATATGTATAGTAACACAGACAGGAGAAGTATACCAGGATCAACCACAAGGGGGCAGAGTGACGTTAATATTATATGTATAGTAACACGGGGGGGGGTGGGTCATGCCAGATCCAACCACAAGGGGGCAGAGTGACGGTAATATTATATGTATAGTAACACAGGGGGAGTCATACCAGATCCAACCACAAGGAGGCAGAGTGACGGTAATATTATGTCTATAGTAACACGGGGGTCATACCAGATCCAACCACAAGGAGGCAGAGTGACGGTAATATATGTATAGTAACAGAGGATTCATACCAGATCCAACCACAAGGGGGCAGAGTGACGGTAATATTATATGTATAGTAACACAGGGGAGTCATACCAGATCCAACCACAAGGGGGCAGAGTGACGGTAATATTATATGTATAGTAACACAGGAGTCATACCAGATCCAACCACAAGGGGGCAGAGTGACGGTAATATTATAGGTATAGTAACACAGGAGTCATACCAGATCCAACCACAAGGGGGCAGAGTGACGGTAATATTATATGTATAGTAACACAGGGGAGTCATACCAGATCCAACCACAAGGAGGCAGAATGATGGTAATATATGTATAGTAACACAGGGGGAGTCATACCAGATCTAACCACAAGGGGGCAGAGTGACGGTAATACTATATGTATAGTAACACAGGGGAGTCATACCAGATCCAACCACAAGGGGGCAGAGTGACGGTAATATATGTATAGTAACACAGGGGAGTCATACCAGATCCAACCACAAGGGGGCAGAGTGACGGTAATATTATATGTATAGTAACACAGGGGGAGTCATACCAGATACAACCACAAGGGGGCAGAGTGACGGTAATATATGTTTGGTAACAAAGGGGAGTCATACCAGATCCAACCACAAGGGGGCAGAGTGACGGTAATATATGTATAGTAACACGGGGAGTCATACCAGATCCAACCACAAGGAGGCGGAGTGAAGGTAATATATGTATAGTAACACAGGGGGAGTCATACCAGATCCAACCACAAGGGAGCAGAGTGACGGTAATATTATATGTATAGTAACACAGGGGAGTCATACCAGATCCAACCACAAGGGGGCAGAGTGACGGTAATATTATGTGTATAGTAACACAGGGAGAGTCATACCAAATCCATCCACAAGGGGGCAGCATAACGAATGTTATCTTGGTATATTGTACTGCGCATGCATGAGCCACCATTTTTCATTATACCCTGGCGTTGATCCTCAATAAGATGGCGTCAACAAAGGACACAAACTCACTCATATTTCAGAAAACATAGAACGCGGTGGACCTCAATAAAATGGCGGACTAGCCGTTCTATAGAGCCCACTTCTCGTAGCTTCGGGGTCATTATGTGAAAGTAAACTCCATGCTGGTCATTTTCTCTATAGCAAAATAATTTCCGGCTCCAAGTCAAAGTAACATTATAACTGTCAAATTAGAATGTTAGGCGGAACTTGGTCACGCCCGCTCGGGCATGGCCACGCCCACCGCACAGTGATTGGTGCTCCATCTAACTTCTACAAAGGAACAGCAGAGCCTGACAGGGAAAACTAACTGTGAGAGGAAAATGTCCGGGACGGCGGCCATATTACCGAAGACCAGAATATTATTCCGCTGTAGTGTCATTTGCACTGCGCATGCGCGATGCGTTCCAAATGCTTACACCATGCGTTCCAGAGGATTTCCGACAATGTAGTTCAGTGAAACCGTCAGATAATCTCATGGGAGTGAGGGGAGGTAATCGTGACATTAACTTTAGACAGAGCAGAGAACGGGTAACTGTGGCTCAGGGAGGGGATTACCTCCCCTCACTTCTCTGACATTATCTGACGGTTTCACTGTTCTGCATTGTCGCAAATCGTTTGGAACGCATGCGCAGTGCTAATTTCTGACCGAACGTCACTTCCGGAGCATTCTATGATGGGGAGCAAAATATGACTCTACACAGCTCGTTATAATGACAGCTGCTCTGATCATTGAAGAACACTAAACATAAAAAGCCTCCTCGTCGCCATTTTCCTGAAGATCAAAACATTTGTCTCCCATATAATGGCGGCGGACTGGGCATGCGCTGTATCTCATGCAAACACTATGCTGCTATGTGTTGGCTGATCCTGGTAACGCTCACACTGTTTTTTATACACATACACGGAATATAACTGGTACTCTTTCGCCGCCTTGTGGATAAATGTGGTATCACGCTATATGACAGTAAAATGCTGCCATCTTGTGGCTGTACTTGGTATGACTCCCTCTGAAGGTCCCGCATAGAATATTATATTTCCCCAATACAATCCGGGCCAGGAAGGAGCACAATGTGTCACGTCCACAGCAAAAATAATGTTGTTGAGGATCTGCTGAGTTTACAAGCAATATGAGAAGAACTTGCTGTTCGCAGAAGCTATTATTCTGGGATGTTTGCGGCCGCCATCTTGTTGAAGACCAATGCATTCTTCTCTACTTTCCAATGTAGTGTCATATTTTGCTGCCTATCACAGGATGCTGCGGAAGTGACGTTGCCACCAGAAATTGCGTACTGCGCATGTGCGATGCGTTCCAAACACTCGCGCCGTGCGTTCCAACATAGTTTCGGCAATACAGTTCAGCGAAACCATCACATAATGTTACGGAAGTGATGTTAAACACAACACAAACACTGGGCCGTGCGTCACAACACTAATACTTCCCTTGTTACCTAGTATCATTATTTACCAACCATGCTGAGCTACGTGCGGACAATGTTCAGTGTCCTCATCCCTATCCGCGAGCTTCAATGTTCAGTGTCCTCATCCCTATCCCCCTGCTTCAATGTTCAGTGTCCTCATCCTTATCCCCGTGCTTCAATGTTCAGTGTCCTCATCCTTATCCCTGTGCTTCAATGTTCAGTGTCCTCATCCTTATCCCCGTGCTTCAATGTTCAGTGTCCTCATCCTTATCCCTGTGCTTCAATGTTCAGTGTCCTCATCCTTATCCCTGTGCTTTAATGTTCAGTGTCCTCATCCCTATCCCTGTGCTTCAATGTTCAGTGTCCTCATCCTTATCCCTGTGCTTCAATGTTCAGTGCCTCATCCTTATCCCCGAGCTTCAATGTTCAGTGTCCTCACCCATATCCCCCTGCTTCAATGTTCAGTGTCCTCATCCTTATCCCCGTGCTTCACTGTTCAGTGCCTCATCCTTATCCCCGAGCTTCAATGTTCAGTGTCCTCATCCTTATCCCCGAGCTTCAATGTTCAGTGTCCTCATCCTTATCCCCGAGCTTCAATGTTCAGTGTCCTCATCCCTATCCGCGAGCTTCAATGTTCAGTGTCCTCATCCCTATCCCCCTGCTTCAATGTTCAGTGTCCTCATCCTTATCCCCGTGCTTCAATGTTCAGTGTCCTCATCCTTATCCCTGTGCTTCAATGTTCAGTGTCCTCATACTTATCCCTGTGCTTCAATGTTCAGTGTCCTCATCCCTATCCCTGTGCTTCAATGTTCAGTGTCCTCATCCTTATCCCTGTGCTTCAATGTTCAGTGCCTCATCCTTATCCCCGAGCTTCAATGTTCAGTGTCCTCATCCATATCCCCCTGCTTCAATGTTCAGTGTCCTCATCCTTATCCCCATGCTTCACTGTTCAGTGCCTCATCCTTATCCCCGAGCTTCAATGTTCAGTGTCCTCATCCTTATCCCCGAGCTTCAATGTTCAGTGTCCTCATCCTTATCCCCGAGCTTCAATGTTCAGTGTACTCATCCCTATCCGCGAGCTTCAATGTTCAGTGTCCTCATCCCTATCCCCCTGCTTCAATGTTCAGTGTCCTCATCCTTATCCCCGTGCTTCAATGTTCAGTGTCCTCATCCATATCCCCCTGCTTCAATGTTCAGTGTCCTCATCCTTATCCCCGTGCTTCAATGTTCAGTGCCTCATCCCTATCCGCGAGCTTCAATGTTCAGTGTCCTCATCCTTATCCCCGAGCTTCAATGTTCAGTGTCCTCATCCCTATCCGCGAGCTTCAATGTTCAGTGTCCTCATCCCTATCCCCCTGCTTCAATGTTCAGTGTCCTCATCCTTATCCCCGTGCTTCAATGTTCAGTGTCCTCATCCTTATCCCCGTGCTTCAATGTTCAGTGCCTCATCCTTATCCCTGTGCTTCAATGTTCAGTGTCCTCATCCTTATCCCCCTGCTTCGATGAGGACACTGAACATTGAAGCATGGGGATAAGGATGAGGACACTGAACATTGAAGCTCACGGATAGGGATGAGGACACTGAACATTGAAGCATGGGGATAAGAATGAGGACAGTGAACATTGAAGCCTGGGGATAGGGATGAGGACACTGAACATTGAAGCATGGGGATAAGGATGAGGACAGTGAACATTGAAGCCTGGGGATAGGGATGAGGACACTGAACATTGAAGCATGGGGATAAGGATGAGGACAGTGAACATTGAAGCCTGGGGATAGGGATGAGGACACTGAACATTGAAGCTCGGGGATAAGGATGAGGACACTGAACATTGAAGCTCGGGGATAAGGATGAGGCACTGAACAGTGAAGCACGGGGATAAGGATGAGGACACTGAACATTGAAGCAGGGGGATATGGATGAGGACACTGAACATTGAAGCACGGGGATAAGGATGAGGACACTGAACATTGAAGCAGGGGGATAGGGATGAGGACACTGAACATTGAAGCAGGGGGATAGGGATGAGGACACTGAACATTGAAGCTCGGGGATAAGGATGAGGACACTGAACATTGAAGCTCGGGGATAAGGATGAGGCACTGAACATTGAAGCACAGGGATAAGGATGAGGACACTGAACATTGAAGCACAGGGATAGGGATGAGGACACTGAACATTAAAGCACAGGGATAAGGATGAGGACACTGAACATTGAAGCAGGGGGATAGGGATGAGGACACTGAACATTGAAGCACGGGGATAAGGATGAGGACACTGAACATTGAAGCAGGGGGATAGGGATGAGGACACTGAACATTGAAGCTCGCGGATAGGGATGAGGACACTGAACATTGACCGCACGTAGCTCAGCATGGTTGGTAAATAATGAAACTAGGTAACAAGGGAAGTATTAGTGTTGTAACGCACGGCCCAGTGTTTGTGTTGTGTTTAACATCACTTCCGTAACATTATGTGATGGTTTCGCTGAACTGTATTGCCGAAACTATGTTGGAACGCACGGCGCGAGTGTTTGGAACGCATCGCGCATGCGCAGTACGCAATTTCTGGCGGCAACGTTACTTCCGCAGCATCCTGTGATAGGCAGCAAAATATGACACTACACCCTTCAACCCGGAAGTTGACGAATGTGCGAGAATGCCACAAAAATTCCGATCACACTGCGCATGCGTCAACTTCCGGGACGGAAGTTGACGCATGCGCGGAAGATGCCGCAAAAAAAAATCCCGATCGGCCCGGAAGTTGACGCATGCGCGGAAGATGCCGCAAAAAATCCCGATCGGCCCGGAAGTTGACGCATGCGCGGAAGATGCCGCAAAAATCCCGATCAAACTGCGCATGCGTCAACTGCCGGCCCGAATTGTCAGTTAATTAAAAAAAAAAAAAAAAAGCACATGATTTCATTGGCTGAGCCAAAGTCACTGTGATTGGCTGAGCCAAAGTCACTGTGATTGGCTGAGCCAAAGTCACTGTGATTTCATTGGCTGAGCCAAAGTCACTGCCCCCCTATATATTCAGCGGCTGGGACAGAAGGCATCACAGAAGCTGACTGATCTCTGAGCAGTGAGGTTGGCTTCTGCTGTCCTGAGAGATACCTTGTGATATTATTGGATTTGATTTCGATCAATTCAATTTCATTGCAATATCTATTCTCATACATTTAAAGTGAGTTTCTTTATTCTTAATAATGAACCGATTTAAATGTAATCAGATTCTTTCTCTGAAAAACACCAAAGAGAAACCCAGCAAAGGAAGGGCCATGGTAGGAGGTATTAGTGAGCAGCTTGCAGATACCCCAACTAGTGATGGACGAACTTCCGACGGGACGTTTCGCGAACGCGAAACGCGAACGGACACAAACGTTCGCGAAAACGACCGTTCGCCGCGGGCTCCATTGACTTCAATGGGAGGCGAATTTCGCAAACCTTTAGGTCGAATTTGCGGCCACGGGGTAATTATTAGGGGGTAGCACGTAGTCCCACCACCTGGACAATAGCATAATACATGTATGAGGTGAATTTGGGATCGATAACTACAAGCATTTTTTTTTTATTTGGGAAATTGTTCTGACAATTCAGGACTATGGAGCTAATGAAGGCAATGGAGGAGAGGGAAGGTCAGGGACCAGGGTAGGCAAACAAGAGGGTGCAGGAGATACAGAGCACTGACAGCAGCACCGTAATACAGAGCACTGACATCAGCACCGTGACATACAGCGCTGACAGCAGCTCCGTGACATACAGCGCTGACAGCAGCTCCGTGACATACAGCGCTGACAGCAGCTCCGTGACATACAGCGCTGACAGCAGCTCCGTGACATACAGCGCTGACAGCAGCTCCGTGACATACAGCGCTGACAGCAGCACCGTGACATACAGCGCTGACAGCAGCTCCGTGACATACAGCGCTGACAGCAGCTCCGTGACATACAGCGCTGACAGCAGCTCCGTGACATACAGCACTGACAGCAGCTCCGTGACATACAGCGCTGACAGCAGCTCCGTGACATACAGCGCTGACAGCAGCACCGTGACATACAGCGCTGACAGCAGCTCCGTGACATACAGCGCTGACAGCAGCTCCGTGACATACAGCGCTGACAGCAGCTCCGTGACATACAGCGCTGACAGCAGCTCCGTGACATACAGCGCTGACAGCAGCTCCGTGACATACAGCGCTGACAGCAGCTCCGTGACATACAGCGCTGACAGCAGCTCCGTGACATACAGCGCTGACAGCAGCTCCGTGACATACAGCGCTGACAGCAGCTCCGTGACATACAGCGCTGACAGCAGCTCCGTGACATACAGCGCTGACAGCAGCACCGTAAGCAGCCCCAGGAGGAAGTCAGCACAGCACAGGGATGGTGTGATCCCCTCATAATAAGAACCCCCAGGAGGAAGTCAGCACAGCACAGGGATGGTGGGAGCCCCTCATAATAAGAACACCCAGGAGGAAGTCAGCACAGCACAGGGATGGTGGGAACCCCTCATAATAAGCAGCCCCAGTAGAAATATGACACCGCTCAACCTCTTCAAAGAGGAGGGTAGGGGCATATAGTACGGTGTGCTTTTTTGGGTCAGGGAAGTGAGCCAAATGAATTAAGAAGGTCTGTGTGCTTGATTCCAAAAATTGTTTATAGACATATACATGGTCTACTGATCACATGTGTTGAATTCCTCCGAGATCCATGCCTCATTCATTTTTAGAAATGTGAGGTAGTTAACACTGTGGTGAGCTAGGCGAGTACGCTTATCGGTCACAATCCCCCCTGCTGCGCTGAACGTCCTTTCGGACAGGACACTGGATGAGGGGCAAGCCAACAGTTCGATTGCAAATTGGGCAAGCTCTGGCCAGAGGTCAAGCCTGCCCACCCAGTAGTCTAGGGGTTCATCACTCCTCAGAGCGTCCACATCGGCCGTTAACCCAATGTAGTCGGACACCTGACGGTCTAGGCGTTCCCTGATGCTGGATCCGGATGACACCTGTCGATGGGTCGGCTGAAAGAATGACCTCATATCCGAAGTCACCAACACATCTTCAAACCGGCCTCTTCTTGCAGGCGCTGTTGGATTGGTACCCGCAAATCCTTCTCTGGGAGTGGGAATTGCTCCTCTGCCAGCGCACGCAAAAGCAGAATGCAGCATTTCTCGAAGCAAGGCCTGGAAGTGCTGCATTCTGACAGCCCTCTGCGACGGCGGTAACATTTCCGCCATTTTGTGTTTGTACCGGGGGTCTAAGTACGTTGCCACCCAGTACTGGTCCTTGACCCTCATGCTTTTTATACGGGGGTCCCTATTAAAACACTGGAGCATGAAGGCCCCCATTTGCACTAAAGTGGAAGCGGTGTGGTGGCCTGGCTCCTGCTCATCATCCAGGATAATGTCGTCCTCTTCATTCTCCTCTCCCCATCCTCGCACAACAGGGATCCCAGAAAGGTTTAAAGCATGCTCTTCTTGCTCCTGCTCATCCGCCCCGGCACCATCCTCCTCTGACTCCTCATCAGACTCCTGTTGTTGACTTGTCTCAGATAGAGTAGCCCCCCCTGGGAATTCATCCAGCATTGCGACTTCCTCATCTTCCCGCTCCTGCTCCTCCACAGCCTGATCAATGACACGACGCAATGCACGCTCCAGAAAGAAGGCATAAGGTACCATGTCACTGATGGCGCCATGGCTGCGACTGACCAGTTTGGTGATCTCCTCAAATGGCCGCAGAAGTCTGCATGTGTCGCGCATGAGCAGCCACTGGCGCGGTGAAAAAAAACCCAGCTCCCCAGAACCGTTTCTTTCGCAGAGTTCATACAGGTAGACGTTAACTGCACGTTTCTGCTGGAGCAGCCTATCAAGCATATAGAAGGTTGAGTTCCATCGCGTCGGGCAATCGCAAATAAGACGTCTGACCGGCAGATGGTGTCGCCGCTGAATGTCAGCAAGGCGAGCCATGGCCGTGTAAGATCTTCTGAAATGGGCCGAGATTTTCCTTGCCTGCCGCAAGATGTCCTGGACCCCAGGGTATTTGACAAGGAATCGCTGCACGACCAAGTTTAAGACGTGTGCCATGCACGGCACGTGCGTGATTTTGCCCTGTTTCAATGCGCTAAGCAGATTGGCACCGTTGTCACACACCACTTTACCAACTGTCAAATTGAGCGGTGTTAGCCACTCATCTGCCTGTGAACGCAAAGCTGAAAGGAGTGCCGGGCCAGTGTGGCTCTTTGCTTCCAGGCACAACAGACGCAGCACGGCATGGCAACGTCTCACCTGGCATGTGGAATAGGTTCTGGGGAGCTTGGGCGGTGCAGTGGAAGAGACGCTAGCAGCGGAAAAGGAGGAGGCAGCTGAGGAGGAGAGGGAGGAGGATGGAGTAGGAGGAGGAGAAGAAGAGTCAGGCCTGCATGCAATCCGTGGCGGTAAAACCAAATCTACACGGGTGCCACGGGTTACATGCTTGACGGCCGTCAGAAGGTTCACCCAGTGGGCAGTAAAACTGATATACCTTCCCTGCCCGTGTTTGCTAGACCACGTGTCTGTGGTCAGATGTATCTTGGCACCGACACTGTGTGCCAGAGATACATTCACTTGCCGCTGAACATGGCCATATAGCTCTGGGATGCCCTTCTCTGAGAAATACTTCCTTCCTGGGACCTTCCATTGTGGTGTTCCAATGGCCACAAATTTGCGAAAGGCCTCCGAGTCCACCAGTTTATATGGCAGTAGTTGGCGGGCTATGAGTTCTGACAAGCCAGCCGCCAACCGTTGGGCAAGAGGGTTATCCGGCGTCATCATTTTTTTACGCTCAAACATTAGGCCCACGGAAGCCTGCCTTTTTGCAGAAAAATGTGAGCTTGGCGTGATGGAAGGTGGAGTGGAGGACAATTGTGAGGAGAGAGGAGAAGGAGAAGTAGAAGACGAGGCTGGACGGTGAGAGCCTGCAGTGTGGCTTTGTGTGTTCCGTTGCTCCCACTGGGCTCGGTGATGGCTGCTCATGTGCCTTCTTAAGGCGGTCGTCCCTAGGTGAGTATTGGGCTTACCGCGACTAACGCGTTGACTGCAAAGATTGCAGATGGCAACGCTATTGTCAGCAGCGGACACGTTAAAAAAAGCCCACACTGCGGAGCCATGTGCCGGTGTCCTGGGAGCGCCAGATGTGACCGTACATGGTCGATGACTCGCTCCTGATACATTTGCAGTCTGCTTTGTCCCTGCTGTGCAATGTAAGTCATTGCTGCTTCTCCTCCCTATCTGCTGGTCCATATCTCCCTCTGAACTCCCCTCCTCTTCCTCTCTTGTGGGCACCCACGTGACATCACTAGACACGTCATCATCAACGTCACCTTCCCCACCGCTATAAGTAGAGTAGGCAGCAACACCGGGGACCAACCTCCTCCTTGGGCTGATCTGGGTACTGGCGTCAGACTGCTGAGTAGCGCTTGTTGCTACCTCCTCTTCCTGATCCAATACCAAGAGTGGCTGCGCATCAGAAATGTCCTCTTGATATGGATCGGAAAATAATTCCAGTGACTCAAGCGGAAGGTATGTGGTGGTGGTGGTGGTGGTCGTGTTGTTGGTGGTAGTGTCTTTGGGGGTGCACATAGCAGAGAGTGAAGAAGAGGGTGCAGATCGAGAGGATGAGGAGGGTGCAGAAGAGTAAGGCTGAGCGAGCCACTCAACCAAGTCTGGTGCATCCTTTAAAGTAATTGAACGCACCTTCTGCAACTTCCCACTTTGGCTCAAGCCTGTTGCTCCTGCCCTACCCCTACCACCCCTGCGGAAGGGCCTGCCTCTTCCTCTGCATGTCATTTTTTAAATGACCCTGTGACAAAACTCTTAGTCCCTATACCGCTGAAGGACTGCTGCAGTATAGGTGAGCGGTCAGCAGTGGTGCACGTCAACCCTATCTATTGTGGACCTATAGCGGTCCTTACAGAACAGCAGACTGTACCGCACTCAAGCCTATGTACCGTAGCACCCTATACCAAGTTACCAGTCCTTATAAGAACTTTTGTGGACCAAGCAGGTTGTGTATTAGTGTTTAGCAGACTGTACGTCAGTCCCTATACCGCTGAAGGACTGCTGCAGTATAGGGCAGCGGTCAGCAGTGGTGCACGTCAACCCTATCTATTGTGGACCGATAGCGGTCCTTACAGAACAGCAGACTGTACCGCACTCAAGCCTATGTACCGTAGCACCCTATACCAAGTTACCAGTCCTTATAAGAACTTTTGTGGACCAAGCAGGTTGTGTATTAGTGTTTAGCAGACTGTACGTCAGTCCCTATACCGCTGAAGGACTGCTGCAGTATAGGGCAGCGGTCAGCAGTGGTGCACGTCAACCCTATCTATTGTGGACCGATAGCGGTCCTTACAGAACAGCAGACTGTACCGCACTCAAGCCTATGTACCGTAGCACCCTATACCAAGTTACCAGTCCTTATAAGAACTTTTGTGGAACAAGCAGGTTGTGTGTTAGTGATTAGCAGACTGTACGTCAGTCCCTATACCGCTGAAGGACTGCTGCAGTATAGGTGAGCGGTCAGCAGTGGTGCACGTCAACCCTATCTATTGTGGACCGATAGCGGTCCTTACAGAACAGCAGACTGTACCGCACTCAAGCCTATGTACCGTAGCACCCTATACCAAGTTACCAGTCCTTATAAGAACTTTTGTGGAACAAGCAGGTTGTGTGTTAGTGATTAGCAGACTGTACGTCAGTCCCTATACCGCTGAAGGACTGCTGCAGTATAGGTGAGCGGTCAGCAGTGGTGCACGTCAACCCTATCTATTGTGGACCGATAGCGGTCCTTACAGAACAGCAGACTGTACCGCACTCAAGCCTATGTACCGTAGCACCCTATACCAAGTTACCAGTCCTTATAAGAACTTTTGTGGACCAAGCAGGTTGTGTATTAGTGTTTAGCAGACTGTACGTCAGTCCCTATACCGCTGAAGGACTGCTGCAGTATAGGGCAGCGGTCAGCAGTGGTGCACGTCAACCCTATCTATTGTGGACCGATAGCGGTCCTTACAGAACAGCAGACTGTACCGCACTCAAGCCTATGTACCGTAGCACCCTATACCAAGTTACCAGTCCTTATAAGAACTTTTGTGGAACAAGCAGGTTGTGTGTTAGTGATTAGCAGACTGTACGTCAGTCCCTATACCGCTGAAGGACTGCTGCAGTATAGGGCAGCGGTCAGCAGTGGTGCACGTCAACCCTATCTATTGTGGACCGATAGCGGTCCTTACAGAACAGCAGACTGTACCGCACTCAAGCCTATGTACCGTAGCACCCTATACCAAGTTACCAGTCCTTATAAGAACTTTTGTGGAACAAGCAGGTTGTGTGTTAGTGATTAGCAGACTGTACGTCAGTCCCTATACCGCTGAAGGACTGCTGCAGTATAGGTGAGCGGTCAGCAGTGGTGCACGTCAACCCTATCTATTGTGGACCGATAGCGGTCCTTACAGAACAGCAGACTGTACCGCACTCAAGCCTATGTACCGTAGCACCCTATACCAAGTTACCAGTCCTTATAAGAACTTTTGTGGACCAAGCAGGTTGTGTATTAGTGTTTAGCAGACTGTACGTCAGTCCCTATACCGCTGAAGGACTGCTGCAGTATAGGGCAGCGGTCAGCAGTGGTGCACGTCAACCCTATCTATTGTGGACCGATAGCGGTCCTTACAGAACAGCAGACTGTACCGCACTCAAGCCTATGTACCGTAGCACCCTATACCAAGTTACCAGTCCTTATAAGAACTTTTGTGGACCAAGCAGGTTGTGTGTTAGTGTTTAGCAGACTGTACGTCAGTCCCTATACCGCTGAAGGACTGCTGCAGTATAGGGCAGCGGTCAGCAGTGGTGCACGTCAACCCTATCTATTGTGGACCGATAGCGGTCCTTACAGAACAGCAGACTGTACCGCACTCAAGCCTATGTACCGTAGCACCCTATACCAAGTTACCAGTCCTTATAAGAACTTTTGTGGAACAAGCAGGTTGTGTGTTAGTGATTAGCAGACTGTACGTCAGTCCCTATACCGCTGAAGGACTGCTGCAGTATAGGTGAGCGGTCAGCAGTGGTGCACGTCAACCCTATCTATTGTGGACCGATAGCGGTCCTTACAGAACAGCAGACTGTACCGCACTCAAGCCTATGTACCGTAGCACCCTATACCAAGTTACCAGTCCTTATAAGAACTTTTGTGGACCAAGCAGGTTGTGTATTAGTGTTTAGCAGACTGTACGTCAGTCCCTATACCGCTGAAGGACTGCTGCAGTATAGGGCAGCGGTCAGCAGTGGTGCACGTCAACCCTATCTATTGTGGACCGATAGCGGTCCTTACAGAACAGCAGACTGTACCGCACTCAAGCCTATGTACCGTAGCACCCTATACCAAGTTACCAGTCCTTATAAGAACTTTTGTGGAACAAGCAGGTTGTGTGTTAGTGATTAGCAGACTGTACGTCAGTCCCTATACCGCTGAAGGACTGCTGCAGTATAGGGCAGCGGTCAGCAGTGGTGCACGTCAACCCTATCTATTGTGGACCGATAGCGGTCCTTACAGAACAGCAGACTGTACCGCACTCAAGCCTATGTACCGTAGCACCCTATACCAAGTTACCAGTCCTTATAAGAACTTTTGTGGAACAAGTGAGTTGTGAATGTTTAGCAGACTGCAGCAGAAGGGCAGCAGTCAAGTATAATATCCTTTCTATATTTGGAAGAAAGAATATTATACATGTACAAGCCTATTACTGTACCACTGATACCAGTCCTGAAAAGAACCTTTGTGGAACTAATAATAACAGCAAGTCTTTAAAATTACCCTCACTGCCTGACAACACTGCTTCCTTCCTGTCCCTATACAAATTGGCAAAAAAAGAGAACGATTAGTGGTTACTGGAACAGCTCTTTTGTGGACCTTGATAGTAACAGCTAATGATGATGATGATGATGATGATGATGAAAGACTAATCTGGCTGTCCCTGTAGCATACACCGTCCTTTCCCTTTCTCTAAACTAACAAAAGACACTCAGGCTGCTGCAAGAATCAGCAGCACAGCAAACCTATCAACACCTAACACCTATACCAGTCCTGAAAAGAACTTTTGTGTACCAAATAGCTAGTGGTTTATCTCTCCCTACTCCACACAGGAACCTGTCCCTATCTTAACAGAAGAAAGAATGTAAAATGGCCACCGGATCGGGTGTATTTATAGGTTAGGGGGAATGTACAAGTGTCCATGTGCTGTCATGTCTCAATTGGCTGTCCTGTATCACATGATAAACGTGTCACCAAAGGTTAAAGTTCTTGTATACATTAAACACGTAAGTCCGCCGCGGCGAACGACGGAAAAAGGCGTTCGAACGTGCGGACCGCGAATGTCGGAAATTCGCCGCGAAACGACCGCCGGGCGAACCGTTCGGCCATCACTAACCCCAACCAAAAAGCCCTCCAAGCTGAAGAGGACCCGAGCGTTTGTGCGCGGCTGTTTCAGAGCCGTCGTTGGATGTTTCGGTAAAGTCAATAGACATCGCCGGAATACAGACACTGAGATTGGTAAGTGTTTTTTTTTCAAAGATTTTTTTTTTTTTTTTTAATTTTCACAATTTTTTTTCAAAGATTTTTTTTTTCATAATTTTTTTATTTTTCAAAAAAAAAATTTTTTTTTTCCCAAATTTTTTTTGGGGTCACATTCCCATAGGTACATATGTTTTTTTAATATTTTTTAAATCAAGTCCTTTTTTATTACATTTTTTAGTTACAATCAACACGACATACACCAGGGCTCCACAAACCCCAGGCGCCGGGTCGCCAATGCGACCAGAAATCACAACCTGGCGCCTAAGCTGCCACCAGCCCGCTCACTATTGATGCCCCAGACATGCAGAGCATTAACACTGACTGCCGTCCTCCTCCCTCCTCCGGCCGGGGTGGGCGGGACCCGGCAGCTATCAAACACCAGCCAATTGAATCTGGGCGGGCCGCTACGTGTATGTGGCCGCGCCTCTTTTCTTAAGCAGCCCAATCGTTGGCCGGTGTTTGATAGCTGCTGAGTCCCGCCCTACCCCGGCCGGGTCCCGCCCACCCCAACATATCCGCTGTAGTGTCATATTTTGCTCCCATCATAGAATGCTCCGGAAGGGACGTTGTTGCCAGAAATTTTGCACTGCGCATGCGCAATGCGTTCCAAATGCTTGCACCATGCGTTCCAGAGGATTTCTGACAATGTAGTTCAGTGAAACCGTCAGATAATGTGAGGGGAGGTAATCGTGACATTAACTTTAGACAGAGCGGAGAGCGGCGGAGAGAGAGCGGGTAACTGTGGCTCAGGGAGGGGATTACCTCCCCTCACTTCTCTGACATTATCTGACGGTTTCACTGGTCTGCATTGTGGCAAATCATTTGGAAAGCATGGCGCAAATGTTTGGAACGCATGGCGCATGCGCAGTGCTAAATTTCTGGCCGCAGCGCCACTTCCGGAACATTCTATGATGGGGAGCAAAATATGACACTACACCGCCTCTCTGTTACTTGTCAGCTTCACACCCCGGCCGGGTCCCGCCCATTCCGATATTAAAGTGGGAGTCCGCCATTTTTTTTAAAAGCCAGCAGCTACAAATACTGCAGCTGCTGACTTTTAAAATAATGACACTTACCCGTCCAGCGCGCCCGCGATGTCGGCACCCGAAGCCGATCTCTCGATCGTCTCTCGGGTGCTGCCGCCGCCATCTTGGGTATGGGAATCGGGAAGTGGAGCCTTTCGGCTTCATTTCCCGGTTCCCTACTGCACATGCGCGAGTCGCGCTGTGCAATAAGGATGGTCCCCGCTGTCTCTGGGATCCGTGTGTTTCCCAGCAGGCAGCGGGGGACCTTCAGAAAGGTGCGTGGATTCTGCGGAAAGGGGCGTAGCTTCTGCAGGATCTACGCTGGAAGTGGGTGCAGATACCTGTACTGTACACGTACCTGCACCCCTCCCCCCTGAATGGTGCCAATTGTGGCGCCGGAGGGGGGGAGGGTTCCAATGAGCGGAAGGTACACTTTAGGGTGGAGCTCCGCTTTAAGCTCCATTCTGACAGCTCCTCTGTTACATTTCAGTAACAGAGTGCTCCGTGTGAAACCTGCCAGTGCCACCGCCAATCAGTGCCAAACAGTGCCACCGCCAATCAGTGCCACCTGCCACCACGAACCAGTGCCACCGCCAATCAATACCACCTGCAACCACCAACCAGTGCCACTGCCAATCAGTGCCACCTACCAGTTCCAAACCAGTGTCACCTGCCAATGCCAACCAGTGTCACCTGCCAATGCCATCTGGCAGTTCCACGTGCCTGCAGTGCCACCTGCCACTACCAATCAGTGCCACTGCCAATCAGTGCCAACTAGTGCCACCGCCAACCAGTGCCACCTGCCAACACCAACCAGTGCCACCACCAATCAGTGCCATCTGCCAGTGACAACTAGTGCCACCGCCAACCAGGGCCACCTGCCATCACCAACCAGGGCCACCTGCCACTTCCAAACCAGTGTCACCTGCCAATCAGTGCCACCGCCAGTACCACCTGCCAGTTCCAAACCAGTGTCACCTGCCAATGCCAACCAGTGTCACCTGCCGGTGCCATCTGGCAGTTCCACGTGCCTGCCAGTGCCAGCCAGTTCCATCTGTTGCCAGCCTTACTCTCTTTCTGGTCAGCCCATAACCCTGATGTAACAGCGTTTCAATGGAGTTATTGACTGGGTGCTCCATTGTGAGTTAGGGATAGGGGGTGTAAATGAGTGGCCTTACCCCGGGAGCTGACAATCCATACCACTCTAAAAAAAAAAAAAAAAAACTGGCTCCTAAATTCAAAGCAAATTTGTCAACCCCTGACATACACACAACCCATGTACTTATTGTACAATCCTAATAAACACACATTTATAAGCAAAATTAAAAGTGGTTGTAAACCCACAAAAAAACAAAAACAAAACGAAGGTGCCAATTGATTCAGTGCCCCCAATGCCGCCCCCCCCATGGGCAGTGCGGACAATGCCTCCCCCCCCAGGGGCAGTGCGGACAATGCCGCCCCCCCATGGGCAGTGCGGACAATGCCGCCCCCCCACGGGCAGTGCGGACAATGCCGCCCCCCCACGGGCAGTGCGGACAATGCCGCCCCCCATGACCATCCCACATGGGACCTAGATCCCTCCCCCGCTGTCTCTTTGATGGTCTCATTGTGATTGCACCTCTGTAGTCATGTATGTCAATCTTTTGTTTTCATCCCCAACAATCCACGTCTGCACACTACTGGGAGGTCCATACACACGCAGATGGACGGTTATAGATCTCTTATTGGCACCGTCTCCCCGGGATTTTGTACTTGTTGAAAACCAGAAGATTACTTAGCAGTGCCCCAAAGAAAACATGAAATAGTCCCTCCTGTTCCCTACTGAATGGACAAAAAATAACGGATTGTCTGAACTGCCTTAGGGCTCATTTAAACATGTTGTGCCCTCTGAACAGCAATCCACATTCAGGTCGCTCTTCAGAGGGCATTTGACAGGAGGCAAGAAGGTGTTATATTGCCTCCTCACCACCTGTTTAACCCCCTGACATCCGCGCTGTGGGCAAATGACGGGCACAGCGCGGATGTGAGTTCCCGGGAGGCCGTCATATGACATCCCCCTGTGCACACTCCCTGCGGAGGGCGCCGTGATCACCGAGTCACTGAGACTCGGGTGACCACCGATCCGAGTACGGGGCCGATCCCCACCCCTTACCATGTGATCAGTTATCAGCCAATGACGGCTCATCACATGATGTAAACAAAAGCTCAGTGATCGTTTTTTTTTCTCCTCTGCTGACAGGAGAAGAACAAAGCCGATCACCGGCTCATCTTAAAGGGACATCGACCCTGAAAAGGAAGAGGCGATTATGCCTCATTTATAGAGTAACAGTGCCCACCAGTGCCACCTATTGATGCCCACCAGTGCCACCTATCAATGCCCACCAGTGCCACCTATCAATGCCCACCAGTGGTGCTAATCATTGACACCTAGAAGTGCTGCCTATCAGTGTAAATGATCAGTGCCCATCACTGCCACCCATCGGTGCCCATCAGTGCCACCTCATCAGCGTACATCAATGACAGACAAAAATTACCCGTTATAACATTTAAAAAAAATGTAAAAGAATATGTTTTTAATTCTGTCTTTTTATATTTAAAAAAATAAAAATAAAAACCGCTGAGGAGATGAAATACCACCAAAGGAAATCTCTATTTGGGGGAACAAATGATACAAATGTCATTTGGGTACAGTGTTGTATGACCGTGTAATTGTCACTCAAAGTGCGACAGCGCTGAAAGCTGAGGATTGGTGTGGATAGGAGGGGGAGGGGGGTTTAAGTGGCCGGTAAGCAAGGGGTTAAACATGACAGCATTTTCTACACATATGAGATGGCTGTGTGCTGTGCAGGTTTTATGCCCCTTACACTGTTAGGAAAATGTTGTCACCCCCTCATTTCTTCACAGAGCACACCACCTCCTTTTCCTCTGCTGGCTGAATGTGATGTGGGGGGGGCGCAGGCTCAGGCCCTGGCTCTTATAGGTGGTAGGGGGCCCAGTCATGTAAGCTGATTTCTAGCAGCGGTCCTGGGTGTGGGCGAATGGCCCTGAATGCAGACAGTGCATGTCATATTAGGAGAAGTGGCTGCGTGCGTGCAGCTGTGCGTTCTACTCATTGTCAATGGACTGCCTGCATGCAGCACCTGGAAGATACAGATGTTGTAGAAACGTCCCGTTCATGTTATATGGGCCTCATCACCCTTGTAAACAAGGCCAGACAGACGGACAAAACCAAGACAAATAAAACCGCACTAATTCATTATCCATCAGCATTTTAAAGAGGAGGTAAACCCCTACAAACAACTTTGACCTACAGGTAAGCCTAGATTAAGGCTTACCTGTAGGTCCAAGAAATATCTCCTAAACCTATATGTAGACAGCGGCGCGCAGGCGCACTAAAGGCGGCAGTTCCAAGAATGGAGCTGCCGCATTTGTCGACTCCCGTGCGCATGCGCGGGAGTGATGTCATCGCGGCTTCGCCGAATGACAGCGGCGGAGCTGCGAGACGCCGCTCCCGTGTGCATGCGCGGGTGTGACGTCATCGCGGCTTCGCCGCTGTCATTCGGCGGAGCTGCGAGACGCCACAAGCAAGATGGATGCGGCGGGCTACAGGGGACAGCGGCGACTCCGCTGGCTCCTGTGTCAGGTAAGTGACACATAGTAGTCCATTATGCTTTACCTTTGCAGGGAAAAAAAGAGGAAGTAAACTCATCAGGGTTTACTTCCTCTTTAATATGCACTATGCCTTTACCCCAAGTGTTGTCATTAGAAGTGTCTGCGCTCCTAAAGCCGGCCATAGACACTTCCAATCTCACCCGGCTAAGCAAGGACCAGCCAAGATTCTAACCATGTATGGGCAGGCTGATTACGGGCTGGGTACAACCAGCCCCTCTGATTTTTCATGCCATTATTGCCAGCCAGTGGGTCGGGATGAGTGGCAGGCAACCAGCATTTTTATACAAAGTACAACATTAGTCCTCCTTGTGTCCCTGACCTGTAGAGTTTATTCATGGTCTCTGGCACCAGCGTTTTCATCTCTTCTCTCCATAATTTGATGTTCTACAAAGAAAAATATATGAAATGTAGGTGAAGGTGCTAAATCTAATTCCTCCCTTTTTTTATTGTAGGTGTACGCGGTATTGACTGCGACCAATTCGTGTCCGCTCCTCCAGAGTGCGACCAATTCGTGTCCGCTCCTCCAGAGTGCGACCGATTCGTGTCCGCTCCTCCAGAGTGCGACCGATTCGTGTCCGCTCCTCCAGAGTGCGACCCGGACGTGTCCGCTCCTCCAGAGTGCGACCGATTCGTGTCCGCTCCTCCAGAGTGCGACCGATTCGTGTCCGCTCCTCCAGAGTGCGACCCGGACGTGTCCGCTCCTCCAGAGTGCGACCCGGACGTGTCCGCTCCTCCAGAGTGCGACCCGGACGTGTCCGCTCCTCCAGAGTGCGACCCGGACGTGTCCGCTCCTCCAGAGTGCGACCCGGACGTGTCCGCTCCTCCAGAGTGCGACCGATTCGTGGCCACTCCACCAGAGTGCGACCCGGACGTGGCCACTCCACCAGAGTGCGACCCGGACGTGGCCACTCCACCAGAGTGCGACCCGGACGTGGCCACTCCACCAGAGTGCGACCCGGACGTGGCCACTCCACCAGAGTGTGCCCAAGACGTGGCCACTCCACCAGAGTGTGCCCAAGACGTGGCCACTCCACCAGAGTGTGCCCAAGATGTGGCCACTCCACCAGAGTGTGACCCGGACGTGTCCACTCCACCAGAGTGCGACCCGGACGTGTCCACTCCACCAGAGTGCGACCTAGACGTGTCCACTCCACCAGACTTTGACCTACATGTGTCCACTCCACCAGAGTGCGACCAAGACATGGCCACTCTACCAGAGTGCGACCAAGACATGGCCACTACACCAACATGCCAGGGGAACGTCTCCAGTGAACATAGGGGCAAGGTTACAAGACAGGATAGGCACATACTAGTGGTAGGGGATTCAGTTATTGGAGGGATACAGAAGGCATTCTGTCACCAATCCCCTTATCGCAAAACAGTATGTTGTTTACCGGGCGCCCGGGTTCGCAATATTGTAGATTGCATTGACGGCTTATTGGATGGGGCTGGGGAGGACCCAGCTGTTATAGTACATATTGGAACCAATGACAACATTAGAAGAAAATGGAGCGCCCTACAAAATGATTTCAGGGACTTAGGGGCTATACTAAAGAAAAGGACCTCCAAGGCAGTATTTTCAGAAATACTGCCTGTACCTCGAGCCACACCAAGGAGGCAGCAGAAGCTTAGAGAGCTTAGCAGGTGGCTGAAGAACTGGTGCAGGAAGGAGGGGTTCGGCTTCATGGAGACTTGGACCGACTTTTCAATTGGTAACTTTCTCTACAACAAGGATGGATTGCACTTAAATGAGCAGGGTGCAAATCTGCTGGGCAAGAAAATAACCAAAAAGTTGGAAAAAATGACAAATCAACCAAGTGTCATTCACATCGAGACCCCTCCAGCATGCAACGACGTGTCCACTCCACCAGAGTGCGACCCGGACGTGTCCACTCCACCAGAGACGGTAACACAAGCAGTGTGAGACGGTAACACAAGCAGTACTGAGTGAGATAATTTGGCACACTGGCAATGATCTCCCTACACCATACATAGAACCATACATAGAATGTATACATAGGGCCATACATACCACCATACTCAGCATGCCCACCTAGGACCAAACATACCACTATACATACCACCATCAGGGCCACCAATTAGGGGGTACCACCAGTCCTCCTGTAGGGGGCTGGGCACAGAAAACATGAGGAATCGGTGCGGCGGGCGGATGCACTGATCAGTGGGGGAGGCACTGATCTGTGCGGATGCTCAATGCATATATTCTGAATGATCCCCAAATATGATTGTAAACAAGCAGGTAGGTGTGTTTTATTGCATACATACCTGCGTATATAGCACCATGCATACCATCATACACAGCATGTCTACATACCACCACCAGGGCCACCAATAACGGGGTACCACCAGTCCTCCTGTAGGGGGCTGGGCACAAAAAACATAAGGAATCGGTGCGGCGGGCGGAGGCACTGATCAGTGTGGGGGCGCTGATCTGTGCGGATGCTCAATGCATATATTCTGAATGAGCCCCAAAGATGATTGTGAACAAGCAGGTAGGTGTGTTTTATTGCATACATACCTGCAATACATATGTTCTGTATGGTTCTATGTATGTTTTTTTTCTCTATATGAGATGAACTGGGCACCCTAGACTGATGATTCAGGGACAATCCGATCGCCTTAGGGGGTCAGGAAGGAATTTTTCCCCCCCTTGGAGCCCATCTGGCCGGGGGGGTTTTCGCCTTCCTCTGAATCATCTTAAGGTTTAGGCTTAGTGTAAAAAGGCCCTGCCTTTGAGGAGTCCTAGGACAACCGTCACTGATCTCCGATGTTCTCCGAAGCCCGACAATCATTTCCATCTATAGATTTATCTCCAATAAAGATTGGTCGTACCTTAATTGTCTTTGTATGTGTTTTTTTTTCTTCTTTTTTCTAAGAAATATAATGAGGAATGGCAGCAGGGTGAGGAATCTTGCCCCATACTTCACCACTAGGGATGAGCTTCGATTTCAAGAGGAAGATCGAACATTATGGTCCGTTCGTGCCAAATTAGAGCGGCGTGTCACCGCCCATAATGCACTGCGTCATAGCAGTGTATTGCTGGCTGATGATTGGCCAAGCATGCACGATGACCCGCATGCTTTGGCCAATCACAGCGCCGTCAGCGAAGAGAGCCATAATTGGTCACAGGCCAATTTTTGATGCAATACTTTGCAGCAGGGCTCATTCCTGCGCCCCAACTAAAGTATCTGTAAGGGGTTGCAGTGTTGTGGCACCAGTGCCTAAGGCCCAATTTTTCTGCCCCTGTTCAACAGAGGCATGTAATTACAATTCTTGATCTAATATTTCACAGCAGGGACCGTTCCTGCGCCCACCCAGAGTAACTGTGAGGGATTACAGTGTTGTGGCAACACCAACACCTAAGGCCCACATTTTTGCGTTTATATTTTGAGTATATAGGGCAGGCCCCTACTTTCAAACATCCAACTTACAAACAACTCCTACTTTCAAACAGAAGGAGACAACAGGGAGTGAGAGGAAATCTACCCCTAGGAAGGGAAATTCTCTCCTGTAAGAGTTCCTCGTTTCACAAAAAAACACAAATTTTAACAATCCAATTGTCATTGGGACAGAAAGTGAGGTGAAATCTTCTGAACAGGTGCGCACAGACAGCAAAACAAATTATACAGGGGTGATAACCCTTCCCTATGTTTTACAAAAAGCTTAAAAATAGATTTTTGGGCTGGAGCGACACTTTAAAAATGTACCAGTTAAAAATTACAAACAGATTCTACTTAATAACAAACCTACACAGTCCCTGTCTTGTTTGGACCGCCTGTATACTGCTGTTCTGAGTATATAGGGCCTGGGGGCCTCAGGCCTTTCCTTTTTATAATTTGGGTGCGCGGTTCTCCTTAATGTCCATACAAGACCCAAAGGGGCTGGTAATGGGCTTGGGGGCGGGGTACCCATGCCTTTGTTCTCAATGATTTTCATCCATATTGCCGGGACCAGACATTACATTAAAGCCGTAAACAGTTTTAAATGACTTTTATTCCTTTAGAAATGTCATTTTGTGCAGGGACAGTTCTAAACACGGGAAACACAGGCCACTTTACAGGCATACTATAGACACCCCCCAGGCATGATATTTAAAGGAATGTTTCACTTTTATTTTTTCACTTTAAGCGTCATTAAAATCACTGCTCCTGAAAAAACAGCAGTTTTTAAAAATTTAGCATTAATACATGTACATTGGGGCAGGACCCGGGTCCTCAAACCCTTTTTTAGGACAATAACTTGCATATTAGCCTTTAAAATTCACACTTTTGATTTCTCACGTTCGAGTCCCATAGACTGTAACGGGGTTTGAAAGTTTGCGCAAACTATCGGTCCGTTTGCAAGTTCTGGTGCAAACAGAACCGGGGGGTGTTTGGCTCATCCCTATTCACCACCCTTCAGCCATGGAATAGCGATAGGAAACACCCCAAGTCTAGTCTCTGTAAATGAGTCATATTATGACAGCAGGTATAATGTTTGCAGGTACAGACTGTGTATATTATATATATATACATACATGGAGTGTAGTCTGGGGCCTGATTGTCAGGGCTGGTCAGCCCTTCCTTCTCTGAGCTGGCCGCTCAGCTGTCAGATAATTGGCAGCTCTCATCTCTCTCCACAGTTTACCAGCTGTTGTGGATGTGCTCGTCAGTCCCACCTACTTAAGGCTCGGTTCACACAGGGGCGACACGAATTCAGTACGACTTTGTGAGGCAACTTGGAGACGACTTGAACACGACTTTTAGACACGACCTAGGGCGACTTGCAAGTCGCCCCCGGCCAGGCGACTTTTGCCGTGGCCAATCAGAGAATGAGCTCTGAAGGGGGAACTCCACGCCAAATTTCTGAAAAAAAATTTGGCGTGGGTTCCCCCTCTGAGAGCATACCAGGCCCTTAGGTCTGGTATGGATTCCAAGGGGAACCCCCTACAACGAAAAAACGGTGTGGGGGTCCCCCCCAGATCCACACCAGACCCTTATCCGAGCACATGGGTTGATGTCACATGGGTTGGTCACATGGGTTGATGTCACATGGCGACAGTCCCAGCATCCGGGGCGGGGTCACCATGTGACATCAACCCATGTGACCAACCCATGTGACATCAACCCATGTGACACTGTCCCATTGTCCCTATATAAGTGGCAGCGCAGCGCGTCCCTGGCATTGCGGCCGGAGAGAACGTCGAGTCAAGATCTCCAGGAGAAGAAGAAGAAGAACGGAAGGGGGCGGCAGCGACAGAAGACCGGCCCACCGCCTGTAAAAGAGCTATAAGAAGGCGCGGTGGCCCGGCAGAAGAACCGAAGACGGGGACAAGACCCCCGAAGTCGGAAGAAGAGGCCGGCGGCGAGGCAGAAAGCCGGTCTCCTCCGCTAGCAAAAGAGCTACAAGAAGATAGCGGAGGAGTCCGGCGAGAAGACCCCCAAAGACGGAAGACCCCCGGAGCTGTGCAATAAAATATTTTAACTCTGTGTTGTGTTTTTTTGTACTTTTTTTCACAGGTGAATGGGTAGGGGTACATTGTACCCCATACTCATTCACATAGGGTGGGGGGCCGGTATCCGGGGGCCCCCTTATTAAAGGGGGCTCCCGGATTCTGATAAGCCCCCCGCCCGCAGACCCCGACAACCAACGGCCAGGGTTGTCGGGAAGAGGCCCTTGTCCTCATCAACATGGGGACAAGGTGCTTTGGGGTGGGGGAGCCGCACGCCCCCTCCCCCAAGGCACCCCCCATGTTGAGGGCACACGGCCTGGTATGGCTCAGGAGGGGGGGGCCCGCTCGTCCCCACCCCATTTCCTGGCCGGCCGGGTAGCGTGCTCGGATAAGGGTCTGGTGTGGATCTGGGGGGGACCCCCACGCCGTTTTTTCGGCGTAGGGGGTTCCCCTTGGAATCCATACCAGACCTAAGGGCCTGGTATGCTCTCGGAGGGGGAACCCATGCCAAATTTTTTTCAGAAATTTGGCGTGGAGTTCCCCCTTCAGAGCTAATAATTCTGTCAAAGTCGCCTCCGTATAGACAGAGATCCGACTTGGAGGCGACCTCCATTGAAATCAATGGGTACAAGTCACCTACAAGTCGGATTGAAGTAGTGCAGGAACTTCTTTTGAAGTCGGAGGCGACTTCAGTAGCGTGTATTAAGACGGCTCTCATTCACTTACATTGATTTTTAAATGTTGTCCGACCTGAGGCGACTAGGGGCGACCTAAAGTCCGATCGCAGTCGCCCCTGTGTGAACCGAGCCTTAAGATCTACAGGTCTCTTCATTCCTGCCTTCGCCTTGGTCACATCACAAGAAACCATCTCCTGCGTTCCTGTTTAACCACTTAACAACCGGCCCATAGCCGAATGACGGCTACAGGGCGGTTGTTTAACTCCCAGAGGCTGTCATATGACATCCTCCCAGAATCCCGCTCTCGCGTGCGACCCCTGGGGCGCGCACTCCAGAGCATCCGCGACCGCGGGGTCTGCATCACGGTAAACTCATCGTGTCAAATGACGGAGTGTTTACTAGTAAACAAACCGGCATCATGTTGTGACGCCGGTTCCTCCCTCCCCCTCTCTGTACTGATCGCAAATACTCTGCAATACCCGCAAATAGTCTGCAATACCCGCAAATAGTCTGCAACACCCGCAAATACTCTGCAACACCCGCAAATACTCTGCAACACCAGCCAATACTCTGCAACACCCGCAAATAGTCTGCAACACCCGCAAATAGTCTGCAACACCAGCCAATACTCTGCAACACCAGCCAATACTCTGCAACACCAGCCAATACTCTGCAGTACCCGCCAATACTCTGCAGTACAATTCCAGCCAATTCTCTGCAATACCCTGCCATAAATTGCCATACCCGGAGATACCCAGCCATACTCGGAGATACCCAGCCATACCCAGCCATAGTCGGTGATACCCTGCAATACCCAGCCATAGACACCCCCCCTCCCGCCGCCCTCCGGTGCTTCTACCGACTCGCCAATACGATCAAAGCCAGAATCTTTTTTTTTTTTACAGGCTTTCCAGCCTAGAGGTGAGATGTGGGGTCTTATTGACCCCATATCTCACTGTAAAGAGGACCTGTCATGCCATATTCCTATTACAAGGGATGTTTAAATTACTTGTAATAGGAGTAAAAGTGATCAAAAAATAAATTTTTGGGGAAAAAAATGTCAAACTAAAATAAATAAAGTAAAACGAACAATAAAACTTTTTTTTTTTTTTAAAGTGCCCCTGTCCCCATGTGCTCACATGCAGAAGCGAACGCATACATACGTCCCGCCCATATATGAAAACGGTGTTAAAACCAGACATGTGAGGTATCGCTGCGAACGTTAGAGCGAGAGCAATAATTCTAGCCCTAGACCTCCTCTTTAACTCAAAACATATAACCAGTAAAAAAAATTTAATGCATCACCTATGGGGATTTTTAAGTAGCGACATTTGGCGCCATTCCACGGGCGTGTGCAATTTTGAAGAGTGACATGTTAGGTATCTATTTACTCAGCGTAACTTCATCTTTCACATTATGCAAAAATTGGGCTAACTTTACTGTTTTGTTTTGTTTTTTGTTTTTAAACACAAAACAGTTTTTTTTCCCCAAAAAAAAGCATTCGAAAAATTGCTGCGCAAATAACATGCGAGATAAAAAGTTGCAACGACCACCATTGTATTCTCCAGGGTGTTTGCTAAAAAAAACATATATATAATGTTTTGGGATTCTATGTAATTTTCTAGCAAATAAAATGATGATTTTTAAATGTAGGAGAGAAATGTCAGAATTATCCTGGGTGCTCCAGAACGCCTGATGGCGCTCCCTGCATGTTGGGCCTCTGTATGTGGCCACACTGTGTAAAAGTCTCACACGTGTGGTATCGCCGTACTTGGGAGTAATAGCAGAATGTGTTTTGGGGTGTAATTTGTGGTATGCATATGCTGTGTGTGAGAAATAAACTGATAATATGACAATTTTGTGAAAAAAAAAAAGTAAAAAAAAAATCTTGATTTTGCAAAGAATTGTGGGAAAAAAATGACAACTCAAAAACCTCCCCATGCCTCTTACTAAATACCTTGGAATGTCTTCTTTCCAAAAAGGGGTCATTTGGGGGGTATTTGTAATTTTCTAACATTTTGGGGTCTCAAGAATTGAAATAGGCCGTCAGTACTTCAGGTGTGATCAATTTTCAGATATTGGCACCATAGCTTGTGGACTCTATAACTTTCACAAAGACCAAATAATATCCACCAATTTGTACTTATTTTTACCAAAGATATGTAGTGGTATAAATTGTGGCCAAAATTGATGAAGAAAAAATTACTAATCTGCTAAATTTTATAACAGAAACAAAGAAAAATTCATTTTTTTACAGAATTTTCTGTATTTTTTCTTTTACAGCACAAAAAATAAAAAAATGAGAGGTGATTAACCACTTGGGATCCGCGCTATTGCAAAATGACGGCAATAGCGCGGACCCACATTTTCGGGACTACGTCTATTGACGTAGTCCCGGTTACGAGCGGCCTGCGCGCCCCCTGAGGGGCGCGCGCGGCGCGCTCTGTGATCGGCGAGTCCGTGAGACTCGCCTGATCACCGATCCGTGTAAGGGGTCGATCCCGACCCCTTATCACGTGATCAGCTGTCAGCCAATGACAGCTGATCATGTGATAAAACGGAGCCGGTAATCGGCTAGTATTCCTCCTCGCACTGACAGCGCGAGGAGAAAAAAAAAAAGCCGATCGCCGGCGGCCGTGTTCGGGACATCAGTCCCGATCACGGCCAGAAATTTAAAAGGACACCTGCCCCCTGCCAGTGCCCACCTGCCACCCGCAGTGCCATCCTGAAATAAAGTAAGTGCCCCCCTGTCAGTGCCACCCAGCAGTGCCCATAGTGCCCACAGTGCCACCCAGCAGTGCCCACAGTGCCACCCAGCAGTGCCCACAGTGCCACCCACAGTGCCACCCAGCAGTGCCACCCACAGTGCCACCCAAAATCTGCCTCAGGTGCTGCACCCCAGTGCCGCCCATCAGTGCCCAGCAGTGCCGCCCATCAGTGCCCAGCAGTGCCGCCCATCAGTGCCCAGCAGTGCCACCTATCAGAGCCACCTATCAGTGCCACCTATCAGTGCCCATCAGTCCCATCTATCTGTGGTACCTATCAGTGCCCATCCGTGCCACCCATCCGTGCCACTTATCCGTGCCACCCATCCGTGCCATCTTATCTGTGCCCATCTTTGCCCATCAGTGCCGCCTTATCTGTGCCCATCGGTGCCGCCTTATCTGTGCCTATTAGTGCCGCCTTAACTATGCCTATCAGTGCCCACCAGTGCAGCCTATCAGTGCCCACCAATGCAGCCCATCAGTGCCCACCAATGCAGCCCATCAGTGCCCACCAATGCAGCCTATCAGTGCCGCCTAATCAGCGCACTTCAATGAAGGAGAAAAATGACCCGTTTGCAAAATTTTATAACAAACTATTAAAACATGATTTTTTTTTTTTTTTTTTTGCATCTTTTTTTGTTTGTTTAGCAAAAAATAAAACTCCGAGCTGTAACTAAATACCACCAAAAGAAAGCTCTATTTGTGGGAAAAAAATGATAAAAATTTCATTTGGGTACAGTGTTGTATGCCCGCGCAATTGTCACTCAAAGTGCATCAGCGCTGAAAGCTGAAAATTGGTCTGGGACTGAGGGGGGTTTAAGTGCCCAGTAAGCAAGTGGTTAAGGCTCCATGCACACTGAAGCTGATAAACTGCAGTTTATTGGAGTTTGGGCGTTTTTTGTAAAAGCCCATAAACTCCACTCTATGTTAGCCTATGTGTCCATGCACACATGGACGTTTTTCAGCTTTAATGAGCAGTGGAGTTTATGGGCTTTTTTCTAAACGCCAGAAATTCGCGTTCAAAGTGCCGTTTTTCAGCGCCAAAAAACGTCAAACGCCGATAAACGCTCATAAACGCTTGTAAACGCTCATAAACGCTCGTTCATTAGTGTTCGGCATTCTATTTTTCAGTGCATTGTGGGATTTTTGGAGTGTCCTCTGTGTATTTTTATAAAAAACGCCCATTAACGCTTACGCTGTAAAACGCTCATAAACGCTAGTATAAAACGCTGTTAAAAGCAGGTTTTTAAACCAGCGTTTTGTGCCAGCAATCTGGAGTCCAGAAATAGCTTTTTTGAGCTTCAGTGTGTATGGAGCCTAAATACCACCAGAAGAAAGCTCTATTTATGTGAAAAAAGGACAACAATTTCATATAGGTCCAGTGTTGCATGACTGAGTAATTGTCACTCAAAATGTGAGAGCACCGAAAGCTGAAAATTGGTCTGGTTATTAAGGGTGTTTAAGTGCCCCGTGGTCAAGTGGTTAAAGTCAGGCTTTGCTGACATCCCTTCTGGCTCCTTATCCTGCTTGCTGTCCCTCTACTTGTATCCCTGACTTCTGGCCTGGCTGACTACCCAATCCGGTTACTGGACTTTGGCCTGGCTGACTACCCAATCTGGTTACAGGACTCTGGCCTGGCTGACTACCCAATCCGGTTACTGGACTCTGGCCTGGCTGACTACCCAATCCGGTTACTGGACTCTGGCTTGGCTGACTACCCAATCCGGTTACTGGACTCTGGCCTGGCTGACTACCCAATCCGGTTACTGGACTCTGGCCTGGCTGACTACCCAATCCGGTTACTGGACTCTGGCCTGGCTGACTACCCAATCCGGTTAGTGAACTCTGGCTATGCTCTGACTATGCTTACTCTATTTACCTTTTTATTTTTATTAATAAGCAAGTGTGATTTTACTGTACTTCTGTCTCTGTCTGGTTCATGGTTTCTGACACCGATCAGCTGCCTGGTCTGGCCTTTTTATATGCCGACATCCTACATCAACCTTTATCGACCCTTTTACACCAGGGGAACCCTTGAAATAATTTTCATAGGAGTCAGTGGGAAGGGTGACTCCTTACATATATGATCATTGGAAAGAATGTCCTTCCTACACTGGTGGTCAGTGGAAAGAATGTCCTTCCTACACTGGTGGTCAGTGGCAAGTCCTTCCTACACTGGTGGTCAGTGGAAAGAAAGTCCTTCCTACACTGGTGGTCAGTGGAAAGAAAGTCCTTCCTACACTGGTGGTCAGTGGAAAGAAAGTCCTTCCTACACTGGTGGTCAGTGGAAAGAATGTCCTTCCTACACTGGTGGTCAGTGGAAAGAATGTCCTTCCTACACTGGTGGTCAGTGCAAAGAAAGTCCTTCCTACACTGGTGGTCAGTGGAAAGAAAGTCCTTCCTACACTGGTGGTCAGTGGAAAGAAAGTCCTTCCTACACTGGTGGTCAGAATGCCATATTTACAGACCACCTTAAAGATCGTTGGCGTCATGCTGATGGCCGTGTGAAGTGGCACTGGACCCAAAACTATGCAAACACTATCAGATGGGAGGTCAACCAACCACAGCTCAAGAAAGTCCAGGCAACCTCTGGAGCAACCCTAGCTGAGAATAGCTGCTGTATATATTGTATATAGAACAATCAGGCCAAACATGTGTGATGTTAGTACATGAAAAGAGAAAGTTACATTTGTGAAAGACGTTCTATTAATTTGATGTTAGTACAGCAGTGAACAGATGGTGGGGGTGGCACCAAATCCAAAGATGGCATTAATGTAAAAATGATACCGAAAGCAGAAACCATTTCAAGGGGAAGGACAGACAACCCGCTCTCTGGATTTGGTGCCCTCACCTTCTTCCCCTGATGGGAAATTCTGAGAATTAAAAGGGGAAATGAGTACACAGTGTTCCCAATAAATAAGAACGGTGTACCCCGACTCTACAAACACCCACCAATGGGATGATGTCAGTGAAGGCAGAGGCTCTCTAATTAGGCACAATAGGAGTTTGCCTAAGGCCTCACGCTCCCAGGGGCCTCGCGGGCGCCTCATTTGCCTGATTTGTGCGTGGGAGGATGGGAGGGAATGTCCCCGGTCAGTGTCCCCAAGCTGGCAGGGTGAGTGGGCCGGACTGGTAAAGGATCGCCGTGGAGGTGGAGCTGGCAGCCGCTGCTGAACCCGCCAGCCAGGAGGTAGGGGCGGACTTGGCCGGGGGGGCAGGGAGGCCTCGTTAGAACGATACCGCGGCAGACAGCCTTGACACCCGCTGGCCACCGCTACACTGTCTGGGTTATATTTGCAGCAGACTCAGACCCCTCATGTACATACCTCTCACCTCCATACACTCCACACCCCTCTCATGTACATACCTCCCACCTCCATACACTCCACCCCTCTCGTACATACCTCCCACCTCCATACACTCCGCACCCCTCATGTACATACCTCCCACCTCCATACACTCTGCACCCCTCTCATGTACATACCTCCCACCTCCATACACTGCACACTCATGTACATACCTCCCACCTCCATACACTCTGCACCCCTCTCATGTACATACCTCCCACCTCCATACACTCCACCCCTCTCATGTACATACCTCCCACCTCCATACACTGCACACCCCTCATGTACATACCTCCCACCTCCATATACTCTGCACCCCTCTCATGTACATACCTCCCACCTCCATACACTCCACCCCTCTCATGTACATACCTCCCACCTCCATACACTGCACACCCCTCATGTACATACCTCCCACCTCCATACACTCTGCACCCCTCTCATGTACATACCTCCCACCTCCATACACTCCACCCCTCTCATGTACATACCTCCCACCTCCATACACTGCACACCCCTCATGTACATACCTCCTACCTAGGATTGCCACCTGTCCAGTTTTGACCCGGACAGTACGGGTTTAGGAGGCTGTGCCCGGGTTTCCCTCTGCCTCACACCCGGACACCATTTCCAGCTGACGGGGGTAGCATGGGGCCTCCTTTTACGAGCCCCAGCACACAGGGGGACCTAGACAGCAGGGGTATCGGAGCGGAGGGCGGGGGGAGCAATTACAGAGCAATCAAAACGTATGGGAGAGAGCAGGCAACAGACAGCTGCTGGTGCGGAAGGTTTTAATAAAATAAATGCTTAAAAGCAATCCACTCACTCTCCATGTCAGAGCTGTATATGTCAGTCTGTGAAGTTGGATGTCCCATCCTCCCCTCCGATCCACGCTGCTCTTATCACTGAATCTCTGGAGGAAGCCAAGGATACAGAGCTGCGGGGAGACTGCAGTGAGCTGTCAGCCTGGGATGCTGTGACCAATCAGAGCATTCCAGAGGCTTAACCACGCCTCCATCATCAGAGGCTGACAGTTCACATGAGTTTCCCGCGGCTCTCTGTTTCCTCCAGAGATTCAGTGATAAGAGCAGCGTGGATCGGAGGGGAGGATGGGACATCCAACTTCACAGACTGACATATACAGCTCTGACATGGAGTGTGAGTGGATTGCTTTTAAGCATTTATTTTATTAAAACCTTCCGCACAAGCAGCTATCTGTCGCCCGATCCCTCCCATATGTTTTGATTGCTCTGTAATTGCTCCCCCCGCCCTCCGCTCCTATACCCCTGCTGTCTAGGTCCCCCTGTGTGCTGGGGCTCATAAAAGGAGGCCCCATGGTACCCCCGTCAGCTGGAAATGGTGTCCGGGTGTGAGGCAGAGGGAAACCCGGGCACAGCCTCCTAAACCCGTACTGTCCGGGTCAAAGCCGAACAGGTGGCAACCCTAGGTAGGAGGTATGTACATGAGGGGTGTGCAGTGTATGGAGGTGGGAGGTATGTACATGAGAGGGGTGGAGTGTATGGAGGTGGGAGGTATGTACATGAGAGGGGTGCAGAGTGTATGGAGGTGGGAGGTATGTACATGAGGGGTGTGCAGTGTATGGAGGTGGGAGGTATGTACATGAGAGGGGTGGAGTGTATGGAGGTGGGAGGTATGTACATGAGAGGGGTGCAGAGTGTATGGAGGTGGGAGGTATGTACATGAGGGGTGTGCAGTGTATGGAGGTGGGAGATATGTACATGAGAGGGGTGGAGTGTATGGAGGTGGGAGGTATGTACATGAGAAGGGTGCAGAGTGTATGGAGGTGGGAGGTATGTACATGAGGAGTGTGCAGTGTATGGAGGTGGGAGGTATGTACATGAGAGGGGTGCAGAGTGTATGGAGGTGGGAGGTATGTACATGAGGGGTGCGGAGTGTATGGAGGTGAGAGGTATGTACATGAGGGGTCTGAGTCTGCTGCAAATATAACCCAGACAGTGTAGCGGTGGCCAGCGGGTGTCACGGCTGTCTGCCGCGGTATCGTTCTAACGAGGCCTCCCTGCCCCCCCGGCCAAGTCCGCCCCTACCTCCTGGCTGGCGGGTTCAGCAGCGGCTGCCAGCTCCACCTCCACGGCGATCCTTTACCAGTCCGGCCCACTCACCCTGCCAGCTTGGGGACACTGACCGGGGACATTCCCTCCCATCCTCCCACGCACAAATCAGGCAAATGAGGCGGCCGCGAGGCCCCTGGGAGCGCGAGGCCTTAGGCAAACTCCTTTTGTGCCTAATTAGAGAGCCTCTGCCTTCACTGACATCATCCCATTGGTGGGTGTTTGTAGAGTCGGGGTACACCGTTCTTATTTATTGGGAACACTGTGTACTCATTTCCCCTTTTAATTCTCAGAATTTCCCATCAGGGGAAGAAGGTGAGGGCACCAAATCCAGAGAGTGGGTTGTCTGTCCTTCCCCTTGAAATGGTTTCTGCTTTCGGTATCATTTCACATTAATGCCATCTTTGGATTTGGTGCCACCCCCACCATCTGTTCACTGCTGTACTAACATCAAATTAGTAGAACGTCTTTCACAAATGTAACTTTCTCTTTTCATGTACTAACATCACACATGTTTGGCCTGATTGTTCTATATACAATATATACAGCAGCTATTCTCAGCTAGGGTTGCTCCAGAGGTTGCCTGGACTTTCTTGAGCTGTGGTTGGTTGACCTCCCATCTGATAGTGTTTGCATAGTTTTGGGTCCAGTGCCACTTCACACGGCCATCAGCATGACGCCAATGATCTTTAAGGTGGTCTGTAAATGTGGCATTCTGACCACCAGTGTAGGAAGGACATTCTTTCCACTGACCACCATTGTAGGAAGGACATTCTTTCCACTGACCACCATTGTAGGAAGGACATTCTTTCCACTGACCACCAGTGTAGGAAGGACATTCTTTCCACTGACCACCAGTGTAGGAAGGACATTCTTTCCACTGACCACCAGTGTAGGAAGGACTTTCTTTCCACTGACCACCAGTGTAGGAAGGACTTTCCACTGACCACCAGTGTAGGAAGGACATTCTTTCCACTGACCACCAGTGTAGGAAGGACTTTCTTTCCACTGACCACCAATGTAGGAAGGACTTTCTTTCCACTGACCACCAGTGTAGGAAGGACTTTCCACTGACCACCAGTGTAGGAAGGACATTCTTTCCACTGACCACCAGTGTAGGAAGGACATTCTTTCCACTGACCACCAGTGTAGGAAGGACTTTCTTTCCAATGATCATATATGTAAGGAGTCATCCTTCCCACTGACTCCTATGAAAATTATTTCAAGGGTTCCCCTGGTGTAAAAGGGTCGATAAAGGTTGATATAGGATGTCGGCATATAAAAAGGCCAGACCAGGCAGCTGATCGGTGTCAGAAACCATGAACCAGACAGAGACAGAAGTACAGTAAAATCACACTTGCTTATTAATAAAAATAAAAAGGTAAATAGAGTAAGCATAGTCAGAGCATAGCCAGAGTTCACTAACCGGATTGGGTAGTCAGCCAAGCCAGAGTCCAGTAACCGGATTGGGTAGTCAGCCAGGCCAGAGTCCAGTAACCGGATTGGGTAGTCAGCCAGGCCAGAGTCCAGTAACCGGATTGGGTAGTCAGCCAGGCCAGAGTCCAGTAACCGGATTGGGTAGTCAGCCAGGCCAGAGTCCAGTAACCGGATTGGGTAGTCAGCCAGGCCAGAGTTCAGTAACCGGATTGGGTAGTCAGCCAGGCCAGAGTTCAGTAACTGGATTGGGTAGTCAGCCAGGCCAGAAGTCAGGGATACAAGTAGAGGGACAGCAAGCAGGATAAGGAGCCAGAGGGGATGTCAGCAAAGCCTGACTTTAACCACTTGACCACGGGGCACTTAAACACCCTTAATAACCAGACGAATTTTCAGCTTTCGGTGCTCTCACATTTTGAGTGACAATTACTCAGTCATGCAACACTGGACCTATATGAAATTGTTGTCCTTTTTTTCACACAAATAGAGCTTTCTTCTGGTGGTATTTAGGCTCCATGCACACTGAAGCTCAAAAAAGCTATTTCTGGACGCCAGATTGCTGGCACAAAACGCTGGTTTAAAAACCTGCTTTTAACAGAGTTTTATACTAGCGTTTATGAGCGTTTTACAGCGTTAGCGTTAATGGGCGTTTTTTATAAAAATACACAGAGGACACTCCAAAAATCCCACAATGTATTGAAAAATAGAATGCCGAACACTAATGAACGAGCGTTTATGAGCGTTTACAAGCGTTTATGAGCGTTTATCGGCGTTTGTCGTTTTTTGGCGCTGAAAAACGGCACTTTGAACGCGAATTTCTGGCGTTTAGAAAAAAGCCCATAAACTCCACTGCTCATTAAAGCTGAAAAACGTCCATGTGTGCATGGACACATAGGCTAACATAGAGTGGAGTTTATGGGCTTTTACAAAAAACGCCCAAACTCCAATAAACTGCAGCTTATCAGCTTCAGTGTGCATGGAGCCTTAATCACCTCTCATTTTTTTATTTTTTGTGCTATAAAAGAAAAAATACAGAAAATTCTGTAAAAAAATGAATTTTTCTTTGTTTCTGTTATAAAATTTAGCAGATTAGTAATTTTTTCTTCATCAATTTTAGCCACAATTTATACCACTACATATCTTTGGTAAAAATAAGTACAAATTGGTGGATATTATTTGGTCTTTGTGAAAGTTATAGAGTCCACAAGCTGTGGTGCCAATATCTGAAAATTGATCACACCTGAAGTACTGACGGCCTATTTCAATTCTTGAGACCCCAAAATGTTAGAAAATTACAAATACCCCCCAAATGACCCCTTTTTGGAAAGAAGACACTCCAAGGTATTTAGTAAGAGGCATGGGGAGGTTTTTGAGTTATCATTTTTTCCCACAATTCTTTGCAAAATCAAGATTTTTTTTTTACTTTTTTTTTTCACAAAATTGTCATATTATCAGTTTATTTCTCACACACAGCATATGCATACCACAAATTACACCCCAAAACACATTCTGCTATTACTCCCGAGTACGGCGATACCACATGTGTGAGACTTTTACACAGTGTGGCCACATACAGAGGCCCAACATGCAGGGAGCGCCATCAGACGTTCTGGAGCACCCAGGACAATTCTGACATTTCTCTCCTACATGTAAAAATCATCATTTTATTTGCTAGAAAATTACATAGAATCCCAAAACAGTATATATATATATGTTTTTTTTAGCAAACACTCTGGAGAATACAATGGTGGTCGTTGCAACTTTTTATCTCGCACGGTATTTGCGCAGCAATTTTTCGAATGCTTTTTTTTTGGAAAAAAACAGTTTTGTGTTTAAAAACAAAAACAAAACAAAACAGTAAAGTTAGCCCAATTTTTACATAATGTGAAAGATGAAGATACGCTGAGTAAATAGATACCTAACATGTCACTCTTCAAAATTGCACACGCCCGTGGAATGGCGCCAAATGTCGCTACTTAAAAATCCCCATAGGTGACGCATTAAATTTTTTTTACTGGTTACATGTTTTGAGTTACAGAGGAGGTCTAGGGCTAGAATTATTGCTCTCGCTCTAACGTTCGCAGCGATACCTCACATGTCTGGTTTTAACACCGTTTTCATATATGGACGGGACTTACGTATGCGTTCGCTTCTGCATGTGAGCACATGGGGACAGGGGCACTTTAAAAAAAAAAAGTTTTATTGTTCGTTTTACTTTATTTATTTTAGTTTGACATTTTTTTCCCCAAAATTTTTTTTTTGATCACTTTTACTCCTATTACAAGTAATTTAAACATCCCTTGTAATAGGAATATGGCATGACAGGTCCTCTTTACAGTGAGATATGGGGTCAATAAGACCCCACATCTCACCTCTAGGCTGGAAAGCCTGTAAAAAAAAAAAGATTCTGGCTTTGATCGTATTGGCGAGTTGGTAGAAGCACCGGAGGGCGGCGGGAGGGAGGGTGTCTATGGCTGGGTATTGCAGGGTATCACCGACTATGGCTGGGTATGGCTGGGTATCTCCGAGTATGGCTGGGTATCTCCGGGTATGGCAATTTATGGCAGGGTATTGCAGAGAATTGGCTGGAATTGTACTGCAGAGTATTGGCGGGTACTGCAGAGTATTGGCTGGTGTTGCAGAGTATTGGCTGGTGTTGCAGAGTATTGGCTGGTGTTGCAGACTATTTGCGGGTGTTGCAGACTATTTGCGGGTGTTGCAGAGTATTGGCTGGTGTTGCAGAGTATTTGCGGGTGTTGCAGAGTATTTGCGGGTGTTGCAGACTATTTGCGGGTATTGCAGACTATTTGCGGGTATTGCAGAGTATTTGTGATCAGTACAGAGAGGGGGAGGGAGGAACCGGCGTCACAACATGATGCCGGTTTGTTTACTAGTAAACACTCCGTCATTTGACGCGATGAGTTTACCGTGATCCGTGATGCAGACCCCGCGGTCGCGGATGCTCTGGAGTGCGCGCCCCAGGGGTCGCACGCGAGAGCGGGATTCTGGGAGGACGTCATATAACAGCCTCCGGGAGTTAAACAACCGCCCTGTAGCCGTCATTCGGCTATGGGCCGGTTGTTAAGTGGTTAAACAGGAACGCAGGAGATGGTTTCTTGTGATGTGACCAAGGCGAAGGCAGGAATGAAGAGACCTGTAGATCTTAAGGCTCGGTTCACACAGGGGCGACTGCGATCGGACTTTAGGTCGCCCCTAGTCGCCTCAGGTCGGACAACATTTAAAAATCAATGTAAGTGAATGAGAGCCGTCTTAATACACGCTACTGAAGTCGCCTCCGACTTCAAAAGAAGTTCCTGCACTACTTCAATCCGACTTGTAGGCGACTTGTACCCATTGATTTCAATGGAGGTCGCCTCCAAGTCGGATCTCTGTCTATACGGAGGCGACTTTGACAGAATTATTAGCTCTGAAGGGGGAACTCCACGCCAAATTTCTGAAAAAAAATTTGGCATGGGTTCCCCCTCCGAGAGCATACCAGGCCCTTAGGTCTGGTATGGATTCCAAGGGGAACCCCCTACGCCGAAAAAACGGCGTGGGGGTCCCCCCCAGATCCACACCAGACCCTTATCCGAGCACGCTACCCGGCCGGCCAGGAAATGGGGTGGGGACGAGCGGGCCCCCCCTCCTGAGCCGTACCAGGCCGCATGCCCTCAACATGGGGGGTGCCTTGGGGGAGGGGGGGCGTGCGCCCCCCCCACCCCAAAGCACCTTGTCCCCATGTTGATGAGGACAAGGGCCTCTTCCCGACAACCCTGGCCGTTGGTTGTCGGGGTCTGCGGGCGGGGGGGCTTATCAGAATCCGGGAGCCCCCTTTAATAAGGGGCCCCCGGATACCGGCCCCCCACCCTATGTGAATGAGTATGGGGTACAATGTACCCCTACCCATTCACCTGTGAAAAAAAGTACAAAAAAACACAACACAGAGTTAAAATATTTTATTGCACAGCTCCGGGGGTCTTCCGTCTTTGGGGGTCTTCTCGCCGGACTCCTCCGCTATCTTCTTGTAGCTCTTTTGCTAGCGGAGGAGACCGGCTTTCTGCCTCGCCGCCGGCCTCTTCTTCCGACTTCGGGGGTCTTGTCCCCGTCTTCGGTTCTTCTGCCGGGCCACCGCGCCTTCTTATAGCTCTTTTACAGGCGGTGGGCCGGTCTTCTGTCGCTGCCGCCCCCTTCCGTTCTTCTTCTTCTTCTCCTGGAGATCTTGACTCGACGTTCTCTCCGGCCGCAATGCCAGGGACGCGCTGCGCTGCCACTTATATAGGGACAATGGGACAGTGTCACATGGGTTGATGTCACATGGGTTGGTCACATGGGTTGATGTCACATGGTGACCCCGCCCCGGATGCTGGGACTGTCGCCATGTGACATCAACCCATGTGACCAACCCATGTGACATCAACCCATGTGCTCGGATAAGGGTCTGGTGTGGATCTGGGGGGGACCCCCACACCGTTTTTTCGTTGTAGGGGGTTCCCCTTGGAATCCATACCAGACCTAAGGGCCTGGTATGCTCTCAGAGGGGGAACCCACGCCAAATTTTTTTTCAGAAATTTGGCGTGGAGTTCCCCCTTCAGAGCTCATTCTCTGATTGGCCACGGCAAAAGTCGCCTGGCCGGGGGCGACTTGCAAGTCGCCCTAGGTCGTGTCTAAAAGTCGTGTTCAAGTCGTCTCCAAGTTGCCTCACAAAGTCGTACTGAATTCGTGTCGCCCCTGTGTGAACCGAGCCTTAAGTAGGTGGGACTGACGAGCACATCCACAACAGCTGGTAAACTGTGGAGAGAGATGAGAGCTGCCAATTATCTGACAGCTGAGCGGCCAGCTCAGAGAAGGAAGGGCTGACCAGCCCTGACAATCAGGCCCCAGACTACACTCCATGTATGTATATATATATAATATACACAGTCTGTACCTGCAAACATTATACCTGCTGTCATAATATGACTCATTTACAGAGACTAGACTTGGGGTGTTTCCTATCGCTATTCCATGGCTGAAGGGTGGTGAATAGGGATGAGCCAAACACCCCCCGGTTCTGTTTGCACCAGAACTTGCAAACGGACCGATAGTTTGCGCAAACTTTCAAACCCCGTTACAGTCTATGGGACTCGAACGTGAGAAATCAAAAGTGTGAATTTTAAAGGCTAATATGCAAGTTATTGTCCTAAAAAAGGGTTTGAGGACCCGGGTCCTGCCCCAGGGTACATGTATTAATGCTAAATTTTTAAAAACTGCTGTTTTTTCAGGAGCAGTGATTTTAATGACACTTAAAGTGAAAAAATAAAAGTGAAACATTCCTTTAAATATCATGCCTGGGGGGTGTCTATAGCATGCCTGTAAAGTGGCCTGTGTTTCCCGTGTTTAGAACTGTCCCTGCACAAAATGACATTTCTAAAGGAATAAAAGTCATTTAAAACTGTTTACGGCTTTAATGTAATGTCTGGTCCCGGCAATATGGATGAAAATCATTGAGAACAAAGGCATGGGTACCCCGCCCCCAAGCCCATTACCAGCCCCTTTGGGTCTTGTATGGACATTAAGGAGAACCGCGCACCCAAATTATAAAAAGGAAAGGCCTGAGGCCCCCAGGCCCTATATACTCAGAACAGCAGTATACAGGCGGTCCAAACAAGACAGGGACTGTGTAGGTTTGTTATTAAGTAGAATCTGTTTGTAATTTTTAACTGGTACATTTTTAAAGTGTCGCTCCAGCCCAAAAATCTATTTTTAAGCTTTTTGTAAAACATAGGGAAGGGTTATCACCCCTGTATAATTTGTTTTGCTGTCTGTGCGCACCTGTTCAGAAGATTTCACCTCACTTTCTGTCCCAATGACAATTGGATTGTTAAAATTTGTGTTTTTTTGTGAAACGAGGAACTCTTACAGGAGAGAATTTCCCTTCCTAGGGGTAGATTTCCTCTCACTTCCTGTTGTCTCCTTCTGTTTGAAAGTAGGAGTTGTTTGTAAGTTGGATGTTTGAAAGTAGGGGCCTGCCCTATATACTCAAAATATAAATGCAAAAATGTGGGCCTTAGGTGTTGGTGTTGCCACAACACTGTAATCCCTCACAGTTACTCTGGGTGGGCGCAGGAATGGGCCCTGCTGTGAAATATTAGATCAAGAATTGTAATTACATGCCTCTGTTGAACAGGGGCAGAAAAATTGGGCCTTAGGCACTGGTGCCACAACACTGCAACCCCTTACAGATACTCTAGTTGGGGCGCAGGAATGAGCCCTGCTGCAAAGTATTGCATCAAAAATTGGCCTGTGACCAATTATGGCTCTCTTCGCTGACGGCGCTGTGATTGGCCAAAGCATGCGGGTCATCGTGCATGCTTGGCCAATCATCAGCCAGCAATGCACTGCGATGACGCAGTGCATTATGGGCCGTGACACGCCGCTCTAATTTGGCACGAACGGACCATAATGTTCGATCTTCCTCTTGAAATCGAAGCTCATCCCTAGTGGTGAAGTATGGGGCAAGATTCCTCACCCTGCTGCCATTCCTCATTATATTTCTTAGAAAAAAAGAAGAAACAAAAAACATACAAAGACAATTAAGGTACGACCAATATTTATTGGAGATAAATCTATAGAAGGAAATGATTGTCGGGCTTCGGAGAACATCGGAGATCAGTGACGGTTGTCCTAGGACTCCTCAAAGGCAGGGCCTTTTTACACTAAGCCTAAACCTTAAGATGATTCAGAGGAAGGCGAAAACCCCCCCGGCCAGATGGGCTCCAAGGGGGGGAAAAATTCCTTCCTGACCCCCTAAGGCGATCGGATTGTCCCTGAATCATCAGTCTAGGGTGCCCAGTTCATCACATATAGAGAAAAAAACCATACATAGAACCATACAGAACATATGTATTGCAGGTATGTATGCAATAAAACACACCTACCTGCTTGTTCACAATCATCTTTGGGGCTCATTCAGAATATATGCATTGAGCATCCGCACAGATCAGCGCCCCCACACTGATCAGTGCCTCCGCCCGCCGCACCGATTCCTTATGTTTTCTGTGCCCAGCCCCCTACAGGAGGACTGGTGGTACCCCCTTATTGGTGGCCCTGGTGGTGGTATGTAGACATGCTGTGTATGATGGTATGCATGGTGCTATATACGCAGGTATGTATGCAATAAAACACTTTTGCATGCTTGTTTACAATCATATTTGGGGATCATTCAGAATGTATGCATTGAGCATCCGCACAGATCAGTGCCTCCCCCACTGATCAGTGCATCCGCCCGCCGCACCGATTCCTCATGTTTTCTGTGCCCAGCCCCCTACAGGAGGACTGGTGGTACCCCCTTATTGGTGGCCCTGATGGTGGTATGTATAGTGGTATGTTTGGTACTAGGTGGGCATGCTGAGTATGGTGGTATGTTTGGCCCTATGTATACATTCTATGTATGGTTCTATGTATGGTGTAGGGAGATCATTGCCAGTGTGCCAAATTATCTCACTCAGTACTGCTTGTGTTACCGTCTCACACTGCTTGTGTTACCGTCTCTGGTGGAGTGGACATGTCCGGGTCGCACTCTGGTGGAGTGGACACGTCGTTGCATGCTGGAGGGGTCTCGATGTGAATGACACTTGGTTGATTTGTCATTTTTTCCAACTTTTTGGTTATTTTCTTGCCCAGCAGATTTGCACCCTGCTCATTTAAGTGCAGTCCATCCTTGTTGTAGAGAAAGTTACCAATTGAAAAGTCGGTCCAAGTCTCCATGAAGCCGAACCCCTCCTTCCTGCACCAGTTCTTCAGCCACCTGCTAAGCTCTCTAAGCTCCTGCTGCCTCCTTAGTGTGGCTCGAGGTACAGGCAGTATTTCTGAAAATACTGCCTTGGAGGTCCTTTTCTTTAGTATAGCCCCTAAGTCCCTGAAATCATTTTGTAGGGCGCTCCATTTTCTTCTAATGTTGTCATTGGTTCCAATATGTACTATGACAGCTGGGTCCTCCCCAGCCCCATCCAATAAGCCGTCAATGCAATCTACAATATTCCGAACCCGGGCGCCCGGTAAACAACATACTGTTTTGCGATAAGGGGATTGGTGACAGAATGCCTTCTGTATCCCTCCAATAACTGAATCCCCTACCACTAGTATGTGCCTATCCTGTCTTGTAACCTTGCCCCCATGTTCACTGGAGACGTTCCCTTGGCATTTTGGTGTAGTGGCCATGTCTTGGTCGCACTCTGGTAGAGTGGCCACGTCTTGGTCGCACTCTGGTGGAGTGGACACATGTAGGTCAAAGTCTGGTGGAGTGGACACGTCTAGGTCGCACTCTGGTGGAGTGGACACGTCCGGGTCGCACTCTGGTGCAGTGGACACGTCCGGGTCGCACTCTGGTGGAGTGGACACGTCCGGGTCGCACTCTGGTGGAGTGGCCACGTCTTGGGCGCACTCTGGTGGAGTGGCCGCGTCTTGGGCGCACTCTGGTGGAGTGGCCGCGTCTTGGGCGCACTCTGGTGGAGTGGCCGCGTCCGGGGCGCACTCTGGTGGAGTGGCCGCGTCCGGGGCGCACTCTGGTGGAGTGGCCGCGTCCGGGGCGCACTCTGGTGGAGTGGCCGCGTCCGGGTCGCACTCTGGTGGAGTGGCCGCGTCCGGGTCGCACTCTGGTGGAGTGGCCGCGTCCGGGTCGCACTCTGGTGGAGTGGCCGCGTCCGGGTCGCACTCTGGTGGAGTGGCCGCGTCCGGGTCGCACTCTGGTGGAGTGGCCGCGTCCGGGTCGCACTCTGGTGGAGTGGCCGCGTCCGGGGCGCACTCTGGTGGAGTGGCCGCGTCCGGGTCGCACTCTGGTGGAGTGGCCGCGTCCGGGTCGCACTCTGGTGGAGTGGCCGCGTCCGGGTCGCACTCTGGTGGAGTGGCCGCGTCCGGGTCGCACTCTGGTGGAGTGGCCACGTCCGGGGCGCACTCTGGTGGAGTGGCCACGTCCGGGTCGCACTCTGGTGGAGTGGACACGTCCGGGTCGCACTCTGGTGTGCGGTCAATACCGCGTACACCTACAATAAAAAAAGAGAGGAATTAGATTTAGCACCTTCACCTACATTTCATATATTTTTCTTTGTAGAACATCAAATTATGGAGAGAAGAGATGAAAACGCTGGTGCCAGAGACCATGAATAAACTCTACAGGACAGGGACACAAGGAGGACTAATGTTGTACTTTGTATAAAAATGCTGGTTGCCTGCCACTCATCCCGACCCACTGGCTGGCAATAATGGCATGAAAAATCAGAGGGGCTGGTTGTACCCAGCCCGTAATCAGCCTGCCCATACATGGTTAGAATCTTGGCTGGTCCTTGCTTAGCCGGGTGAGATTGGAAGTGTCTATGGCCGGCTTTAGGAGCGCAGACACTTCTAATGACAGCACTTGGGGTAAAGGCATAGTGCATATTAAAATGCTGATGGATAATGAACTAGTGCGGTCTTATTTGTGTTGGTTTTGTCCGTCTGTCTGGCCTTGTTTACAAGGGTGATGAGGCCCATATAACATGAACGGGACGTTTCTACAACATCTGTATCTTCCAGGTGCTGCATGCAGGCAGTCCATTGACAATGAGTAGAACGCACAGCTGCACGCACGCAGCCACTTCTCCTAATATGACATGCACTGTCTGCATTCAGGGCCATTCGCCCACACCCAGGACCGCTGCTAGAAATCAGCTTACATGACTGGGCCCCCTACCACCTATAAGAGCCAGGGCCTGAGCCTGCGCCCCCCCCAGATCACATTCAGCCAGCAGAGGAAAAGGAGGTGGTGTGCTCTGTGAAGAAATGAGGGGGTGACAACATTTTCCTAACAGTGTAAGGGGCATAAAACCTGCACAGCACACAGCCATCTCATATGTGTAGAAAATGCTGTCATGTTTAACCCCTTGCTTACCGGCCACTTAAACCCCCCTCCCCCTCCTATCCACACCAATCCTCAGCTTTCAGCGCTGTCGCACTTTGAGTGACAATTACACGGTCATACAACACTGTACCCAAATGACATTTGTATCATTTGTTCCCCCAAATAGAGATTTCCTCAGCGGTTTTTATTTTTTTTAAATATAAAAAGACCGAATTAAAAACATATTCTTTTACATTTTTTTAAAATGTTATAACGGGTAATTTTTGTCTGTCATTGATGTACGCTGATGAGGTGGCACTGATGGGCACCGATGGGTGGCAGTGATGGGCACTGATCATTTACACTGATAGGCAGCACTTCTAGGTGTCAATGATTAACACCACTGGTGGGCATTGATAGGTGGCACTGGTGGGCATTGATAGGTGGCACTGGTGGGCATTGATAGGTGGCACTGGTGGGCATTGATAGGTGGCACTGGTGGGCATCAATAGGTGGCACTGGTGGGCACTGTTACTCTATAAATGAGGCATAATCGCCTCTTCCTTTTCGGGGTCGATGTCCCTTTAAGATGAGCCGGTGATCGGCTTTGTTCTTCTCCTGTCAGCAGAGGAGAAAAAAAAACGATCACTGAGCTTTTGTTTACATCATGTGATGAGCCGTCATTGGCTGATAACTGATCACATGGTAAGGGGTGGGGATCGGCCCCGTACTCGGATCGGTGGTCACCCGAGTCTCAGTGACTCGGTGATCATGGCGCCCTCCGCAGGGAGTGTGCACAGGGGGATGTCATATGACAGCCTCCCGGGAATTCACATCCGCGCTGTGCCCGTCATTTGCCCACAGCGCGGATGTCAGGGGGTTAAACATGTGGTGAGGAGGCAATATAACACCTTCTTGCCTCCTGTCAAATGCCCTCTGAAGAGCGACCTGAATGTGGATTGCTGTTCAGAGGGCACAACATGTTTAAATGAGCCCTAAGGCAGTTCAGACAATCCGTTATTTTTTGTCCATTCAGTAGGGAACAGGAGGGACTATTTCATGTTTTCTTTGGGGCACTGCTAAGTAATCTTCTGGTTTTCAACAAGTACAAAATCCCGGGGAGACGGTGCCAATAAGAGATCTATAACCGTCCATCTGCGTGTGTATGGACCTCTCAGTAGTGTGCAGACGTGGATTGTTGGGGATGAAAACAAAAGATTGACATACATGACTACAAAGGTGCAATCACAATGAGACCATCAAAGAGACAGCGGGGGAGGGATCTAGGTCCCATGTGGGATGGTCATGGGGGGCAGCATTGTCCGCACTGCCCGTGGGGGGGCGGCATTGTCCGCACTGCCCGTGGGGGGGCAGCATTGTCCGCACTGCCCGTGGGGGGGCGGCATTGTCCGCACTGCCCATGGGGGGCGGCATTGTCCGCACTGCCCATGAGGGGGCGGCATTGTCCGCACTGCCCATGGGGGGGGCGGCATTGGGGGCACTGAATCAATTGGCACCTTCGTTTTGTTTTTTTGTGGGTTTACAACCACTTTTAATTTTGCTTATAAATCTGTGTTTATTAGGATTGTACAATAAGTACATGGGTTGTGTGTATGTCAGGGGTTGACAAATTTGCTTTGAATTTAGGAGCCAGTTTTTTTTTTTTTTTTTAGAGTGGTATGGATTGTCAGCTCCCGGGGTAAGGCCACTCATTTACACCCCCTATCCCTAACTCACAATGGAGCACCCAGTCAATAACTCCATTGAAACGCTGTTACATCAGGGTTATGGGCTGACCAGAAAGAGAGTAAGGCTGGCAACAGATGGAACTGGCTGGCACTGGCAGGCACGTGGAACTGCCAGATGGCACCGGCAGGTGACACTGGTTGGCATTGGCAGGTGACACTGGTTTGGAACTGGCAGGTGGTACTGGCGGTGGCACTGATTGGCAGGTGACACTGGTTTGGAAGTGGCAGGTGGCCCTGGTTGGCAGTGGCACTAGTTGTCACTGGCAGATGGCACTGATTGGTGGTGGCACTGTTTGGTGTTGGCAGGTGGCACTGGTTGGCGGTGGCACTAGTTGGCACTGATTGGCTGTGGCACTGATTGGTAGTGGCAGGTGGCACTGCAGGCACGTGGAACTGCCAGATGTCATTGGCAGGTGACGCTGGTTGGCATTGGCAGGTGACACTGGTTTGGAACTGGTAGGTGGCACTGATTGGCGGTGGCACTGGTTGGTGGTTGCAGGTGGTATTGATTGGCGGTGGCACTGGTTCGTGGTGGCAGGTGGCACTGATTGGCGGTGGCACTGGTTGGCACTGATTGGCGGTGGCACTGGCAGATGCCACTGGTTGGCGCTGGTAGGTGGCACACGGAGCTCTCTTTTACTGAAATGTAACAGAGGAGCTGTCAGAATTGAGCTTAAAGCGGAGCAACACCCTAAAGTGGACCTTCTGCTCATTGGAACCCTCCCCCCCTCCGGCGCCACAATTGGCACCATTCAGGGGGGAGGGGGTGCAGGTACGTGTACAGTACAGGTATCTGCACCCACTTCCAGCGTAGATTCTGCAGAAGCTACTCCTCTTTCCGCAGAATCCACGCCCCTTTCTGAAGGTCCCCCGCTGCCTGCTGGGAAACACATGGATCCCAGAGACAGCGGGGACCATCCTTATTGCACAGCGCGACTCGCGCATGCGCAGTAGGGAACCGGGAAATGAAGCCGAAAGGTTCCACTTCCTGATTCCCATACCCAAGATGGCGGCGGCAGCACCCGAGAGATGACCGAGAGATCGGCTTCGGGTGCCGACATCGCGGGCGCGCTGGGCGGGTAAGTGTCATTATTTTAAAAGTCAGCAGCTGCAGTATTTTTAGCTGCTGGCTTTTAAAAAAAAACGGCGGGCTCCCGGCAGACTCCCGCTTTAATGTCGGAATGGGCGGGACCCGACCGGGGTGTGAAGCTGACAAGTAACAGAGAGGCGGTGTAGTGTCATATTTTGCTCCCCATCATAGAATGCTCCGGAAGTGACGCTGCGGCCAGAAATTTAGCACTGCGCATGCGCCATGCGTTCCAAACACTTGCGCCATGCGTTCCAAATGATTTGCGACAATGCAGACCAGTGAAACCGTCAGATAATGTCAGAGAAGTGAGGGGAGGTAATCCACTCCCTGAGCCACAGTTACCCGCTCTCTCTCCGCCGCTCTCCGCTCTGTCTAAAGTTAATGTCACGATTACCTCCCCTCACTCCCGTGACATTATCTGACGGTTTCACTGAACTACATTGTCGTAAATCCTCTGGAACGCATGGTGCAAGCATTTGGAACGCATCGCGCATGCGCAGTGCAAAATTTCTGGCAACAACGTCCCTTCCGGAGCGTTCTATGATGGGGAGCAAAATATGACACTACCGCGGATATGTTGGGGTGGGCGGGACCCGGCCGGGGTAGGGCGGAACTCAGCAGCTATCAAACACCGGCCAACGATTGGGCTGCTTAAGAAAAGAGGCGCGGCCACATACACGTAGCGGCCCGCCCAGATTCAATTGGCTGGTGTTTGATAGCTGCCGGGTCCCGCCCACCCCGGCCGGAGGAGGGAGGAGGACGGCAGTCAGTGTTAATGCTCTGCATGTCTGGGGCATCAATAGTGAGCGGGCTGGTGGCAGCTTAGGCGCCAGGTTGTGATTTCTGGTGGCATTGGCGACCCGGCGCCTGGGGTTTGTGGAGCCCTGGTGTATGTCGTGTTGATTGTAACTAAAAAATGTAATAAAAAAGGACTTGATTTAAAAAATATTAAAAAAACATATGTACCTATGGGAATGTGACCCTAAAAAAAATTTGGGAAAAAAAAAATTTTTTTTTGAAAAATAAATAAATTATGAAAAAAAAAAATCTTTGAAAAAAAATTGTGAAAAATTTTTTTGAAAAAAAAAAAATCTTTGAAAAAAAACACTTACCAATCTCAGTGTCTGTATTCCGGCGATGTCTATTGACTTTACCGAAACATCCAACGACGGCTCTGAAACAGCCGCGCACAAACGCTCGGGTCCTCTTCAGCTTGGAGGGCTTTTTGGTTGGGGTATCTGCAAGCTGCTCACTAATACCTCCTACCATGGCCCTTCCTTTGCTGGGTTTCTCTTTGGTGTTTTTCAGAGAAAGAATCTGATTACATTTAAATCGGTTCATTATTAAGAATAAAGAAACTCGCTTTAAATGTATGAGAATAGATATTGCAATGAAATTGAATTGACCGAAATCAAATCCAATAATATCACAAGGTATCTCTCAGGACAGCAGAAGCCAACCTCACTGCTCAGAGATCAGTCAGCTTCTGATGACTTCTGTGCCAGCGTCTGAATATATAGGGGGAACTCAGCCTAAGGCTCAGCCAATGAAATCACAGTGACTTTGGCTCAGCCAATCACAGTGACTTTGGCTCAGCCAATCACAGTGACTTTGGCTCAGCCAATGAAATCACGTGCTTTTTTTTTAATTAACTGACAATTCGGGCCGGCAGTTGACGCATGCGCAGTTTGATTGGGATTTTTGCGGCATCTTCCGCGCATGCGTAAACTTCCGGGCCGATCGTGATTTTTTTCGGCATCTTCCGCGCATGCGTCAACTTCCGGGCCGATCGGGATTTTTTTTTGCGGCATCTTCCGCGCATGCGTCAACTTCCATCCCGGAAGTTGACGCATGCGCAGTGTGATCGGAATTTTTGTGGCATTCTCGCACATTCGTCAACTTCCGGGTTGAAGGGCGCCGAATATGTCGTTACAGATGAAGAATAAATCTACAGCAAAATGGCGGCTGAGGGTGACAGGAAGTTCCGGTCGGTGATGTATTTCCGGTGGAGGTGAGATCCCGGAAGTGGTATGGGAGGTGATCGGAGAGGGGGGAGGGTAGACATGTCTCCTCCATAGACCGTCACCTCGTACAATCTTCTCTGTACGATGATCTGACGATCTGATGGTTAGGGTTGGGGTTGGGGTTGGGGTTGGGGTTGGGGTTAGGGTTAGGGTTAGGGTTAGGGTTAGGAGCCAGTTTTTTTTTTTTTTTTAGAGTGGTATGGATTGTCAGCTCCCGGGGTAAGGCCACTCATTTACACCCCCTATCCCTAACTCACAATGGAGCACCCAGTCAATAACTCCATTGAAACGCTGTTACATCAGGGTTATGGGCTGACCAGAAAGAGAGTAAGGCTGGCAACAGATGGAACTGGCTGGCACTGGCAGGCACGTGGAACTGCCAGATGGCACCGGCAGGTGACACTGGTTGGCATTGGCAGGTGACACTGGTTTGGAACTGGCAGGTGGTACTGGCGGTGGCACTGATTGGCAGGTGACACTGGTTTGGAAGTGGCAGGTGGCCCTGGTTGGCAGTGGCACTAGTTGTCACTGGCAGATGGCACTGATTGGTGGTGGCACTGTTTGGTGTTGGCAGGTGGCACTGGTTGGCGGTGGCACTAGTTGGCACTGATTGGCTGTGGCACTGATTGGTAGTGGCAGGTGGCACTGCAGGCACGTGGAACTGCCAGATGTCATTGGCAGGTGACGCTGGTTGGCATTGGCAGGTGACACTGGTTTGGAACTGGTAGGTGGCACTGATTGGCGGTGGCACTGGTTGGTGGTTGCAGGTGGTATTGATTGGCGGTGGCACTGGTTCGTGGTGGCAGGTGGCACTGATTGGCGGTGGCACTGGTTGGCACTGATTGGCGGTGGCACTGGCAGATGCCACTGGTTGGCGCTGGTAGGTGGCACACGGAGCTCTCTTTTACTGAAATGTAACAGAGGAGCTGTCAGAATTGAGCTTAAAGCGGAGCAACACCCTAAAGTGGACCTTCTGCTCATTGGAACCCTCCCCCCCTCCGGCGCCACAATTGGCACCATTCAGGGGGGAGGGGGTGCAGGTACGTGTACAGTACAGGTATCTGCACCCACTTCCAGCGTAGATTCTGCAGAAGCTACTCCTCTTTCCGCAGAATCCACGCCCCTTTCTGAAGGTCCCCCGCTGCCTGCTGGGAAACACATGGATCCCAGAGACAGCGGGGACCATCCTTATTGCACAGCGCGACTCGCGCATGCGCAGTAGGGAACCGGGAAATGAAGCCGAAAGGTTCCACTTCCTGATTCCCATACCCAAGATGGCGGCGGCAGCACCCGAGAGACGACCGAGAGATCGGCTTCGGGTGCCGACATCGCGGGCGCGCTGGGCGGGTAAGTGTCATTATTTTAAAAGTCAGCAGCTGCAGTATTTTTAGCTGCTGGCTTTTAAAAAAAAACGGCGGGCTCCCGGCAGACTCCCGCTTTAATGTCGGAATGGGCGGGACCCGACCGGGGTGTGAAGCTGACAAGTAACAGAGAGGCGGTGTAGTGTCATATTTTGCTCCCCATCATAGAATGCTCCGGAAGTGACGCTGCGGCCAGAAATTTAGCACTGCGCATGCGCATGCGTTCCAAACACTTGCGCCATGCGTTCCAAATGATTTGCGACAATGCAGACCAGTGAAACCGTCAGATAATGTCAGAGAAGTGAGGGGAGGTAATCCACTCCCTGAGCCACAGTTACCCGCTCTCTCTCCGCCGCTCTCCGCTCTGTCTAAAGTTAATGTCACGATTACCTCCCCTCACTCCCGTGACATTATCTGACGGTTTCACTGAACTACATTGTCGTAAATCCTCTGGAACGCATGGTGCAAGCATTTGGAACGCATCGCGCATGCGCAGTGCAAAATTTCTGGCAACAACGTCCCTTCCGGAGCGTTCTATGATGGGGAGCAAAATATGACACTACCGCGGATATGTTGGGGTGGGCGGGACCCGGCCGGGGTAGGGCGGAACTCAGCAGCTATCAAACACCGGCCAACGATTGGGCTGCTTAAGAAAAGAGGCGCGGCCACATACACGTAGCGGCCCGCCCAGATTCAATTGGCTGGTGTTTGATAGCTGCCGGGTCCCGCCCACCCCGGCCGGAGGAGGGAGGAGGACGGCAGTCAGTGTTAATGCTCTGCATGTCTGGGGCATCAATAGTGAGCGGGCTGGTGGCAGCTTAGGCGCCAGGTTGTGATTTCTGGTGGCATTGGCGACCCGGCGCCTGGGGTTTGTGGAGCCCTGGTGTATGTCGTGTTGATTGTAACTAAAAAAATGTAATAAAAAAGGACTTGATTTAAAAAATATTAAAAAAACATATGTACCTATGGGAATGTGACCCTAAAAAAAATTTGGGAAAAAAAAAATTTTTTTTTGAAAAATAAATAAATTATGAAAAAAAAAAATCTTTGAAAAAAAATTGTGAAAAATTTTTTTGAAAAAAAAAAATCTTTGAAAAAAAACACTTACCAATCTCAGTGTCTGTATTCCGGCGATGTCTATTGACTTTACCGAAACATCCAACGACGGCTCTGAAACAGCCGCGCACAAACGCTCGGGTCCTCTTCAGCTTGGAGGGC
>NW_027507750.1:7907244-7908501 GCF_037356315.1 Lithobates pipiens | reverse complement strand
ATACCAGGGCTGCAGCTGGATGCCATAACTCCCCCGGTATTAAAATTTTCTGCAGCTGCCGGTCTTTCCGATAAAAGTGATCCAAGCAGCTGATTAGCCACTGGATCACATTTAGAAGCAGCAGGAGGTGTCACCTCTTCCACTTTCCAGTGGTTCTCTGGCTTACCTGGCCCATCGGAAAGACCACAAACCCATCTGGTGGTGGCGGCAGCTTGCCATAGAGATTAGCAGAGGAAAGATGGCCTTCCCTCAACTCTATGGCCTAGGACAGGGATATGCAATTAGCGGACCTCCAGCTGTTGCAGAACTACAACTCCCACGAGGCATAGCAAGACTCTGACAGCCACAAGCAAGACACCCAGAGGCGGAGGCATGATGGGACTTGTAGTTTTGCAATAGCTGGAGGTCCGCTAATTGCATATCCCTGATCTAGGTGTAGGAGGTCATGACGTAACTTCCGGTTCCAACGCACACGTTCCTATAGAAATGGCTGTGCATATAATATATACAGGACCCCTTCATCGGGCATGTGACCTTCCACTTCCGGTCACTTCTGGTTCACAGCCAATGTAATCAAGGCTTTTTTTATTTGAAATTTTTTTTTAAGCATTAGATCAGTGGACTTTTTTATTTATGTTTTTTTTTTTTTTTTTAAGCATTAGATCAATGTTTTATTTATTTATTTTTAAGCATTAGATCAATGGTTTTTTTTTGTATTTTTTTTATTTTTTTAGTTTTTTAAGCATTAGATCAATAGATTTTTTTCTTTTAAGCATTAGATCAATGTTTTGTTTTTTTTTTATTTTATTTTTTTTAAGCATTAGATCAATGTTTCTTTTTCCCTTTTAAGCATTAGATAAATGGTTTTTTTTGTTAGTTTTTTTTAAGCATTAGATCAATGTTTTTTTTTTTTTTTTTTTTTTTATTTTTTTTTTTTTTTAATGCCTTCCATTTTAGAGGAGAGATTTGGGGTCTTATTGACCCCAGATCTCTCCATAAAGAGGACCTGCCATACCCCCCTTATTTATATTCTTGTGATTAGAAATAAAAGTGGTTAAAAATAAAATAAAAATAAAGAGACAGCGTAAAAATATAAACAAAAATATGTAATTAAATAATAATAAAAAAACATTTTTTAAAGCCACCCTCCCTCCCCCCTCCGCGATGCTCACGTGCAAAAGTGAGCGCATACGTAGGGCACACCCACATATGTAAATTACAATCACACCATATATGTGAGGTATCACTGCAAACTTC
>NW_027507750.1:7790529-7907044 GCF_037356315.1 Lithobates pipiens | reverse complement strand
GTTCCCCATCATTGGTGTCACTAGGAGGAATAGTGCCCCATCATTGGTGTCTGTGGGAGGAATAGTGCCCCATCATTGGTGTCTGTGGGAGGAATAGTGCCCCATCATTGGTGTCTGTGGGCGGAATAGTGCCCCATCGTTGTTGTCAGTTGGAGGAATAGTGCCCCATCATTGGTGTCTGTGGGAGGAATAGTGCCCCATCGTTGTTGTCTGTGGGAGGAATAGTGCCCCATCGTTGTTGTCAGTGGGAGGAATAGTGCCCCATCATTGGTGTCAGTGGAAGGAGTAGTTCCCCATCATTGGTGTCAGTGGGAGGAATAGTGTCCCATCATTGGTGTCGGTGGGAGGAATAGTGCCCCATCATTGGTATCAGTGGGAGGAATAGTGCCCCATCATTGGTATCAGTGGGAGGAATAGTGCCCCATCATTGGTGTCAGTGGGAGGAATAGTGCCCCATCATTGGTGTCAGTGGGAGGAATAGCGCCCCATCATTGGTGTCAGTGGGAGGAATAGCGCCCCATCATTGGTGTCAGTGGGAGGAATAGCGCCCCCATCATTGGTGTCAGTGGGAGGAATAGTGCCCCATCATTGGTGTCAGTGGGAGGAATAGTGCCCCATCATTGGTGTCAGTGGGAGGAATAGTGCCCCATCATTGGTGTCAGTGGGAGGAATAGTGCCCCATCATTGGTGTCAGTGGGAGGAATAGTGCCCCATCATTGGTGTCAGTGGGAGGAATAGTGCCTTATATGAGTGGAAGGAGTAGTGCCCCCAGGGGGCGCAGTTTGGCAACCTCTGATTTTAGACTAAGGTTACATCCAGTTTCTGTAATGTTTTTCTTTGCAGTTTTCGGTTACTCCAGAACTCTCCGAACGCTCCTGAGGAATACGCAGAGAGTCTGGGCCGGGTATTAGAACGCACCCTGAAGACGGTGGAGCTGGCTGGAGAAACTTGGCTGGTCACCGGTCGTCAGCCTGTCCCTATTATCACCGCAGCGGCCTTCCTTTCCTGGAAGTCCCTCAAACCCGCACCGCGGATCTCCTGCTCATTGGCAAAGTTTTGCCAATGGTGTGAAATCGGCACCCCACCTCTGGCAGCAGATAGAAGACTGAAGGAACTTCTAGAGACATTCCTCCAGCTGGCCCAGGAGCTGCCCTGGCTGAAGATGATGTCCCTCAACAAGAAGACGGTGGTCCAGCACTTGGGTGACATCTTGAAGCACAGGACTTACCTTCTCAGGAAGGCGATGGCAGCGGCAGAGAAGTCCTCCACAGAACGAGAAGACTTGACAGCATCTGGAGAACCCAGCCTGAGCTCTGCGTTCCTCCCTCCGATCATGAAAAAACCCAAGAAACGACGTTACGACAACACCTTTACTGAAGGGCAGCCAGACGTGACCGGAGAGGAGGAAATATCGGACAGCGAGATGGAGCAGTATCTCAGGACGCCGGCTGAGATTGAGGCCATTCAGCAGTTCCAGGCCAAGCTTGGCGCATCACAGAGTCAAGGAGGAGATCCCACATAGAAGCCTATGGATAGAAGTGTTTCTTTCTTTTTTGGTGGTATTTAATCACCTTGGGGGGGGGGGGGGGGGGGGGGGGGTGGTTAGTTTTTGCTAAACAGCCACAAAAAGATAAAAAAAATTGAAATAAAAAACTTTTTTGTTTATGTTATAAAATTTTGCAAATAGATAATTTTTCTCCTTCACTGATGTGTGCTGATGAGGTAACACTGATGGGCACTGTCATGGTGGCACTGATGAGGCTTCACTGATGGGCACTACTAAGGCGGCACTGTCAAGGTGGCACTGATGAGGCTTCACTGATGGGCACGGATGAGGCTTCACTGGGCATGGATGAGGCTTCGCTGATGAGCACTGAGGTGGCACTGATGGGCACTGTCAATTTGGCACCTATGAGGCTTCACTGATGGGCACTGATGAGGCTTCACTGATGGGCACTAATGAGGCTTCACTGATGGGCACTAATGAGGCTTCACTGATGGGCACTAATGAGGCTTCACTGATGGGCACTAATGAGGCTTCACTGATGGGCACCTATGAGGCTTCACTGATGGGCACCTATGAGGCTTCACTGATGGGCACAGATGAGGCTTTACTGATGGGCACCTATGAGGCTTTACTGATGGGCACCTATGAGGCTTTACTGATGGGCACCGATGAGGCTTTACTGATGGGCACCGATGAGGCTTTACTGATGGGCACCGATGAGGCTTTACTGATGGGCACCGATGAGGCTTTACTGATGGGCACCGATGAGGCTTTACTGATGGGCACCGATGAGGCTTTACTGATGGGCACAGATGAGGCTTTACTGATGGGCACAGATGAGGCTTTACTGATGGGCACCGATGAGGCTTTACTGATGGGCACCGATGAGGCTTAACTGATGGGCGCCGATAAGGCTTCACTGATTGGCACTACCGAGGCGGCACTAATGAGGCTGCACTGATGGATACTAGTATGCTGCACTGATGATCAGTGTAAGTGTGCACTGCCACAGGATGGCCAGTTATTGGCTTTCCTTTTCCTCAGACAGTGACAGCGCTGAGGAAAGGAAATCAGTTTTTTAACGAATTTTGTTCATTTCGAAATTTTTGAATTTCCGAAATTATGAATTTCTGAATAATCGAATTGTCGAATTTCTGAAATTACAAATTCCCGAAATTATGAATTTCCGAAAATTTTAGATTTCGGAAACTCGAAATCCGAAGTTTTGGAGATTCAAAAATTTCCTAAATTAAAAAATTCTAAAATTTGGAGATTTGAAAATCCAAGAATAAGAATGAAAATCTGAAAATTTCGAAAAACCTGAAAATCTGAAATAATAACTAATTAATAATAACTATTAAATTATAGGTATTGGAATTTCCTTTCAAATTTGGCTGTTAGTGAATGTAATAAATACGAATTTATCTGAAGTCACAAATTATCTGAAATAACGAATGCTGCATCTAAACAAATGGAATGTAGAAATCTAATAATAATAAATAATAACAATAAAACCTTTTTATGATTATTTGTTCCGTTCCATTTGTTTAGATATGGCATTCGTTATTTCAGACTTTGGATAAATTCGTACTCGTTATGTTTACAAACAGCCAAATTTAAAAGGAAATTCCAACACCTATAATTTTTATTATTCTAATTTTACTGATTTTCTCTTTTTTTCAGGTTTTTGAATTTCCGATTTTTCGCAATCCGAAATGCGTAAATTCAGAAATCCGAAAATTAGAAGTTCTAAATCCCAAAATTCGGAAATTTCAGAAGTTTCCGAATTTTTGAATTTCCGAATTTTTGAATTTACGAAAAAAGTAGAAAAGGAATGAAACCGAAATGAACAAATTTTTTATCAGTGTACATGTCTAATAGTGTTCTTCCAGCTAGGGATGCACCGAATGGGTTTTTTGGTGCCGAAACCGATACCGAAAATGAAAAATACACTAGGCCGAAAACCGAAACCGATACTGAAACAGCACCGATACCGAAAATGACTGTTTTTAAAAAATATTTTTATACAGGAGGTGGTCAGAGACTGGGGACATGGTACAGGAGGTGGTCAGAGACTGGGGACATGGTACAGGAGATGGTCAGAGACTGGGGACATGGTACAGGAGGTGGTCAGAGACTGGCGGCATGGTACAGGAGGTGGTCAGAGACTGGCGACATGGTACAGGAGGTGGTCAGAGACTGGCGACATGGTACAGGAGGTGGTCAGAGACTGGGGACATGGTACAGGAGATGGTCAGAGACTGGGGACATGGTACAGGAGATGGTCAGAGACTGGGGACATGGTACAGGAGGTGGTCAGAGACTGGGGACATGGTACAGGAGGTGGTCAGAGACTGGCGACATGGTACAGGAGGTGGTCAGAGACTGGCGGCATGGTACAGGAGGTGGTCAGAGACTGGCGGCATGGTACAGGAGGTGGTCAGAGACTGGCGACATGGTACAGGAGGTGGTCAGAGACTGGCGGCATGGTACAGGAGGTGGTCAGAGACTGGCGGCATGGTACAGGAGGTGGTCAGAGACTGGCGGCATGGTACAGGAGGCATCCCCCATTGCAGGCCCCAGTGTGTCCCCCATTGCAGGCCAGTGTGTCCCCCATTGCAGGCCAGTGTGTCCCCCATTGCAGGCCAGTGTGTCCCCCATTGCAGCCAGTGTGTGCCCCATTGCAGCCAGTGTGTGCCCCATTGCAGCCAGTGTGTGCCCCATTGCAGCCAGTGTACCACTTTTGCAGCCAGTGTCCCATTGCAGCCTGTGTGTCATTTTGCAGCCAGCCTGTGCAGGGAAGAGAGCCGCCTCCGCCGCCTGTTTGATCACAGAGCCGGGAACATCACAGCTTTCATTTCAATAGCTGTGTGTTCCCGGCCGCGCGCCCGTCACACGCAGCCCCTCCCCCTTGTCCGGGCACTTTGATAGACAGATCATCCGTCCAATCCTGCGGATGATCTGTCTATCTAAGTGTCCGGACAAGGGGAGGGGCTGCGTGTACGGCGCGCGGCCGGGAACACACAGCTATTGAAATGAAAGCTGTGATGTTCCCGGCGCTATGATCAAACAGGCGGCGGAGGCGGCTCTCCTGCGCTATACACCCACCATGAGGGGCGTCACCAGGGGCGGGGGCGGAGCCCCGCCCCCACCCAGGCCACGCCCCATTTTCGGCTCCATTATCGGCCGTGTTTTTCTCTTTCGGCAAATTGCTGAAAAGGGCAATTTCGGCCGAAATTTCGGTGCATCACTACTTCCAGCCTTGGTCCACCCACACTACCCTCCTGTAATAGTGTTCTTCCAGCCCTGGTCCACCCACACTACCCTCCTGTAATAGTGTTCCTTTCAGCCTTGGTCACCCACATTACCCTCCTGTAATAGCGTTCTTCCAGCCTTGGTCTACCCACAATACCCTCCTGTAATAGCGTTCTTCCAGCCCTGGTCCACCCACACTACCCTCCTGTAATAGTGTTCTTTCAGCCTTGGTCCACCCACAATACCCTCCTGTAATAGCGTTCTTCCAGCCTTGGTCCACCCACAATACCCTCCTATCAGGGCCGTCTTTAATATGATTGGACCCTGGGCAAAAAATGTTCTTGGGCCCCCCCCCCATGCAATTTCACTCTCCATCTGCTCTGAGACATGCAATAAATAGCAGCTAGACTTCAAATCAGTTTAATGTATCAGAACAGGCAGCAATTGAGATTTGTTGCCATTGGTTTACAGCATATCATTACTGCTTACTGACTGGTTGCTAGAGGTTACAGCACACTACGGGTCACTGATTAGTTGCTAGAAGTTACAGAAATGATTTCTGCTTCTTAATCGGTTTGCTAGAGATTTACTTTATAGTATTACTGCTCACTGGTTGCTAGAGATTACAGCACATCATCTCTCACTGCAGGGGGCATGATCTACATATGAATGCCACCTTTATTTACATATCAATACAGCCGTCCGCAGCTATTTACATATGAATGCAGATTATTTACATGTAAACACAGGGTCTGCAGGTGAGTAATCTGTACACAACAATAGGACAGAGCTGGGCAGCATTAGTACCAGCACATCACACTGAGATATTGGGATTGTTGGCAAGTATGAGGCAGCTGCTTTGGGCCCCACAACAATGACAGGGCCCTTTTGCCCTGCCTTAAAGACAGCCCTGCCTCCTGTAATTGTGAGCCTTGGTCCACCCACACTACCCTCCTGTAATAGTGTTCTTCCAGTCTTGGTCCACCAGCAAACCTTCCAGTAATAGTGTTCTTCCAGCTTTGGTCCACCCCAATACCCTCCTGTAAAAGTGTTCTTCCAGCCTTGGTCCACCCACACTACTCTCCAGTAATAGTGTTCTTCCAGTCTCAGTCCACCCACAATACCCTCCTGTAATAGCGTTCTTCCAGCCATGGTCCACCCACAATACTCTCCTGTAATTGTGAGCCTTCATCCACCCACACTTCCCTCCTGTAATAGCGTCCTTCCAGCCTTGGTCCACCGGCAGTACCCTCCAGTAATAGTGTTCTTCCAGCTTTGGTCCACCCCGCAATACCCTCCTGTAATAGTGTTCTTCCAGCCTTGGTCCCCCCACAATTCCCTCCTAAACACAAAGTTCAAAGGAATAACCGCTCCAGGTGATAGCCCCGTGTTCACACCATCCTTGTGTTTCAGGAGGAAGAAGGGTGCTTGGCTCAGCAAAGGCGATAACAAGAGAAATTAAGTAGGACAGCCACACTCCGATATAATGCCTTTATTGATAAAACTTTGTCCGTACACCAACAGAGACACAGGTACAGGTTTATCAATAAAGGCATTGTATCAGAGTTGGCTGTCCTACTTGATTTCTCTTGTTATCACAATACCCTCCTGTAATTGTGAGCCTTGGTCCATCCACACTACCCTCCTGTAATAGCGTTCTTCCAGCCTTGGTCCACCTGCAATACCCTCATGTAATACTGTTCTTCCAGCCTTGGTCCATCTGTAATAGCGTTCTTCCAGCCTTGGTTCACCCACACTACCCTCCTGTAATAGCGTTCTTCCAGCCTTGGTTCACCCACACTACCCTCCTGTAATAGCGTTCTTCCAGCCTTGGTTCACCCACACTACCCTCCTGTAATAGCGTTCTTCCAGCCTTGGTTCACCCACACTACCCTCCTGTAATAGCGTTCTTCTAGCCTTGGTCCACCCGTAATACCCTCTTGTAATAGTGTTCTTCCAGCCTTGGTCCACCCGAAATACCCTCATGTAATAATGTTCTTCCAGCCTTGGTCCACCCGTAATACCCTCCTGTAATAGCGTTCTTTCAGCCTTGGTCCATCCACAATACCCTCCTGTAAAAGTGTTATTTCAGCCTTGGTTCACCGGCAATACCCTCCTTTAATAGTGCTCTTCCAGCCTTGGTCTGCCCTCAATACCCTCCTGTAATAGTGTGCTTCCAGTCTTGGTCCACCCACAATACCCTCCTGTAATAGCGTTTTTCCAGCCTTGGTCCACCCACAATACCCTTCTGTAACAGCATTCTTCCAGCCTTGGTCAACCCGCAATACCCTCCTATAATAGTGTTCTTCCAGCCTTGGTCCACCCACAATACACTCCCGTAATTGTAAGCCTCGGTCCACCCACAATACCCTCCTAAAATAGTGTTCTTCCAGCCTTGGTCCACCCACAATACCCTCCTAAAATAGTGTTCTTCCAGCCTTGGTCCCCCCGTAATACCCTCCTGTAATAGTGTTCTTCCAGCCTTGGTCCACCCTTAATACACTCCCGTAATTGTAAGCCTCGGTCCACCCACAATACCCTCCTAAAATAGTGTTCTTCCAGCCTTGGTCCACCCACAATACCCTCCTAAAATAGTGTTCTTCCAGCCTTGGTCCCCCCGTAATACCCTCCTGTAATAGTGTTCTTCCAGCCTTGGTCCACCCTTAATACCCTCCCGTTATCACAGGTATAGAGTTGGATCACTGACAACCCACGTCTCGGAGTTACTGACATCCACACTTTAGAGAAGACTTGCATCTTTGGATTTTGCAAACTTTAATATATTAAAAAAATCATTGGGTGTATTCAAATAATACAAACATACTTGGGACATGATTTCTTTGGTACAATGTAACAAAACACTATAAAAAAAAAGCACAATGGACAATACAGAAGGTGAAAACACATAAGCTTATTAAGGCAAGGAGCAATGCTGATTGTAGGGACCAACCCAAATCCTTACTGACCTTTTACAGATTTTAAGGGTAACTCCACTTTCGTGGGGAAATAAATTAGCAAATGAATTAAAAATTAATACAGCATATACAATTGCGACACAAGTCATATTGTAATTGAATTATTATTAAATATGATCTTTCCATTACAAACTGCGGCTGCTGTAATTTTATGTAAAATGCAATATGGCCACCTGGAGGCGCTCTGTACACAGATTGCAAACAGAACGCCTCCCAGAAATGTCATTTCCCGCTTGTGTGATTGGCTCACAGATTTTCCCAGAAGTCTGCACTAAGATACAAGTCAGATTTTGGGCATCCCCTGCAACAAAAATCTAATTTGGTGAGATACTCCCAAAGGGAAATCCCGTCTAAAGGGATTCAGAGCCTGCCGCTTTCCTCATTAGAACCCTGCAAGTGCAGCAGCTGATAATTATAAAGTCATTCCCATTTACATTCATTTTGCACATGGACACAGAGAAAAAGCTATTTCTTCAGAAGCACAAAAGGTAGGAATCTGCAACAAAGTTTGTTACAATCCCTGCAACGTGGGGAGGGGGAGGGGAGGTTTCTCAACAAAAGTGGAGTTACTCTTTAACAAGAAGGGAATAGATGGCTGCTATGGGTTACTACATCTGGCACCCCATCATTGATACAGTGCAGCCTTACCAATCACGGATTAGCTATTTCTAGAATTATTTACTTGTATTCTCCCCCTGTCAGTGTCAGCCTTGCGTGCCTTCTGTGTGATGTTGATGCTGAGAAGAGAAAAGAAAATGAAAGCCTTCGTTATCAATGCTCCCCTCTTCTGGAAGCCAGGATAGACTGTCAGCTCTGGGCTCAGGCAGAGAACAGCCTTCAATGAAGCTTGTACAATCTGCCAGGGAGTGAATACAAGTGAAAGCTGGAGAAATCCCTGAGAGATATGGCTGAACTATTATTTTCACAATAAAGTAAGAGTGACGATTCCGACTATTACACGTCTGTTCTCGACTGATTCTCCTAATGATCATTAGGAGGTCATAATGATCACAGTGTGATCTCTACAATGCCTCGTTCATCAAAGTATGTGAAGGGAGATCTCCAATCCTGAATTAGAACATGACATCTGGAGAGTAAATACTGGAAATTGGGTATTTTTCAGCAATGAAAGCAGTTCTTGCTTTAGTCACTCATTAAAGGCCCAATGTACTGATAGCAGCAAGTGTACAAGATGTCAGTAAAGACACGGTAAGCCATCATAATATCCTAAAATATGGGACCTCTATATACGATTTTCCTGTATACAGACATATTTAACCCAGGCTATTATTTTACCAGCATGCTGCACAGAAACCCGAAACAACCAACCAGAAATCAGCTTACATCTGTCTGCTTGCACCAAACTGATAAGGGCTGAATTAGGATCAGTTGGTGGTGGTGGGATGGATTAGGAATGGTTGGAGAGGGATGAATTAGGATCGTTGGTGGTGGGATGAATTAGGATTGGTTGGTGGTGGAATGAATTAGGATTGGTTGGTGGGAGGATGAATTAGGATTGGTTGGTGGTGGGATGAATTAGGATTGGTTGGTGGTGGAATGAATTAGGATTGGTTGGTGGGGATGAATTAGGATTGGTTGGTGGTGGAATGAATTAGGATTGGTTGGTGGGGATGAATTAGGATTGGTTGGTGGTGGAATGAATTAGGATTGGTTGGTGGTGGGATGAATTAGGATTGGTTGGTGGCGGGATGAATAAGGATTGGTTGGTGGGGGATGAACTAAGATTGGTTGGTCGGGATGAATTAGGATTGGTTGGTGGCGGGATGAATAAGGATCAGTTGGTGGGGGGTGAATTAGGATTGGTTGGTGGGGATGAATTAGGATTGGTTGGTGGTGGGATGAATTAGGATTGGTTGGTGGTAGTATGAATTAGGATTGGTTGGTGGTGGGATGATTTAGGATTGGTTGGTGGGATGAATTAGGATTGGTTGGTGGGGGGGGGGGGGGGTGAATTAGGATTGGTTGGTGGGAGATGAATTAGGATTGGTTGCTATGGAATGAATTAGGATTGGTTGGTGGTGGGATGAATAAGGATTGGTTGGTGGGGGATGAACTAAGATTGGTTGGTGGGGATGAATTAGGATTGGTTGGTGGGAATGAATTAGGACTGGTTGGTGGCGGGATGAATAAGGATCGGTTGGTGGGGGGTAAATTAGGATTGGTTGGTGGGGATGAATTAGGATTGGTTGGTGGTGGGATGATTAGGATTGGTTGGTGGTAGTATGAATTAGGATTGGTTGGTGGTGGGATGATTTAGGATTGGTTGGTGAGATGAATTAGGATTGGTTGGTGGTGGGGGGGGGGTGAATTAGGATTGGTTGGTGGGAGATGAATTAGGATTGGTTGCTATGGAATGAATTAGGATTGGTTGGTGGTGGGGTGAATTTGGATTGGTTGGTGGGATAAATTAGGATTGGTTGGTGGGGGGGTGAATTAGGTTTGGTTGGTGGGATGAATTAGGATTGGTTGGTGGTGGGGTGAATTAGAATTGGTTGGTGAGATGAATTAGGATTGGTTGGTGGGGGGATGTATTAGGATTGGTTGGTGGAATGAATTAGGATTGGTTGGTGGGGGTTGAATTAGGATTAGTTGGTGGTGGGGTGAATTAGGATTGGTTGGTGGGGGGCTGAATTAGGATTGGTTTGTGGGTGGATGAATGAGGATTGGGTGGTGGCAGGGTGAATTCGAAATGGGTGGTGAGGGTGGAATTAGAATTGGTTGGTGGGGGATGAATTAGGATCGGGTGGTGGTGTGAAGATGAATTAGGATCGGGTGGTGGTGGGTGAATTAGGATCGGGTGGTGGTGGGATGAATTAGGATCGGGTGGTGGTGGGATGAATTAGGATCGGGTGGTGGTGGGTGAATTAGGATCGGGTGGTGGTGGGTGAATTAGGATTAGGTGGTGGTGGGTGAATTAGGATTAGGTGGTGTGAACATGAATTAGGATCGGGTGGTGGTGGGATGAATTAGGATCGGGTGGTGGTGGGTGAATTAGGATCGGGTGGTGGTGGGTGAATTAGGATTAGGTGGTGGATGAATTAGGATCGGGTGGTGGTGGGTGAATTAGGATTAGGTGGTGTGAACATGAATTAGGATCGGGTGGTGGTGGGTGAATTAGGATCGGGTGGTGGTGGGTGAATTAGGATTAGGTGGTGGATGAATTAGGATCGGGTGGTGGTGGGTGAATTAGGATCGGGTGGTGGTGGGTGAATTAGGATCGGGTGGTGGTGGGTGAATTAGGATCGGGTGGTGGTGGGTGAATTAGGATCGGGTGGTGGTGGATGAATTAGGATCGGGTGGTGGTGGGTGAATTAGGATCGGGTGGTGGTGGATGAATTAGGATCGGGTGGTGGTGGGTGAATTAGGATCGGGTGGTGGTGGATGAATTAGGATCGTGTGGTGGTGGGTGAATTAGGATCGGGTGGTGGTGGATGAATTAGGATCGTGTGGTGGTGGGTGAATTAGGATCGGGTGGTGGTGGGTGAATTAGGATCGGGTGGTGGTGGGTGAATTAGGATCGGGTGGTGGTGGGTGAATTAGGATCGGGTGGTGGTGGGTGAATTAGGATCGGGTGGTGGTGGGTGAATTAGGATCGGGTGGTGGTGGGTGAATTAGGATCGGGTGGTGGTGGGTGAATTAGGATCGGGTGGTGGTGGGTGAATTAGGATCGGGTGGTGGTGGGTGAATTAGGATCGGGTGGTGGTGGGTGAATTAGGATCGGGTGGTGGTGGGTGAATTAGGATCGGGTGGTGGTGGGTGAATTAGGATCGGGTGGTGGTGTGAAGATGAATTAGGATTAGGTGGTGGGGGGTGAATTAGGATTGGCGGGATACTGGGCTGCATTGCTTTTGCATTTTTAACACTGAATACAATGTAAGGCCAACCTTTAGGAGATCGTTCTGCACGACTGTATTGCACAAATCCATTCTTAGCGCCTGTGAAGGGTTCTACATATTGGAAAGGGATAGAGATTCGATACCTATTGGAATTGTTTAGTGGGAGGTTATGGGGATAGATATGGATGTTGCATTTCTCAGGTCTGCATGCGCATCATTTTTATTGCCAGCTAGAAGCATCCAACTGAGCCACCTTTGCATGCAAGGACTTGAGTTGTGTCTCCTTACACTGTGTGCATCCATAGAAACACATAGCCCCATAGCCTAGAATGGCAAGGCACTCCCCGGGTTCTTCCCACCTCCAAGCTATCAGACTGCAATGCCCACCATTTTAACTCTTTCCTGTGAAGACTGGAAGTTCAGGGAAGCAGCACATCTCATCCGATTCATTTATTTTATGTCAGTTTTGCTCGATTTCACTGAATAGACTCTTCGTAAACGTGAATTCCCCATCAGCATAAAAGTTGTGCCGGCCAGCAGGATAGCAAGATATAGATTCTCAGACAAATGATTATAGTAATTAACATTATTTTAATAACTGCAAAATGCAACATTGTAACCCAGAGGAAGGGGCCCTAAAAGATATTTTCCGGGGTATTTCCCGGCAGGAATGTGTCGCTTCTATAGATGTCAGCTGGGCGTTATGTTGGGCATGATTGTCACACTTAAAGTAGAACTCCAACCAAAAAGAAAGAAAACAAATCCCATTAAATGTTAAAATAAATAAAAGCAGCTTTTGCTGCAATATTTGCCTTCAATCTGGTGCTGCCCCCCCCCCACCCCCCATAATTCTTCTCTACTAGATGTCCTTAATCTTCTGGGCTGAAAGATTGTCAGTATCATTTAACCCAATGCCTTTGAGCCTTGGCCTTCATGTACCAGCCCCAGCCTGTGATTGGACAGCAGAAGCAGCGCACTATTAAAGCAGAACTCCAATCTCCCAATCAACATTGATTATTTTATATTCATATGCTGCTGGGATTAGTAAATAGATATGAAAGCAGATTATATTTACTTGTTTTGAAGTTTATTTTTCATTTTTATTACATCTCTTCAGTTTCTTTCTTGGTTTCCTGCCTAGGAAAATTATGTCATACAGTGCCTTGAAAAAGTATTCATACCCCCTTGACATTCCCCACATTTTGTTACAACCAGAAACGTAAATGTATTTTATTGGGATTTTATGTGATGGACCAACACAAAGTGTCACATAATTGTGAAGTGGAAGGAAAATTATAAATGATACAAATAAATATGTGAAAAGTGTAGGTGGGGGGGGGGGGCATTTGTATTCAGCCCCCTTTACTCTGATACCCCTAACTAAAATCTAGTGGAACCAATCGCCTTCAGAAGTCACCTAATTAGTAAATGGAGTCCACCTGTGTGTAATTTAATCTCAGTATAAATACAGCTGTTCTGTGAAGCCCTCTGAGGTTTGTTAGAGAACCCTAGTGAACAAACAGCAGCATGAAGGCCAAGGAACACACCAGACAGGTCAGGGATAAAGTTGTGGAGAAGTATAAAGCAGGGTTAGGTTATTATAAATTCTCCCAAGCTTTGAAGATCTCACGGAGCTCTGTTCAATCCATCATCGGAAAATGGAAAGAGTATGGCACAACTGCAAACCTACCAAGACATGGCCGTCCACCTAAACTGACCGGGCCGGGCAAGGAGAGCATTCATCAGAGAAGAGCCAAGAGGTCCATGGTAACTCTGGAGGAGCTGCAGAGATCCACAGCTCAGGGGGGAGAATCTGTCCACAGGACAACTATTAGTCGTCTCTCCACAAATCTGCCCTTTATGGAAGAGTGACAAGAAGAAAGACATTGGAGAAAGAAAGTCATAAGAAGTCCTGTTTGTAGTTTGTGAGAAGCCATGTGGGGGAGGGGGCAGCAAACATGTGGAAGAAGGTGATCTGGTCAGAGGAGACCAAAATTCTACTTTTTGTCCTAAAAGTAAAATGCTACGTGTGGGGAAAACTAACACTGCCCATCCCCCTGAACACACCATCCCCACCGTGAAGCATGGTGGTGGCAGCATCATGTGGTGGGGATGCTTTTCTTCAGCAGGGACAGTGAAGCTGGTCAGAGTTGATGGGAAGATGGATGGAGACAAATACAGGACAATCTTAGAAGAAAACCTGTTAGCCCCCCGTACACACGGTAGGAAATTCTGACGGATAATGTCCGACTGCACCGTGTTGTTGGATAATCCGACCGTGTGTGGACTCCATCTGACTTTTTTCCGTTGGAATGTCCGACCAACAAAGTTTGAGAGCTGGATATAAAATTTTCCGACAACACGGTCCGATCGGACTTGTCTGATCGCTTGTAGAGAATTCCGATCGGACAAAGTGCCACGCATGCTCAGATCAAATTACGAGACCAAAAATATTGGCTACTAGCCGCAACGTAGTCCCGTCGCAACGAACAAACGTCATCACGTTTAGATTTTCCGACAACTTTGTCCTACCGTGTGTATGCAACACCAGTTTCAGGCCAAAATCCGTCGGAAAAAATCAGACGGATTTTGTTGGAATGTCCGACCCGTGAGTACAAGGGCCTTAGAGTCTGCAAAAGACTTGAGACCGGGATGGAGGTTCCCCTTCCAGCAGGACAACGACCCGAAACATCCAGCCAGAGCTACAATGGAATGGTTTACATCAAAGCATATTCATGTGTTAGAATGGCCCAGTCACAGTCCAGACCTAAATCCCATTGAGAATCTGTGGCAAGACTTGAAAATTGCTGATCACAGACGCTCTCCATCCAATCTGACAGAGCTTGAGATATTCTACAAAGAAGAAGAATGGGGCAGAAATGTCCTCTCTAGATGGGCAAAGCTGGTAGAGACACCCCCAAAAAGACTTGTAGAGAAAGGGGGTTCTACAAAGTATTGACTCCGGGGGGCGCCATACAAATGCCCCTCCCCCACACTTTTCACAGATTTATTTGTATCATTTATCATTTTCCTTCCACTTCACAATTATGTGACACTTTGTGTTGGTCTATCACATAAAATCCCAATAAAATACATTTACGTTTTTGGTTGTAACAAAATGACAAAATGTGGGGAATCTCAAGGGGTATGAATACCAAATCTCACAAGATGATGCCCCAGCACAATGCAGGGCCTCATGTTTTGGGCTACTTAGGATCTTGCCGGTGGTGATGAGCTCAGCTCAAATCCAAGTTCGCCTGAAAGTTACTTTTCACTGCTGGGCCAATGAGCTGCAGGCAGGAGATGTTTCACCCCACAGATATACACAAAGGGGTGGGGATGCTCATCATGACATCATTGTACATACACAGGCTTATGTTCTTATTAGGTCAATGTCATTCCTGGATTAAATTCTAGGTCATTTCTAGGCCAATGTCAGTGACCTAATATGGCCATATTAGGTCAATGGTGTCATAGGCATATCTGCCGCTTTGTATACAGTATATGCAGCTGTGGGGTGGGAAATCAGCAATGACAGCTAACTTCCAAGTCCAGTCCAAACCCAAGTTCATCCTTACTCACTGGAATGATGGTTAGGCTACTCTCACCTAGGCCCCAAGGGTCAAAGTTGGCGATAGAGTAAGCAACTTTTCTCCCACAGGTCTATTATACAGTGACCTATAAAGGGAGAGGCGCCGCTTTATGGCCAATTTTAGGTGAATCACCCATCCTTATGGAGCCTATTTTGGGGGAAAATAGACGTTCAGATTTTTGGTTCGGCAAGGCTAGCCAGCAGATAACCCAACGGTAAAATACACATTTCCCCAGAATGCTTTTCACAATAGACCATGTTCCATATTTAATGGGCCTGTGGCCACATTAGGTCAATGTAATTTCTTTGTTCAATCTTAGGTCATTGCTAGGCCAACGTCAGTGACCTAATATGGCCATCGTAAGTCATCGCCATTTCTGGGTTCAATCCTAGGTCTCTGCTAGGCCAACGTCAGTGACCTAATATGGCCATCGTAAGTCATCACCATTTCTGGGTTCAATCCTAGGTCTCTGCTAGGCCAATGTCAGTGACCTAATATGGCCATCGTAAATTCATCACCATTTCTGGGTTCAAACCTAGGTCTCTGCTAGGCCAATGTCAGTGACCTAATATGGCCATCGTAAGTCATGGCCATTTCTGGGTTCAATCCTAGGTCTCTGCTAGGCCAATGTCCGTGACCTAATATGGCCATCGTAAGTCATCGCCATTTCTGGGTTCAATCCTAGGTCTCTGCTGGGCCAATGTCCGTGACCTAATATGGCCATCGTAATTCATCGCCATTTCTGGGTTCAATCCTAGGTCTCTGCTAGGCCAACGTCAGTGACCTAATATGGCCATCGTAAGTCATCGCCATTTCTGGGTTCAATCCTAGGTCTCTGCTAGGCCAATGTCAGTGACCTAATATGGCCATCGTAAGTCATCGCCATTTTTGGGTTCAATCCTAGGTCTCTGCTAGGCCAACGTCAGTGATCTAATATGGCCACCGTAAGTCATCGCCATTTCTGGGTTCAATCCTAGGTCTCTGCTAGGCCAATGTCCGTGACCTAATATGGCCATCGTAAGTCATGGCCATTTCTGGGTTCAATCCTAGGTCTCTGCTAGGCCAATGTCAGTGACCTAATATGGCCATCGTAAATTCATCACCATTTCTGGGTTCAATCCTAGGTCTCTGCTAGGCCAATGTCAGTGACCTAATATGGCCATCGTAAGTCATGGCCATTTCTGGGTTCAATCCTAGGTCTCTGCTAGGCCAATGTCAGTGACCTAATATGGCCATCGTAAGTCATCGCCATTTCTGGGTTCAATCCTAGGTCTCTGCTGGGCCAATGTCCGTGACCTAATATGGCCATCGTAATTCATCGCCATTTCTGGGTTCAATCCTAGGTCTCTGCTAGGCCAACGTCAGTGACCTAATATGGCCATCGTAAGTCATCGCCATTTCTGGGTTCAATCCTAGGTCTCTGCTGGGCCAATGTCAGTGACCTAATATGGCCATCGTAAGTCATCGCCATTTCTGGGTTCAATCCTAGGTCTCTGCTAGACCAATGTCAGTGACCTAATATGGCCATCGTAAGTCATCGCCATTTCTGGGTTCAATCCTAGGTCTCTGCTAGGCCAATGTCAGTGACCTAATATGGCCATCGTAAGTCATCGCCATTTCTGGGTTCAATCCTAGGTCTCTGCTAGGCCAATGTCAGTGACCTAATATGGCCATCGTAAGTCATCGCCATTTTTGGGTTCAATCCTAGGTCTCTGCTAGGCCAACGTCAGTGATCTAATATGGCCATCGTAAGTCATCGCCATTTCTGGGTTCAATCCTAGGTCTCTGCTGGGCCAATGTCAGTGACCTAATATGGCCATCGTAAGTCATCACCATTTCTGGGTTCAATCCTAGGTCTCTGCTGGGCCAATGTCAGTGACCTAATATGGGTATGTGGCCATATTAAGTGCATGTCACCGACCTAAAATGTGCATTCTAGGTCAATGTCATTTGTTTGTTCAATCCTAGGTAATTTATAGGCCAATGGCATTGACCTAATATGGCCACGTGGCATCTCCATCACTTTGTATATGTGCTGATGTGGGGTGGGGAATCTCCTGTCCTGGCCCAGCAATTACAACTAATGTCTGGGTTCAGACCAAACCCAAGTTCATTCCTACTGGCCGGAAAGATGGTGATGTCCCTATAACCTAGGCCCCGATGGAGAGACAGGGTAAGTACAGTATGTGTTCTAACTTTTCTCCCAGCTGGTCTGTTATACGGTAAAATATAAGGGGGGGGGCACTTTTGGGTGAACCAACCATCCTTTCAGACCCTTTTTGTTATTTTAGACCCAGGGCCAATATCATTGACCTAATATGGACATTCTAGGGCGATGTCTTTTCTCAGTTAAATTCTAGGCCAATGTAAGTGACCTAATATGGCCATGTGGTCATATTATGTCCATGTCATTGACCTAAAATGGCCATTCTAGGTCAATATCTTTTCTTGGCTCAATCCTAGATAATTACTAGGTCAATGTCACTGACCTAATATGGACATTCTAGGTCAATGTCATTTCTAGGTTCAATTCTAGACCAATGTTAGCGACCTAATATGGACATTCTAGGTCAATGTCATTTCTAGGTTCAATTCTAGACCAATGTTAGCGACCTAATATGGCCATGTGGCCATATTATGTCCATGTCATTGACCTAAGATGGACATTCTAGACCAAATACTTTTCTGGGCTCAATCCTAGGTAATTACTAGGCCAATGTCATTGACTTAATATGTCTGAATGCATTGGCCTGGCAATGACAGACAGTTTTCGGGTTCACACCAAACCCAAGTTCATCCCTACTCGCCGGAAGTAGGGTAACACCACTCTCACCTAGGCCCCAAGGGTAAAAGAGATAGGGTAAGTACAGTATGTGTTATAACTTTTATCCCAGGTGGTTCATTATACAGTAAAATATAAAGGGGGGCACTTTTGGGTGAATCTCCCATCCTTTCAGACTGTTTTTGAGGAAAGAATTTTGTGGATTGACAAGCCAATTAACCCAAATAGTAAAATACACATTTCTAGAGAACAATTCTCATACTAAATCTAATTCCATACTTGATGGGTCCATGACCATATTAGGTCAAAGTAATTTCTGGGTTCAATGATAGGTCATTTCTACGCCAATTTTATTGACCTAATATGGCCACATGGTCATATTGGGTCAAGGTCATTGACCTAAAATGGGCATTTTAAGCCAATGTCATTTCTGGGTGAAATTATAGGTAATTAATAGGCCAATGTCATTGACCTAAAATGGACATTTTAGGGCAATATCATTGACCTAAAATGAGCATTCTAGGGCAATATCTGGGTTGAGTCCTACGTAATTTGTAGGTCAATATCATTGACTTAATACGATCATGTCACCATATTAGGCCAATAATGTCATGTGCATCACCGCCACTTTGTGTACATGTAGCTGCAGGGTGGGGAATCTCCCATCAGCAACTCTTCGGCCCAGCAATGACCACTAACTTCTGATTTCAGACCAAATCCAAGCTTGTCCCATCTTGACACAAGGATGGTAATGCCACTCTCCCCTAGGCCCCAAGGGTGAAAACTGGAGATAGGGTAGGCAGGGCCATGGATAAAAGGGTACCACCGGTCCTTTTCTATGGGTCCCAGGCCAGCCAGGGGGTAAATCAGATGTGAGCAGGTAGGGCGATCGGCGTGGCAGAGGGGGGGCAATTACTGGAACCAATGCCCTGTATGGCTCTCTCTGCAGCAGGTGAAAGCTGGTTTCTTCTCCTCTGACTCTTGTTGGCTTTCAACTGCTGCAGAGAGAGCCATACAGGGGATCGATCAGCAATTGTTCCTCCACCACAACGATCACCCTCCCTGTGCACCATACATTTATCATTCCTCCCTGCTGCCCAGGCTCACCTGTGTGCCCACCCCCGCCCCGCCACCCCCCACCACAGTGCTGCTGGCTTTGTAACCTCTCCTTCATACCAGCAGTCGTAAACACAATAGGATCCCTCAAGATGAAGAGTGGTGGAAGGGTCCAGCAAATATGTCATATTTACCAGCCCCTTCCTTTCCTGAACACAATGAGTGATCAGTACCTTATGCTGCGTACACATGACCGGACTTTCCAATGGACTAGGTCCGGCGGTCTTCCTGACGGACTTTCGGTGGAGTTCTGACGGACTTTCCAAAAACGAATGGACACACTATCACACCAAAGTCCGACAGACTCGAACGTGATGACGTACGACTGGACTAGAATAATGAAGTTCATAGCAAGATACCAATAGCTGCCCTAGCGTCGGTTTTCGTCCGTCGGACTAGCATACAGACGAACTGATTTTTTGACCCGGACTCGAGTCCTTCGGAAAGGTTTGAAACATGTTTTAAATCTAAAGTCTCTCTGATTTTTAGACAGCAAAGGTCCGATGAAGCCCCACACACGATCAAATTGTCTGGCAAATTAGTTCTGTCTGACCTAGTCCATCGAAAAGTCCGGTTGTGTGTACGCGGCATCAGTGGCGTAACTAGAACCTTCAGGGCCCCGATGCAAGAAACCATGAAGGGCCCCCCTGAACCCCAGCTAGGGCCCTTCCCTCCGAGTCTGGCGGTGGAACTCCAGGGCGTGGTCACAGGTATGACCTTTGTGAGCCCTGTAGTTCCACCACTGGTATCAGTATTTTTTTTTTATTTTTTTGGTGCCCCATTGGGGGACTGTCCCTAGGCAGGATGGGGTCCCCGTCCCCAGAAGAGATGAGGTCCTTTTCTCCAGGGCATATGAAGTTACTGCCCCCAGGTGAGAAGGGGTCCCTGTCCCCAGGGTAGGTGGGGGTCCCTGTCCCCACTTGAGAAGGGGTCCCTGTCCCCAGGGGGAGATGGAGGGGGTATGTAATGGTGTGTGGGGGATGGGGTCCTCTCACTCACCATGACCAAGCTGTTGGCTGCAAACTCATCCATGTTGGCCTGGGCTCCATCCAGTGTGCTGGAAGGGCGATCGGCATATCTCCCAGAAAGACCTTTCATCATCTGTGTATGACGGGGGAGGAGGGGGGCTGGCAGACAAGCCTGCAGTGTCCTCCGGGGGGCTCTCATAGGGCTGAACTGCATCTGTGTGCTTAAAGATTGTTTACCCGGGAGAAGTATGCAGTGCAGTGCGGGCCGGACTCGGGGGGGGGGGGGGACTCTGGCTGGGGAGAACAGACATCAGACTGAGCGGCAATGCATGGAGCAGGAGAGGGGTACTCTGAGGAGCCGGCCGAGGACACAGGTCATGCGGGGAATGCACAACTAAAGAGCAGCCAGTGCGATAGTCGAGCATGGAGCTCTGCTAGTCACCCTCCACCTCCAGCCACCCATGTGCATGGTGCACTGGTACCCCTAGCTGCCTATGCTGCTGCCGGCCATATGTAGAGGGGGCTGCATGGTGCCCCCTGCATCACAGGGCCCAGTTGCGGTTGCGACTGCTGCACCCCCTATAGTTACGCCCCTGCGCGGCATAATTGTGTTCATTCATAACTGGAGCATAGTAAACTGTGTTTATTTGGGGGGGGGGGGGGGGGGCTTGTCAGGTTGGCTGTATGGGGCTCTATGGTTTCTAACAGCAGCACTGGGGGTAGGTACATGCTCTAACATTTCTCTCCACAGGTCCCTTATACCGTGGAATATAAAGGAAGTGGGGGGGGGGGGGGTAGCTTTAAGGCCAATTTTGGGTGAATCCTCCACAATTTCAGACCCCGTTTTGTGGATTGATAAGGCTTACCTGCAGTTACCCCAACACAAAAATACACATTTCTAGAAAATGCTTCTCACACTAAATCAGGTTCCATACTCGGTGCGCCATATTGATTATTTTCAGGCTTCAAGCCTACTTTAATATTTCTATGTATGAGCTTATCGATCGTATCGCTAAAAAAAAAACAACCTTTTTTTCCCCAATTGAAGCCCACATCTTTGGCATTTTCCTGAATATAAAGCTTTAAAAAAAAGGCACATTGTATGTTTCCCCTCCCATATACACATGAAAAAAAATAAAAATAACCATTTCCGCGAATCCGACATTATTGTTTCACATTTACACGATCATCCCTCTGTGAAATCCCATGTATAACATTACACATACAACATTTCTTATATGGTATACAAACTAAAGATGCACTTCCATGCATTGACATAAAAAAAAGGTTACTAATACTGATATGGAAAATTTACACAGGTCTCCGAAAAAAGAGACCCTGATCTGTCTATACAATATACAATATAATTCCATATTTGAAAAATAGACATTTTTTTTTTCCCTCTGAAATAATAAATTTAAAAAATACATTATCACATATACCATGCAAAAAAAGTGAACTTCATGAAAAAAAAATAAAAATAAATTGTTTGCTGCGATTGTCGTCAATGATGTAAAAAAAAAAAAAGATACCGAACTTTGTGGGTCAAAAGCAGACGATCGCGATTGACAGTACCAAGTACTCTAATCCTGAGGATCTGCTTTGACAAACCAGTCAGCTGATCAACATTATAGAACGGTTCAGAACACCAACATTAATCCTCTAAAGACACATGAAAGTCAGGAATGAGGTCATAGAAGAAGAATGTGGTGGTGGGGATGGTGGGGGGGGATGGTTGGAGGAAAAAGGTGTAATGGGATGGAGTGACGGAAAAGTTCTGGATAAGTGCACAATTCCACAAATGCCTTGGACTAGAAATTCCTTTGTTCAAAAAAAAAAAAAAAAAAAAAAAGTGCTTAATGTGGAAAACAGAGAAGCTTATAAGGCACGTGTGTCTCAGATTATAAACAGACCGCCTGAGGCGCGTTTAGTCACCTGATTTAGGAAAACGAAGCTCGGGCCTTTGAGTTTTTTTTTTTATTGTTTTTTGTTTTTTGTTGTTTTTGGTACTGGAGGAGTTCAGGAATTTTTGAAAACAGCATCAGGATTATAACAAGTGTTCGACGACACGAGTCACGTGATAAGACGGATGACCGCTGTCCTCATCAAGTACGTCTTGTTCCAAAACGAATCATATGATGGATCAATCCAAGGTCCTTCAAGATGTTCTTTTTTTTTTTTTTTTTTGCGGAATAAAGATTTCCTGCTGAGACACACATTTCCTAATGCTAATCCTCAGTTCGATACTCTTGCACAATGCTGCAATCATCATGCGTTCAGTATACAATCGTACAATATGCTGATATTCCAGGTACTGTTGAGGGTCTTCAGCCATTTCCACCAACCTATCTATCATCATATGGCTGCGGAGAGCTCCTTTTTTTCCTATCCTTTGTTGGCATCTGGGTCATCATGCCATCTGTACTTAAACATCAACTACACAGTAGTTTCACTCTTCCAGAGCCCCGTTTTCATGGCGGTGGGGCTCTCCGTAGTAGCAAGATTGATGTCATACTTGCTACCCTTTAGAACACCATTTTGGTTGCCCGTATTAAGCGGAAAGGACCTCCGTTTACTCTCCCTTTCCATGCTGTTGGCTTGCTTGAGATTGTCCCGGCTGGCGCTTTTCCGCTGTGCTCTGGCAAAGTCCTGAGCCTGGTGCCCGCTGCTGTCACTCCCTTCGGATTGGGTGAGCGCCCCCTCTGGGTCCCTGGCTGCCACCTCAGTCCTGCCGTTGTTTAACGGGCTACTCTTACTGTGATAGCTCTCGGAGTGACTGTTGTGGACGCTGCCGCTCTCGCTGGAAGGCAAGTCCGAAGAGGGTCCGCGCAGCACCTTTAACCGGTGGTGCTTCCCTTCCCGGTATTGCTTAGTTCTGCTTTTATGGTTCCTGCGATTGTGCAAGTTGTTGGTGTAGCGGCTTTGGGCCATCACGCATTTGTTGTTGGCGGGCTCGCTACCTTCGCAGCTGGCCGGCTTAGGCGGGCAGTTTTCGGCTGCTTGGTTCTGCGCCACCTGCAAGTTGGTGATTTTGCAAGGTCCTGTGTTAGAGTTACTGCTGTTGCTTGGGGAAGATGACGCCTCAACGGAGTGCGTCCCATCGGGGCTACACCCGATAAAAACCGGAGGCGTGTCGTCCACGGGAGAACTGGTTTGCACGTAGGCTTGAATCGGTGTGGTTTCGGTGTACATTGGGCAGCAGGAGCGCTGAACATCCTGGCGGCGTATGCAATGGTGAATGAAAATAAACAGCCCCAGGGCCACGGCCGTCACTCCATAGAGGCAACTAAATATTATATTCAGATACCAAATTTGTGACACGGCAAAGGCTCCGAAAATCCAGAGGGTAACGTACAAGACGTGGACGATGACCAGAGACCAGAACTGCACCTCCAAGGAATAGACGGCGTCCACGTCTGGTGGGGCTGCTGAGTTGATGGTGACGGAGATGGAGGTCGAGTCGCTCAAGAGGTGGCTTATCCCGCTCTGTGACTGCTGAACGTCATTGGCTTCTCCCGGCTCCTTCTGCTCGACGGGCTGGCGCTTCAAATTGATCCCGGCACAGAGGAAGTAGATCCAGGTGATCAGGAGGATAATGGCCGCCGGAACGTAAAATGCAGCAAGACTCGGCCTCCATACCAAGCAGCAGCTGAGAGAGGAAAGCACACGTTAGTGTATAGAAAGCACACACTTTGTAAATCTTCTCAAGTGACAGGAAACTTACTAAGGACTGTTGTCCCTGTAGTTGTTGATGTTCACGGCAGCGGTGATCCCACAAATGATAAGCGGAATTCCTCCAGCAATCAGGTAAAAGCTGTAAAGTACACAAGAGATACACTATGAAGATGAGGGAACAGCATTATGACCACTGGATGGAGCTGAGGAGCATAGGCAATATATGTGTCTTTTTAACGAGAGATACAATGTAACAATTCTAGAAAACTCTAGAGGGAATGTAACAATTCTAGAAAGCTCTAGAGGGAATGTAACAATTCTAGAGAATGCTAGAGGGAATGTAACAATTCTAGATAATGCTAGAGGGAATGTAACAATTCTAGAGAATGCTAGAGGGAATGTAACAATTCTAGATAATGCTAGAGGGAATGTAACAATTCTAGAAAACTCTAGAGGGAATGTAACAATTCTAGAGAATGCTAGAGGGAATGTAACAATTCTAGATAATGCTAGAGGGAATGTAACAATTCTAGAAAACTCTAGAGGGAATGTAACAATTCTAGAGAATGCTAGAGGGAATGTAACAATTCTAGATAATGCTAGAGGGAATGAAACAATTCTAGAAAACTCTAGAGGGAATGTAACAATTCTAGAAAACTCTAGAGGGAATGTAACAATTCTAGAGAATGCTAGAGGGAATGAAACAATTCTAGAAAACTCTAGAGGGAATGTAACAATTCTAGAGAATGCTAGAGGGAATGTAACAATTCTAGATAATGCTAGAGGGAATGTAACAATTCTAGAAAACTCTAGAGGGAATGTAACAATTCTAGAGAATGCTAGAGGGAATGTAACAATTCTAGATAATGCTAGAGGGAATGAAACAATTCTAGAAAACTCTAGAGGGAATGTAACAATTCTAGAAAACTCTAGAAAGAATGTAACAATTCTAGAGAATGCTAGATGGAATGTAACAATTCTAGAAAACTATAGAAAGAATGTAACAATTCTAGAAAACTATAGAAAGAATGTAACAATTCTAGAGAATGCTAGAGGGAATGTAACAATTCAGCTGCAGGAGAGGTGTGAGGGCCACATGAAATGGCCTGGAGGGCCAGATTCGGCCTGCAGGCTTTGTGTTTGACACCTGTGCTCTAGAGGGAATGTAACAATTCTAGATAATGCTAGAGGGCCGGTTCACACAGGGGGCGACACGAGGCGACACGACTTGCCGTGCCGCGACCTCAGCGGCGACTTGCAAATGACTTCTGTATAGAAGTCAATGCAAGTCGCCCGAGGTCGCCCAAAAGTAGTACAGGAACCTTTTTTCTAAGTCGGAGCGACTCGAGTCGCTCCTCTTAGAACAGTTCCGTAGTACAGAACAGAGGCGACTTGTCAGGTCGCGGCACGGCAAGTCGTGTCGCCTCGTGTCGCCCCCTGTGTGAACCGGCCCAGAGGGAATGTAACAATTCTAGATAATGCTAGAGGGAATGTAACACATCTAGAGAACGCTAGAGGGAATTGGCAAATGAATGTAATCAATGGTCATAATGTGATATTTTACTTCTTCCCACAATAATAAAAAAAAAAAAACAATCAGTCAAAATACAAAATAGTCTAAAGAACATTTGTTTTTGCCCAGAATGTCTATGCAATTTCTTTTTATAAATACACTAGGTTTGTGCAATTCGTTTCGTAACGAATCAAAATTTGGCCGAATTTTGCATCTTTCGGACATTTGGATGCATCCGAATGTCCGAATAAAAAAATAACGAATTACAACGAATACAAAAGAAATATAACGAATGAATTCAAATAGGTTTTGGTAATTCTTTAAAGATGAAACAAAAGTTTGGCTCAAAGTAAATCTTATAATCCAATCAGCTAATTAATTTTGTGCTGGAGGTTGGATTACTGGCAAAGTGCATTCCTGAGAAGTGAGTTAGAAGGGTGTTGTATTGTATTTGAGCCGAAGTACTAAATGATTTCAGCATGATTCGACATTATTTCAACGGCATTCAAAAATATTTTGTGACCCGACTTTAGGGCCATTTATCTCGGGGTCACTTGGCGCTAGAAACTCCAATCCAATTTGGATATGTTGTAGTGCTAGTACTATTGTATACCAAATTTGGGGTTTCTATCTATAAGTGGCCCCGAGATATGTGGCCCCAAAATCGGGTCGCAAAATGTCAAGCACTTTTCTGCAGCAGAGAATGACATTTTGCGACCCGATTTTGGGGCCACATATCTCGGGGCCACTTATAGATAGAAACCCCAAATTTGGTATGCAAACACAATAGTACTAGCCCTACAACATATCCAAATTGGGAGTTTCTAGCACCAAGTGACCCCGAGATACATGGCCCTAAAGTCGGGTCACAAAATATTTTCGAATGCGGTTGAAATAATGTCCAATCCGGTAGAAATATTTTCGAATTTGGTTGAAATATTTTCGAATGTGGCCGATTTTTCGAATTCGGTAGAAAACTAAACGAAATCCGAAAACGAATTTAAGGAAGTTAACGAATATAACTAAACGAAATTAATGAATTAAAGCGGAGGTCCACCCTAAAATGGACCTTCCGCTCATCGGAATCCTCCCCCCCTCCGGCGCCACAATTGGCACCTTTCAGGGGGGAGGGGGTGCAGTTCCCTGGATAATCCAGGTAACTGCACCCACTTCCGGGCTAGCTCTCTGCGGAAAGGGGCGTAGATTACGCCCCTTTCCGCAAGTGCCCGCCCCCTTCCGCAAGTGCCCCGCTGCCTGCTGGGAAACACACAGATCCCAGAGGCAGCGGGGACCGTCCTCATTGCGCAGCGTGGCTCGCGCATGCGCAGTAGGGAACCGGGAAATGAAGCCGAAAGGCTCCACTTCCTGATTCCCATACCCAAGATGGCGGCGGCAGCACTCGAGAGACGATCGAGAGATCGGCTTCGGGTGCCGACATCGCGGACGCGCTGGACAGGTAAGTGTCACTATTTTAAAAGTCAGCAGCTGCAGTATTTGTAGCTGCTGACTTTAAAAAAAAAAAAAAAACGCGGAGTCCCGGCGGACCCCCGCTTTAACGAATGAAAACGAAATGAAACTAAACGAATTTTTTCCTTTTGCACATGTCTAAAATACACCCCTCTAGGCTCGGTTCACACTGTCGAGACTTGGGATCCGACGTGGGAGAGCCCAGGTCGCATGACATGTGAAATCCCATGTTAGTCAATGAGAGCCGTCTTAATTAGCAGAGAATTAGCATTAGAAAAGGCTCCTGTACTACTCCATGGCGACTTCTATCCAACTTGTGCCCATAGAGTTTAATGGAAGTCGGATCCTCATCTATATTGATGTTATTTGGATCTGACATTACAGGAAGAATACTCAGGCATTCCCTGCGGTGTAGCCCCTCCCTCCCTTCCAAGTCGCATCAAAGTAGTACTCAAGTCGCCTGGAAAAGGTGCACCATAAGTCGCCCGACTTTCAGGTCGCAGTTGTGTGAACCGAGCCTTACACTGGAACCAAGAAACAAAGGGAAATAATAGATGTGGCGCTATACCTATATGTGGGGGTTACCAATAGGTTGGTATATAAAATATGTGAACAAAAGTGTGCTAAATGTGTTAGTCAATTTTCACATGTGTGAGAGTAATTCCTAACGTGCTGGTTAGTTTTGGGTAGAGATAATATATATTTACCAGCGTGCTGGTTCAAAAACCAAAATTATAAAAAAACAAAAAACAAAAATACAAAAAATATCCAAAAATAATAAACACAAAATGCACAACAGTTGCAATAGATCACGGTATGGCAAATCCTGTGACTTTCTTATGCTATACTTATCTCTATAGCAATATGCAATGCTAAAGTGCAAGTGCGAATAAATTCATATAAAACAGAAAGTTGGGACTAGGTGTGGTACCTGGTAAAATGACCGTGAGAAAAATATAATAAAGTGCCAAAAGATAATAAAATATCACAGTGGTAGTATAAACTGGTATTAAGTCTGCTAGTGATGCTATATAAAAATTAATAAAATTAATATGAAACCTAAATACCATACACATAAAGCATAAATGTAATAAAATAATAAAATAATATAATGCAAAGGATTAGAATAAAATAAAGATAGAAATATGCAAAAAACGTGCAAAAAATAGTGCAAAAGATGTGCAAAAAATGCAGGCAAATTGTAAACATTAGACGTGATGGAGCAAGTCTCTATTAGGTGGCGGAAAAATCTGCAGGTGCAAAAAGGAGGGGAGTGATGTTTTCCAATCGTGTTCTTCACATTCGGTGGCTTAAAAGGGTATTAAATTATTATGCTCTCACCGGAAGGAGGACCCCATCCGGGGTGGATCAACTTTCACAATATTAGCTATTGTGCGGCTCTCTGGCTTCCTTCAGCTGTAAAGGTTAGGGATCCCTCGTTCCTCCGTGAGTGCAATATGCCACGTTTATATAGAGTAGAGAAGAGGCACATCCATAGTGTGATACCGTTTTAAAAATTTGTTTATTGCAGCAAATAGGTAAAAAATAGGTAAAAAATACTCACAAACAAGTAGTTTAAAAGTGCGGTAGTGTGTACAGCTTTAAAATTCCCGCTCTGCAATCTCCGTCTGAGCTCGAGGTGTACGCTGCCTGGCCACGCCCTACGCGTTTCGTCACACGGACGTCATCTGGGCTCCAGATGACGTCCGTGTGACGAAACGCGTAGGGCGTGGCCAGGCAGCGTACACCTTGAGCTCCAGATGACGTCCGTGTGACGAAACGCGTAGGGCGTGGCCAGGCAGCGTACACCTCGAGCTCAGACGGAGATTGCAGAGCGGGAATTTTAAAGCTGTACACACTACCGCACTTTTAAACTACTTGTTTGTGAGTATTTTTTACCTATTTTTTACCTATTTGCTGCAATAAACAAATTTTTAAAACGGTATCACACTATGGATGTGCCTCTTCTCTACTCTATATAAACGTGGCATATTGCACTCACGGAGGAACGAGGGATCCCTAACCTTTACAGCTGAAGGAAGCCAGAGAGCCGCACAATAGCTAATATTGTGAAAGTTGATCCACCCCGGATGGGGTCCTCCTTCCGGTGAGAGCATAATAATTTAATACCCTTTTAAGCCACCGAATGTGAAGAACACGATTGGAAAACATCACTCCCCTCCTTTTTGCACCTGCGGATTTTTCCGCCACCTAATAGAGACTTGCTCCATCACGTCTAATGTTTACAATTTGCCTGCATTTTTTGCACATCTTTTGCACTATTTTTTGCACGTTTTTTGCATATTTCTATCTTTATTTTATTCTAATCCTTTGCATTATATTATTTTATTATTTTATTACATTTATGCTTTATGTGTATGGTATTTAGGTTTCATATTAATTTTATTAATTTTTATATAGCATCACTAGCAGACTTAATACCAGTTTATACTACCACTGTGATATTTTATTATCTTTTGGCACTTTATTATATTTTTCTCACGGTCATTTTACCAGGTACCACACCTAGTCCCAACTTTCTGTTTTATATGAATTTATTCGCACTTGCACTTTAGCATTGCATATTGCTATAGAGATAAGTATAGCATAAGAAAGTCACAGGATTTGCCATACCGTGATCTATTGCAACTGTTGTGCATTTTGTGTTTATTATTTTTGGATATTTTTTGTATTTTTGTTTTTTGTTTTTTTATAATTTTGGTTTTTGAACCAGCACGCTGGTAAATATATATTATCTCTACCCAAAACTAACCAGCACGTTAGGAATTACTCTCACACATGTGAAAATTGACTAACACATTTAGCACACTTTTGTTCACATATTTTATATACCAACCTATTGGTAACCCCCACATATAGGTATAGCGCCACATCTATTATTTCCCTTTGTTTCTGCACCTTTCCACCCCCGGGTGGAAATCAATAGAGGCTGCTCTTACCTTTACACTTTTATTCACTCTTAAGGTTCCATAGCGCAACCCACCCCCCATTTATTTATTTACACTGGAACCAAACTCTCTCACTCAACGTGAACTATTTCTTAATCCTTATGCTGCTAGAATTAGTAAATAAATAGAAAACCATATTATATCTACTTGTTTTACTCTTTATTTTTTACATTTCTTCAGTGGGTTTCTGGCCTAAGCCAAAATAATGTCACATATTCCAGGAGTATTAATGGGAGGAGGGGGGGGGGGGGGGCTTTCTCGGCTAAGCACACACACCTGCCTGCATGCCTGAGCTAAGGGCAGATGGATTACTGGAATTAAATGCTACACGAATCATCTGCCCTTACTCAAGATGGCTGTAGCTAGAAACGCTAGAGTGGGGGGGGGGGGGGGGGCTTCAAAGTGATTTCTCAATAAAATAAAGCATGGAGACAGATGAATGGATGGGGTTACTTTGAATATTAACCACTCGCCGATCAGCCGCTGCAGTTTTACTGCGGCAGAATGGCACGGCTGGGCGAAACAACGTTATGCTACGTCGCATTGCCCTGTGGCCACTAGGGGCGTCCGCGCCCGCTACTCGCCCCCCGGAGCCGATGCGAGTGCCCGGCGGGCTAACCACGATCACTCGCGACACAGCGAGAAACGGAAACTTTGTGTGTAAGGGGAGAAGAGACAGATCGTGTGTTCATACAAAGTATGGACAGCGATCTGTCATCTCTCCAAGACAGTCCCATCTCCCCTTTCAGTTAGAACACACACTAGGGAACACATTTAACCCCTTGATCGCCCCCCCCACCTAGTGTTAACCCCTTCCCTGCCAGTGACACTTTTACAGTAATCAGTGCATTTTCATAGCACTGATCGCTGTATAAATGACAATGGTGCCAAAAAATGTGTCAAAAGTGTCCGATGTGTCCGCCGTAATGTCGCAGTCCCGATAAAAATCGCAGATCGTCGTCATTACTAGTAGAAAAAAATAATAATAAAAATGCCAAAAATCTATCCCCTGTTTTGTAGATGCTATAACTTTTGTGCAAACCAATCAATATAGTTACATAGTTAGTCAGGTTGAAATAAGACACAAGTCCATCCAGTTCAACTACAAAAAAATAATAATAATAATAATAATATTGAATATGCGCTTATTGCGTTTTTTTTGTTTTGTTTTTTACCAAAAATGTAGAAGAATATGTATCGGCCTAAACTGAGAAATCTTTTTTTTTTTTTTTAATGTATTTATTTTTTTTTACATTTATTTCATTTATTATAGCAAAAAATATAAAATATTGTGGTTTTTTTTTCAAAATTGTCGCTCATTTTTTAGTTTTTTATCACAAAAAAATAAAAACCGCAGAGGTGATCAAATACCGCCAAAAGAAAGCTCTATTTGTGGGGGGGAAAAAAAGGACGTCAATTTTGTTTGGGAGCCACGTCGCACGACCGCGCAATTGTCAGTTAAAGCGGAAAAAATGGCCCGGTCATTCAGCAGCCAATTCTTCCGGGCGCTGAAGTGGTCGAAGATGAATCAAACCGCGTTTCCACAATAGCTGGTGCTCAGATACAGTCAGGGGCGGATTGACAACTCATGTGGCCCCCCGGCAATCAGAGATTATAGGGCCACACAGTAGACACACACACACAGTATACAATCACACAGTATACACAGACATGTTTCTATTGGCTGAGAAGGTACTGGAGAGGTGGGGCAGCTATAATCTCTGGATTTTTAGACCAAAAGGATGTCGGTAAGGGACATTTCAGAGACAGATGTAAAAAAAACACAGATTTTTACATACTGTCCCTGGTTTTACTGAGGCTGGCAACCCTGATGGGGCCCCCTAGTGGCATGGGGCCATTGGGCAGTGCCCGAGTGGCCCAATGGTCAGTCCGCCCCTGGATACAGTTTAGTTTCAATTTAAATTGCTTTACAAATGTGCTCCGGGTTTATTAAATCTGCATTCTATCCACCCTAGATGATAAAAAGGGGTTGAGGAAAAAGAGAAGCATCAGAACATCCAGACCAGAAGTACACGGGGTGCTCCTATAACAGTATAGATCTGGAGTTATGGGAAGGAGAAGAACCCATAGGAGGCCATGGTGGCTTCTTACCTGAGCATAGGTCTGTTGGGGGTCTGGACGGCCTCTCCTTCCTGCTGGGGCTGAGGCTTAGGGGTCAGCTCCCTATAGATGACTCTGGCCTTTAGGACCATCCATAGGAGGGTGGACAATGATGAGTAATGCAGGATGACGCTGACCTGAGAGCAAACACAAGAGTCTGGTGACAAGTCCTTCTGGTCAGAACTTTAGACAGTAGATAGTTCAGGGCATATTACACTCATACAAAGGCCCTCTGGCACTTAGGGGCCCGTTTCTACAATCTGAGTAAGTCTATATTGTCATATGTGTGATTATTTTTCATGAGGTCCATAAAGACAGGGATGAGTGAATTTTGGGTGGGGGAACTTGACTAGCCTGCATAGAGTCCTGACCTCAACCCGATAGAACACCTTTGGGATGAATTAGAGTGGAGACTGCGAGCCAGGCCTTCTCGTCCAACATTAGTACCTGACCTCACAAATGTTCTTCTGGAAGAATGGTCAAACATTCCCATAGACACATCTCCTAAACCTTGTGGACGGCCTTCCCAGAAGAGTTGAAGCTGTTATAGCCACAATGGGTGGACCAACTCAATATTGAACCCTACGGACTAGGTCATCCAAGTCTTTATGGACCTTCCCAGAAGAGTTGAAGCTGTTATAGCTGCAAAGGGCGGGCCAACTCAATATTGAACCCTACGGACTAGGCCATCCAAGTCTTTATGGACCTTCCCAGAAGAGTTGAAGCTGTTATAGATGCAATGGGTGGGCCAACTCAATATAGAACCCTACGGACTAGGTCATCCAAGTCTTTATGGACCTTCCCAGAAGAGCTGAAACTGTTATAGCCGCAATGGGTGGACCAACTCAATATAGAACCCTACGGACTAGGTCACCCAAGTCTTTATGGACCTTCCCAGAAGAGTTGAAGCTGTTATAGCCGCAATGGGTGGACCAACTCAATATTGAACCCTACGGACTAGGTCATCCAAGTCTTTATGGACCTTCCCAGAAGAGTTGAAGCTGTTATAGATGCAAAGGGCGGGCCAACTCAATATTGAACCCTACGGACTAGGTCATCCAAGTCTTTATGGACCTTCCCAGAAGAGTTGAAGCTGTTATAGATGCAAAGGGCGGAGCCAACTCAATATTGAACCCTACGGACTAAGACTGGGATGCCATTAAAGTTCATGTGTGTGTAAAGGCAGACGTCCTAATACTATTGACAATACAGTGCACTTTGGTCCAACTTTCATGCAACTTGGGGGCCATAGACTTCAACGTCAACACTCAAAAGTTCCTGAATGTTACACTGTACAACGCAACAGTTGTTCATTATCACTGGTCAAAGCCAAAGTTTTATCCAAGTTGCACGAATCCCAAGTTGCGTTAAAGTTGTATCAAAGCTGCACTCCAAAGTCGGTGCAACTTTAGAGTCGCACAAGTCCGAATGGAGCCTATGATGAATGGAGGAAGGGGCAAAAGCTGTTCTTGCCCAGGGGCCCTGTACTGATTCCATCAACCACTGGATGGCTTCTTTACCAGCATTGAACGTCACCCAATATTTAGAAATGTGTGTTACAACTAGTGTACAAAGCCTCATTGTAATGAGAACACTCACAGCCTGGCACACAATCACATATCCGCTGAGTGTAATTCCTCCAGCAAACACAGCTGAGGTCATGGCAATGTGGAAGCAGAGGTTGAGGAGCATGTGCCAGCCCTTCCGCGAGATCTGGATGGAACTAGGAGACAAACACAAACCCCATTAGGCATGAAATTGTACAACCCCGATTTCCAAAAAAAGTTGGGGCGCTGTGTAAAATGTACATAAAAACAGGATTTGCAAACCTCAAACTCATATTTCCTGAGGAGCTCCACGTCGGCCTACCACTGAGTATGCCCCATCAATACCACCACCTGCAGAACCTAACTCATAAATTTGGCTCCCTCTCCCAGGCCGGCGTTCCTTCCTTTTCCTCCTCACCTCGCAGGACCAATCAGTTTACCCAGGTGCAATAAACTTGTGGCCGACCACCTGTTGCTCCCCAGGTGCAGAAACCACTTTACGGACCCTTAAATAGGCTTCTTGCGTGGGTGTTGTGGCTAACACTTGAGACTGAGGCCTTGCTAAATGCATGGCCGTTCCCACCACGGCTATGCAGCCGTCCCTGGTTATCTAGTTAATCGCCAGTGGGAGGCTGAAATTTTCCTTTCCTGATGAGCTCCATGCCAGCACAGACTCCCACCCAGGTGCAGAAATCTAAGGACATAACCCCGGCCTGGGAGAGGGGGTCCAATTTATGGGTTATGTCCTGCAGGTGGGGGTATGGGTGGAGAACACCTAGTAGTAGGCTGACATGGAGCTGTCAGGAAAAAAAGGAAAATGTAATATCAAATACTTACCGCAATTTTCCTTTCCTGACGAGCTCCATGCCAGCACAGACTCCCACCCAGGTGCAGAAATCTAACGACATAACGCCGGCCTGGGAGAGGGAGTCCAATTTATGGGTTATGTCCTGCAGGTGGGGGTATGGGTGGAGAACACCTAGTAGTAGGCTGACATGGAGCTGTCAGGAAAAAAAGGAAAATGTAATATCAAATACTTACCGCAATTTTCCTTTCCTGATGAGTTCCATGCCAGCACAGACTCCCACCCAGGTGCAGAAATCTAACGACATAACGCCGGCCTGGGAGAGGGAGTCCAATTTATGGGTTATGTCCTGCAGGTGGGGGTATGGGTGGAGAACACCTAGTAGTAGGCTGACATGGAGCTGTCAGGAAAAAAGGAAAATGTAATATCAAATACTTACCGCAATTTTCCTTTCCTGATGAGTTCCATGCCAGCACAGACTCCCACCCAGGTGCAGAAATCTAACGACATAACGCCGGCCTGGGAGAGGGAGTCCAATTTATGGGTTATGTCCTGCAGGTGGGGGTATGGGTGGAGAACACCTAGTAGTAGGCTGACATGGAGCTGTCAGGAAAAAAAGGAAAATGTAATATCAAATACTTACCGCAATTTTCCTTTCCTGATGAGTTCCATGCCAGCACAGACTCCCACCCAGGTGCAGAAATCTAACGACATAACCCCGGCCTGGGAGAGGGAGTCCAATTTATGGGTTATGTCCTGCAGGTGGGGGTATGGGTGGAGAACACCTAGTAGTAGGCTGACATGGAGCTGTCAGGAAAAAAGGAAAATGTAATATCAAATACTTACCGCAATTTTCCTTTTCTGATGAGTTCCATGCCAGCACAGACTCCCACCCAGGTGCAGAAATCTAACGACATAACCCCGGCCTGGGAGAGGGGGTCCAATTTATGAGTTAGGTCCTGCAGGTGGGGGTATGGGTGGAGAACACCCAGTGGTAGGCTGACATGGAGCTCGCCAGGAAAGGGAAAATTGCGGTATTTGATATTCAAATTTTCCGTTTTTATTCACAATAGAAAACATATCAGATGTTTAAACTGAGAAAATTGACCATTTTAAGAAAAAAAATAAGGAAAATTGGAAATCGATGGCAGCAACACATCTCACAAAAGTTGGGGCGAGGCCATGTTTAGTACGGTGTGTCATTCCCTCTTCTTTTACCAACACTCTGTAAATGTCTGGGAACTGAGGAGACCAGTTGCTGGAGTTTTGGGAGAGGAATGTTGCCCCATTGTTGCCTGATATAGGATTCTACAGTGCCTTGAAAAAGTATTCACACCCCTAGAAATTTTCAACATTTTGTCATGTTATAACTAAAAACGTAAATGTCTTTTATTGGGATTTTATGTGATAAACCGACACAAAGTGTCACATAATTGTAAAGTGGAAGGAAAATGATAAATTATACAAATAAATCTGTGAAAAGTGTGGGGGGGGGGAACATTTGTATGGCGCCCTCCAGAGTCAATACTTTGTAGAACCTCCTTTCTCTGTAATTACAGCTGCAAGTCTTTTTGGGGGTGTCTCTACCAGCTTTGCACATTTAGAGAGGACATTTCTGCCCATTCTTCTCTGCAAAATATCTCAAGCTCTGTCAGATTGGATGGAGAGCGTCTGTGATCAGCGATTTTCAAGTCTTGCCACAGATTCTCAATGGGATTTAGGTCTGGCCTGTGACTGGGCCATTCTAACACGTGAATATGCTTTGATGTAAACCATTCCATTGTAGCTCTGGCTGGATGTTTTCGGGTCGTTGTCCTGCTGGAAGGTGAACCTCCGCCCCGGTCTCAAGTCTTTTGCAGACTCTAATGGCGTGTACATGCGACCGGACTTTCCGGCAGAAAAGGTCAGACGGAACGAATCCATCGGACAATTCGATCGTGTGTGGGCTTCATCTGACCTTTTCTGTCGAAAAATTTGACGAACTTTAGAAATAGAACATGTTTCAAATCATTCTGCCAGAACTCCACTGGAACCAGTTCCTATCGAGAAAACCGCTCGTCCGTATGCAGGTCCAACGGACCAACAATGACGCAAGGGCAGCTTTTGACTACTGGCTATTGAACTTCCTTTATCTAGTTCTGTCATACATCATGACGTTAAACGATCAGGCTTTGGTGTGATCGTGTGTAGGCAAGTCCGTTTCAGCGGAACTCTGCCGAAAAGTCAGTCGAAAAGTCAGTCAGAGTTCATTCTGATTGAAAGTTCGGTCGTGTGTACACGGAATTAACAGGTTTTCTTCTAAGATTGTCCTGTATTTGTCTCCATCCATCTTCCCATCAACTCTGACCAGCTTCACTGTCCCTGCTGAAGAAAACCATCCCCACCACATGATGCTGCCACCACCATGTCTCACGGTGGGGATGGTGTGTTCAGGGGGATGGGCAGTGTTAGTTTTCCCCACACATAGCGTTTTGCTTTTAGGCCAAAAAGTAGAATTTTGGTCTCATCTGACCAGATCACCTTCTTCCACATGTTTGCTGCCCCCTCCCCCACATGGCTTCTCACAAACTACAAACAGGACTTCTTATGACTTTCTTTCTCCAATGTCTTTCTTCTTGTCACTCTTCCATAAAGGGCAGATTTGTGGAGAGACGACTAATAGTTGTCCTGTGGAGAGATTCTCCCCCCTGAGCTGTGGATCTCTGCAGCTCCTCCAGAGTTACCATGGACCTCTTGGCTCTTCTCTGATGAATGCTCTCCTTGTCCGGCCCGGTCAGTTTAGGTGGACGGCCATGTCTTGGTAGGTTTGCAGTTGTCCCATACTCTTTCCCTTTTCTGATGATGGATTGAACAGAGCTCCGTGAGATGTTCAAAGCTTGGGAGATTTTTTTTTATAACCTAACCCTGCTTTATACTTCTCTACAACTTTATCCCTGACCTGTCTGGTGTGTTCCTTGGCCTTCATGATGCTGTTTCTTCACTAAGGCTCTCTAACAAACCTCTGAGGGCTTCACAGAACAGCTGTATTTATATTGAGATTAAATGACACACAGGTGGACTCTATTTACTAATTAGGTGACTTCTGAAGGCAATTGTTTTCACTAGATTTCAGTTAGGGGTATCAGCGTAAAGGGGGCTGAATACAAATGCCCCTCCCCCACACCTTTTTCACATATTTATTTGTAAAAAATGTTGAAAACCATTTATCATTTTCCTTCCACTTCACAATTATGTGCCACTTTGTGTTGGTCTATCACATAAAAGAATAACAAAATACAGGGGGAAAAGAGAACCCCCTGGGAAGAAGTGACGGGCGGACGAAGCTGCTTATGGAAGAGAAATGAGTTTTATTGCACAATAGAAATAATACAAAATTGCAAAATCTGGGTACCCACCACCAACACCTAGACAGATGTAAAAGCAGCTGCGTCACGTATAAGTAAGCGCACAGCATGTACCCAAGAGATTGCAAGTAAAGTGCAAGGGGTGGCAGCGGATTGGCTCACAGATCCCGGTGGAAATCACCATAGATCAATGTGCCAATCCCGTCACCGTTATTCAGTAGACCCCCCAACTTGAGAAAACCCACGTGACTGCGTGAAACATGTCGGTTTACCTAGTTTTACCAGGTACCTGCACCCGCTTCCGCACTGAATGCCTACGCGGTTGTGCGCCACAGGTCCCACAAAGCTGCAGGTCCATTCACAAAGCCGAGCGCAACTCGCGCATGTGCAGTGGGAAGCTGGCTGTGTAACTGCGAGGAATCTGTGGGGACCTGAAGACTGGCAAAGAACCGGCCCGGCTAAAGACACTGCTGGATCCCTGGACAGGTAAGTGTAAGTCTAGAGATCCTCTTTAAAGAGGAACTTCCCCCCCTCCTCCCATTTTAATTGTTTCTAAATTCCCACTTACCTGATACTCGGTTGTCCCAAATTCAGATACTTACCCACCCAGCAGATCCAGAATTTAGTTCCAGTGATCCACTTCTCCAGGCCCACCGCTCAGGTGCTATGCCTCCATCTTCCTTTGTGACATTATGAGGAGGTGGCTGTCTCTTCTGGGTTCAGGCAGCTGCCTCCCGATGAAGAACTGCCAGGCCCACCCCCCTCTTCCGTACAAAAATGGAGGCCGAAGCCTCCTGGGTTATGTAATGTGCATATCCCATGAAGTGTTGTAGTCTAAGCAAGAATGGAGGATGGAAGACAATCCAGATCATGCAAAACAGTGAAAGGAAAGGGAGTTGGAGAGGAAGAAAATTCATTGTAAAGTCCGCTTTTTGTATGGGCACTGACATAATCCTCTTTTGAATGCCAGTAGGCAATGGCATCGCTAGAAAGGGCTTTTGGGGCTATAGCCCTGAATCTGGGGCCCATAGCCCCGAGTTTCTGCAGGGGTCCCCAAGCAGAGGGGAGGCTCTCTGGGGACCCTGATATAAGTGGGGGGCTCTCTGGGGGCCCTGATGCCAGGGGGAGGCTCTCTGGGGACCCTGATTTTAAGGGGGGGCTCTCTGTGGACCCTGATCCAAGGAGGAGGCTCTCTGGGGACCCTAATGTAAGGGAGGATCTTTGGAATCCTGATGTAAGTGGGAGGCTCTCTGGGGACCCTGATTTTAAGGGGGGCTCTCTGTGGACCCTGATCTAAGGAGGAGGCTCTCTGGGGACCCTAATGTAAGGGAGGCTCTTTGGAACCCTGATGTAAGTGGGGGGCTCTCTGGGGACACTGATACAAGGGGGAGGCTCTCTGGAGACCCTGATGTAAGAGGAGGCTCTCTGGGGATCCTGATGTAAGAGGAGGCTCTCTGGGGATCCTGATGTAAGGGGGGGCTCTCTGGGGACCCTGATCTAAGGAGGAGGCTCTCTGGGGACCCTAATGTAAGGGAGGCTCTTTGGAACCCTGATGTAAGTGGGGGGCTCTCTGGGGACACTGATACAAGGGGGAGGCTCTCTGGAGACCCTGATGTAAGAGGAGGCTCTCTGGGGATCCTGATGTAAGAGGAGGCTCTCTGGGGATCCTGATGTAAGGGGGCTCCCTGGGGATATACACACACACGTATATTACTGTATATACATGTGTATGCCCACCTAAGCATATGACTTTCTTAACTGCACTGCTATGGGCTCTAGCCCCAGATCTTTTGTAGACCTAGCAACGCCCCTGCCAGTAGGTGTTGATACAAATAACAGAGTTCCCACAAAATTGATCAAGAATCCATTAGCTCCATCACTGTGGCCTGTCAGAAGCGGAGGGCAATGATCAATGCTTTGAGCTCTATGACATGTCCAGTTGGTCCAATCATGGATGACTATGAATTTTATTATAATAATGCCATGTCTACCTGGTAATACCCCCTATACCCCCCAGAACCTACCTGTGATTCACAATGTAGGTGATGATAGTTGCGAAAAGACAAATCAAAAGCACAGCTGTGCAAGTGTAGATGACGGGGTGAAGAAGTTCTGTGCCATTCTGAGTGGACTGCGAGAAAGTGTTCAACTCCTGTCAACAAAGATGCAAAAATAAAGACAAGTCCTCCACCATCAATAGTAATATTAATGTTGATAAATCTAGACGACAATGGAGATAGGTGGTTGACTTCTCTCACCGTCAGGATGGCAAAGTTGTTGAGTTGTAGACACTGCATGCTGGTTATGTTTGTCTCCTCTGCCAATAGTTGGCATCCCTCGGAGCTCCAACCTCCATACCCTTCCAAGGCTCTGAAGTTCCAGTGGGCAGGGAGCGGGTCAGACCCGTTCACCAAGTGTCGGAGAGTAACAATGACGGCATCGGTGAGGTTACCCATTTCACAGCCACCTGGAGGATTATATTGAAGATATGAATTAGACTTTCTTGTCTACTTAGGATTTTTAAATATATTCACTAGAACTGATCAGGCATGTACTGGCCATTGGGACTACCGGGAGTTTCCCGGTGGGCCGATGGCTCAGTGGGCCACTCTGATGTAAGGGGGCTGATGATAGGACACTCTGATGTAGGGGGCTGGTGATGGGACACTCTGATGTAAGGGGGCTGATGATAGGACACTCTGATGTAAGGGGGCTGCTGATGGGACACTCTGATGTAAGGGGGCTGCTGATGGGACACTCTGATGTAAGGGGGCTGGTGATGGGACACTCTGATGTAAGGGGGCTGCTGATGGGACACTCTGATGTAAGGGGGTGCTGATGAGACACTCTGATGTAAGGGGGCTGGTGATGGGACACTCTGATGTAAGGGGGCTGGTGATGGGACACTCTGATGTAAGGGGGCTGCTGATGGGACACTCTGATGTAAGGGGGCTGCTGATGGGACACTCTGATGTAAGGGGGTGCTGATGGGACACTCTGATGTAAGGGGGCTGCTGATGGGACACTCTGATGTAAGGGGGCTGCTGATGGGACACTCTGATGTAAGGGGGCTGCTGATGGGACACTCTGATGTAAGGGGGCTGCTGATGGGACACTCTGATGTAAAGGGTCTGCTGATGGGACACTCTGATGTAAGGGGGCTGGTGATGGGACACTCTGATGTAAGGGGGCTGCCAATGGGACACTCTGATGCAAGGGGGCTGCTGATTGGACACTCTGATGTAAAGGGTCTGCTGATGGGACACTCTGATGTAAGGGGGCTGGTGATGGGACACTCTGATGTAAGGGGGCTGCCAATGGGACACTCTGATGCAAGGGGGCTGCTGATTGGACACTCTGATGTAAGGGGGCTGCCGATGGGACACTCTGATGCAAGGGGGCTGCTGATGGGACACTCTGATGTAAGGGGGCTGCTCATTGGACACTCTGATGTAAGGGAGTGCTGATGGGACACTGATTTAAGGGGGCTGGTAATGGGACACTCTGATGTAAGGGGGTGCTGATGGGACACTCTGATGTAAGGGGGCTGGTGATGGGACACTCTGATGTAAGGGGGTGCTGATGGGACACTCAAAATTTAAGTGGGCCAGTCTGGATGAAGTCCAGGGCCAGATTTCTGTCCCAGTCCTGCCCTGGAACTGATTGAGGGCAGCTGGAGCTAAGAATGCTAAAGAGAGTCAAGTTGTTGTCATTACCAATTAATAGTTTAAAACCAGGGTACTTAAAGAGGAACTTCACTCCCCCCTGTCAGGACCCGGATCATCTGCTGGTGGCAGTGTGGTAGCTGGCAGATCCCAGTAATCATTCTCCACCTGGTGATGGCTGCTGGGAGGGTATTTAGTCCCTCCTCTACTTTTCCCTGTGCTCCAGTGTTTTGCCTTGCTAATCCGATATCTACCCATATCTAATCAGGATCTACCCATCTCCGGCTGCATAAATGGTGCCTAAAGCATTCTGGGATACATGACGTGCATATCTCAGGAGGCTTCAGAGCACCGAAGATGTCATTCTGGCCTAGGGGGTGAGGGTAACCAAAATATATATATTTTTAAAAGGCAAACCAAAAAAAAAAAATTCTTCACATTGGATATTACAGATGGGTCAAGAAATGCAATGGTGCCTATTGCATCCGATGGGAGAGGCCCTGCTTTAATTAGCGGTATCCCTACACCTTTTGGTAAAGAAACCAAATAATGGGGGTATGGGAATGTATCTGTGAATAATTCAAAAATAATTAAAACAAGATTCTCTACATTATTCAGCCCAAAATTAAGTGAAGAAATTGACTTGACGTTCATATAACATGAGTGGCATTGTCAGTAACTGGAACTCCATTCCATGTTTCGATTACTTAAAACCGACAGGAAATGTCTCCCCGGTTGTGTCCGGCTTGTATATTTGCAGTTTTTACAAAAAAAATTTATTATGAAAAAACCTTATGATCTTCTTTCAACTGTTCTGTTCCCGGCTATCCATATATAAAAGTAAAACAAAGCCATATTTTGAAGCCATAATTCTACTTTAAAGGACTGGGGACAATGATGATTTCTATAGTCCTCCTGAAGAAGTGGGATAACCCTCGAAATGAGCAGGAGAAAAAAAAAAGAAAAAAGATCCATATAACAGTTCCGGCAAGATAGCCACTGATGCAAGTATAGGCTGAGTGCCTTATCTGGGTAGAAAGTAGAAGTTATTGTATGTAGGAATCCAGTTTAAAGGAGGGAATGATTACTTTGACAATGCTTTCAAAAATATATGGAATAATTTTATGTGATGTTTATTGAATAAATATTTGTACTTTTTCAGCATTGCTTGTGTAGTCATTGGATACCTCAAAAGTCCATCAAAACTGGAATTGTTTGACTTCTATAGTCTGGTGGAGGTAGTACAGTAGGGATGAGCTCTGATGTGTTTGGATCCTAGTCCCTGAACCCACCTGAGCTATCCCAATAGAAAGCGTCAATGCTCAGCGCAATCATAAGCAGTCTCACGTATATAAGAGCCGGGTATACGTGTGGCTCCGGGATGGGGAACACCTCGGCTGCTTATGATTGGTGGTGCACCATGACAGCTTTTTGGTGGGATAGCTAAGGTGGGTTCGGACTAGGATCCAAACACGTCTAAGCTCATCTTTGGCCGGTAATCATTAAAAAGTTCAAGAGAGGAAACCTTGCTAAGAGCAGCAAGCTTCCCTTTGGCTCCAGTTTGCACGGACCAGTCCCTTTACACGATTCATTCTGGTTATTTAGTTACCTATTCCCACAAAGATGACCGGAGTGGAAATGCTTCTCCTCTTTCCGTCTTCCGCCAGCCGAGAAGAATTTCCAACGCTCCTAAACAGCTTCCCATTTCTGAAGGCCAGGACCTGCAGCTTGCAGGCTGGAGATGAGGATGAGGCAAAAAGGCTCTGAGGAAGCTGGACGGAGCCCAGGGCAAGGCTGTTCTGGAAGGAACAGGGAAAATTTGTTTCATTAATGGTATGGGAGAGAAAAGAGTCAGACTACGCGTTTCTTGTAGAACTCTCTTATCGAAGAGCATAAAATATAGAGAATGTCCAACACATTCCACTTTACAACATGACTGTGTCAATCATTCTGTGGACTCTTTACAGCTTTAGCATACAATGTTATACTTCCCACAGACCATTCCTCACAGTGAAGTGACTTCAGCACCGCTTTGGGAAGCAAGACATATTTCCCATCCGAAAAAAAAAAAAACGTGTAAACTAGGATATCTTTAGTCAGCAGTTGCGATAAGCTCAGGCATGTTTGAACCAGGATCCAAACCCACCAGAGCAAGGCTACCAGGAAGATGTCATATGTATGGGCCAATCATCAGTGGTCAGGGCATCCCGGGATGTATACTTGCCATGACTGCTTATGATTGGCCCAGATGACAGCTTCCTGGTAGGCTCCCTCATTAGGGTTTGGATCCCAGTCTGAACACATCCAAGCTCATACCTAGTCACCAGTTATCATGAATACAAGGAAGCAACATTTGAATCATTGGTAGTTTAGGAAATCATGCAGAAAGTAGAGAAAAGGGAAGTTTAGTAACATTACATGACAAATGTATAGTGCAGCGATTCCATGTTTAACTTAAAGTGGTTGTAAACCCTTACAACACACTTTGACCTACAGGTAAGCCTAGATTAAGTCTTACCTGTAGGTCCAAGAAATATCTCCTAAACCTATACGGTTTAGGAGATATTTGCCCGAAGACAGGCACCGCTGTCTACGGCGCATGCGCCGTAGACAGCGGCGAGCAGGCGCACTGAGCACGGCATCGTCAACGACGAAGGTGCCGCGTGTGTGTCGGCTCCCGTGTGCATGCGCGGAAGTGACGTCATCGGGGCTTCGCCGAATGACAGCGGCGGAGCTGCGAGACCCCACCGAGAAGATGGATGCGCCGGACTACAGGGGACAGCGGTGACTTCGCTGGCTCCTGTGTCAGGTAAGTGACACATAATGGAGTAGTATGTGATGCGATGCATAGTAGTCCATTATGCTTTGCCTTTGCAGGGAATGAAAGAGGAAGTAAACTCATCAGGGTTTACTTCCTCTTTAACAAAAAAAAAAAAAAGGGTTCTCAAATTGGGGCATATCTCTAATGCCTCGTACACACGATTGGAATTCTCGTTGGAAAAAGCTATGATGGTTTTTCCGACATAATTCCGCTCAAACTTGGCCTGCGTACTCACGGGTCACACAAAAGTTCACTGGACTTTCGACCGCCAAGAACGCGGTGATGCACAACACTACGACGAGCCGGTGAAAATTAAGTTCAATGCTTCCGAGCATGCGTCAAATTGTTTCCGAGCATGCGTAGGAATTTTTTTTGCGTCGGAATTGCTACAGACGATCGGGATTTCCGATGAAAACTTTTTCCGTCAGAAAAATTGAGAACCTGCTCTCAAATTTTTGCTGGCGGGAATTCGGCCAGCAAAATTCCGACGGAGCGTACACACGGTCGCATTTTTTCCGATGAAAAGCTCTCATCTGTCTTTTGCTGGCCGAATTTCCGATCGTGTGTACACAGGATCATCAGTGAATAGAAACTGGTGCAAGCTCCTTTGTTTCTTAATGGAGTCATGCCACCAGGATTTGCCGCTGTCGGTTCTGAACAGCATAGAGAGGTGATGTCAACAAGGTTCAAGGTTCATTTCTCTTTCTATGTAAAAAATCTGTGTGCTATGTTCAGAATCATTTGCTATATTGCTCTGCTATTGCAAATATCAGGTCATTTGGGGCCGCCATAATATACTTGTCCTTTAGTTGATGTTGAAAATCCAGATAGCTTGTTGGCACGGAGATCGACATGTCCTCTACCAGAGACCAGTTATATTCCCCTTATATTGATGATATGGCACTACAAAGATGGACACCATGTCACAGAACAGCTACAGATAATCGTTTCTTGCTAGTTTTCAGATTGCCTCTCATTTTCTGTCTTAGCCCTTGTACACAGGGTCGGACATTCTGACAACCAAATCCGTTGGATTTTGTCCGACGGATTTTGTCCGAAACTGTTGCATACACACGGTCGGACTAAATTGTCAGAAAATCCGATTGTACATAGCGTGATGACGTTATTTCGTTACGACGGGACTACATTCAGGCTAGTAGCCAATAGCTTTGGTCTAGGAATTTGATCTGAGCATGTGTGGCACTTTGTCCGTCGGAGTAGGCTACACATGATCGGAGTACGTCCGATCGGAGCATTTTGTCGGAAAATTTTACTGGGAAGTTGGAAAAGTTGGTCCGTCGGATATTCCGACGGAAACAGTCCAATGGAGACCACACATCATCGGAATATCCGACAAAACAGTCCGATAGGACACATTCCGTCGGAATCTCTGACCGTGTGTACAAGGGCTTAGAATTCCAGCTATGGATATTTTTACCAAGATACATTGGTCCAGCTTGTACCAGTGTAACTACTGTATGTATATTCCATACCCGTGGGAATGCTCTAGAATAGGGGTCTCCAAATTTTTCAAACAAAAGGCCAGTTTACTATCTTCAGAATTTAGGGGGGGGCCGCATTGTGGCCAGTGGGGGTAGAAAATAAAATGTCCTGCGCCCAGCATCAGTGAGAAAATATATGGCTGCAGGGTTGGTGGTCATGAAGACGAATAGTACCACATCATTGGAATTAGTGGGAGGAATTGTGCTCCATGGTAGGTGTCAGTGGAACGAATAGTGCCCCATATCATTGGGAGGAACAGAGCCCCAAGGGCCAGATAAAAGCTAGCAAAGGGCCACATTAAACCCTCTGGCTGAAGTTTGGAGACCCCCTGCTCTAGAAGGTCGAAATCACCATAGTAGACACTGCTGCTACTGTACAGTGCTTCTAGGTCCCATGTTGAACGGCTGCCCTGTTGCTTACTCAACACAGGAGGTTGGCCACATGGCATGGGTCCCATCAAAAGAATGCTTTGCATTTTCTCAGGGAATACAAAGCATTCTCTGATTGGATGAGGTGAAAAATGTGACATCATTGCCTCACCTCCCCGCCTCTTCCAATTTGAGAATGCTTTGCATTCGTTGAGAGAATACAAAAGCCCTAGGGTTGTCAGTCTCAATTCCAAACACGACACTACCTACCTGGAGTTTGCTTGTTCTCCCTGTGCCTGTGTGGGTTTCTTCCAGGTACTCTGGTTTCCTCCCACACTCCAAAGACATGCTGGTAGGTTAATTGGCTCCTAGTATGTGTATGTATGAATCTGACTTAGCAACCTTAGGTTGTAAGCTCCTTTAACCAGTTCCCGACCAGCGCTCGCCGATGTACGTCGGCAGAATGGCACGGGCAGACAAATGGGCATATCTGTACGTCCCTTTAAATTTGCCGCCCTGCCATCGGCGTGCTGGTCGGGACCCCCGTGAGTCTGGTCGCAGGTCCTGCAGACTCGATCGCCACAGGCATACCCGCGATCGTCTCACGGGGCAGCTGAATGGAGAAATGCCGTTGTAAACAGCATTTCCCCATTCTGCCTAGCAACAAGTGACGCTGATCTCTGCTCCATGTGATTGGAGCAGAGATCAGTGTTCACTAAATGAAAGCCCAACCCCCCCACAGTTAGTAACACACCCCTAGGAACACTTAACCCCTACACTGCCACCCACTGGTTAACCCCTTCACTGCCAGTATCATTTACACAGGAATCAGTGCATTTGTATAGCACTGATTGCTATATAAATGACAATGGTCCCAAAAATGTGTCAAAAATGTCCGATGTGTCCGCCATAATGTCACAGTCACAATACAAATCGCTGATCGCCGCCATTACTAGTAAAAAAAAAAAATTATTAATAAAAATGCCATAAAACTATCCCCTATTTTGTAAACGCTATAACTTTTGCGCAAACCAATCAATAATCACTTATTGCGATTTTTTTTAACCAAAAATATGTAGAAGAATACGTATCGGCCTAAACTGAGGGAAAAAAATTTTTTTTTATATATTTTTGGGGGATATTTATTATAACAAACAGTCAAAAATAATGCGTTTTTTTTTTAAATTGTCGCTCTATTTTTGTTTATAGCGCAAAAAATAAAAACCGCAGGGGTGATCAAATACCACCAAAAGAAAGCTCTATTTGTGGGGGGAAAAAAGGACGTCAATTTTGTTTGGGAGCCACATCGCATGACCGTGCAATTGTCAGTTAAAACGACGCAGTGCCGAATCACAAAAAGTGGTCTGGTCTTTGACCAGCAAAATGGTCCGGTCTGTAAGTGGTTAAGGCAGGTGCTGATGGGAATGTACATGTAGCCCCCTGTTCCCAAAAATGGGGCTATAGTGTAAATTTAGGTTTTGGCTGAGCTGTAAACAGCTCAGATTTGATTGTATATTTGGTTCTTTTCTAAACTTGGCTGGGTTGTGCATTTTGGGAAGGGGTATTTATTGGACAGATGCCATGTGCTCTTAGTCATTCTTACCTCGGGGGCCCTTCTGGCCTGAGGCTGTGCTGCTGAATCTTCTGCAGTAGCCCCAGAAGCCTGTCTGGGGCCTACTAATCCTGAGGCGGCCCTTAGGCTGTCTTGCCCTTGTGGAGGAAGCCGAGCCAAGCCGAGGAGATCTAGGGGAGGACCCTTGCTGGAGAGAGCCAGGATGAAGGCTGGTCTCTCAGAAGGGCCTGGTGACGAATTTGGAGGACACGCCTATATCAAAACTACTCTTACGGTGCTGCCGGGACGGCTTAAAGGTTCTGGTACCGTTAAACTGTTCTACAATCTAATCAAGGTAACTAGCTCCTGGCTGCTAAGTCTGTGAGAGAGACTTATCCAGGTATTCAAGATCTTCTACAGAGAAAGCTGTTTAGTCCTCTGGATTTAAGGAGTCTGTAAGTGATCTGCTAAAAGGTGTATCTGAATCCTCCCCTCAACCTCTTTCTTACACCCTTTCTCAAGTTCTAGTTAAAGCATTGAAAAATACCTAACGTGACTGGCGCCTAAATTCTGTTCAACTTCTCATTATAGCCATGGACTCGGCCTTGAGGTGAATGTAAGCTCGCTCCCTGTATCTGGAGGTACCTTTCTGCTCCCAGCAGACCCAGGGGGCGCTACATACAATATATTTGTAAAGTGCTTTGTAAATTGATGGCACTATATACTGCAAGTACCTGTAATAAATAAATAAAGCATTCTCTGAATAGTGCCTGTGTTTAGAATGCAGCAGGGCAGCCACTCGTCATGGGACTTGGAAGCTAGTGGAGATCAATGTATGAGCCATTTAGTAGCGGTGCCTATTACAGTTATTTCCAGCTTCCACAGTGATTCCACAGGTATGAAATATACATAGTTACATTTTATCAAACCAGTCCAATGTAACTATGTAAAAATATCCATACCTGGATTAAGAATTCATCTTGAATCGAAAGGAAGAGGAAGTTAACCAAAATCGAACTACTGTTGGATTCCAGTTCTGCTACGGTCAAGATTCGCAGTTACGTTCAGTAGGTACCTTGATGTGGAAGTTTGCCAAGGAGACGTTGGTTTGTCCCGTGGTACATCGGAGCTTCAGTCTCTGGTCAGTATGCATGTTGACTTCTTGTTCTTTCCTCTCCCTGTCCTGCTTGTGGCCACCTCGTCCCCCTTCTCTTCTCTGGTAGGCTGTGCAGCTTAGTCCAACAAAGCTGTTGGGCTTGATAAGGAAGGCCTCCAATGCAATGTTCCGTGTGCTCTACCGGTACAGAGAATTAACATAATTGTATAATTAGAACCACAATGAACCAAAATGAATGTTTGAAAATCATAAACAAGCACAGGTAGATACAGAGCAACCCACGGACATGTTTCCACCTCAGACGGCCTTCGTCATGGCCAAGGGTCCCCAATCTGATGGCTGTATTGGTTCTTCCATACAGTTTTTACAGATTCTACTGTAACACTGCTGCCAGTATAAATACCGTCACAGAGAATCAACTGCTGAATGTAGAATTATTGTTCTTCAGTGTATAAAGTAATATAATTTGGCCCTAACCTAAGTCTAGCTGTAATATTAAGATAATCAGCTTTATTCACCGTAAGTAAAAGTTTTTGGTTCACTATTGCATCAATAAATATTATAATTAGATTATACTGTGCTTAAGGAGTAGAAAGAGATAGGCTGGCTGCAGGGCTGGACTGGGACAAAAATTTGGCCCTGGACTTCATCATGACCGGCCCACTTTAATTTTGAGTGTTCCCACCAGCAGCCCCCTTCAGATCAGACAGTCCCCACCAGCAGCCCCCTTCACATCAGAGTCCCCATCAGAAGCCCCCTTCACATCAGAGTCCCCATCAGAAGCCCCCTTCACATCAGAGTCCCCATCAGCAGCCCCCTTCACATCAGAGTGTCCTCCCTCTCCTCCCCCTCCCACATGTACTCACAGTTTTGAAGGCAGCTTTTCTTCCTCTCTCCAGTCATGTGATAACACGTGATAAGGGGGAGAGAGGAAGGAAAGACTGCCGCTGTCTATCTCCCCCTACAGGCTGGAGGGAGCATAACGTCTAATGCTCTCTCCAGCAAGTGACGTAGCTGCTCCTCCTGACAGGAGTGAAATCGTGATCACGCACTGTCAGAGAGGAGCGGCTCCAGGACTGTACCAGACCGGCCCACTGAGCCATCGGCCCACCGGGAATCTCCCTGTAGTCCCGATGGCCAGTCCATGCCTGCCCGGCTGCCATACACCTCACCTGGCCCAAGTGGTTACTACAGTAGGTAAAAGCAGCCTCAGTTCGATTCATCCAAGCCATGCCACCTAACATGTTTCGTCCACCCCAGGGCTTAATCATGGGAGGTTTTGCATATTGTGTAACAAAATGAATTTAAAAAGTATTCATCACATTGCAGGACAACCAAAATAACTTACAAAATTGCAATTCTTGAATCAAAAGCTGGTCATATACAGTTGGATTTTCTTTCAAATGTTCGTACTAAAATTCTGAAATCATTATCATTAACATTATCAGACCATGGATTGAGTCACCTTATTTTATTCAAAAGTCCTTAAAATTTCATCCAGACCTGTTATATGAATGGAATCCCAGATTATTAAAAACAAATTTACATACTGTCCCCAGTTTTACTGAGGCTGGCAACCCTGATGGGGCCCCCTAGTGGCCCAGGGCCCTCGGGCAGTGCCGGTGTGGCCAAATGGTCAGTCCGCCCCCCTGGTCTTCTGATATTAGGAGGCTGACTGTTGATTATGAATTCCTGCACCTTGCTTTTTTGCTGACTTCTTAAATAAGTCTTTATAAGATCTACAGCCATGGCCAAAAGTTTTGAGGATGACACAAATATTAATTTTTACAAAGTCTGTTGCCTCAGTTTTTATGATGGCAATTTGCATATACGCCAGAATATTATGAAGAGCAATCAGATGAATTGCAATTAATTGCATGAACTTAACACCCCCCCCCCCAAAAAAAAAAATTTCACTGCATTTGTGAAGAAGGCTTCAGGGCAACAAAGAAAGTCCAGCAAGCGCTGATTGAGCTGCGGGATGGGGGCACCACCAGTGTAGAGGGGGAGATGGGGGCACCACCAGTGTAGAGGGGGAGATCGGGGCACCACCAGTGCAGAGGGGGAGATCGGGGGCACCACCAGTGCAGAGGGGGAGATCGGGGCACCACCAGTGTAGAGGGGGATATCGGGGCACCACCAGTGTAGAGGGGGAGATCGGGGCGCCACCAGTGCAGAGGGGGTGATCGGGCACCACCAGTGCAGAGGGGGAGATCAGGGCACCACCAGTGTAGAGGGGGAGATCGGGGCAATACCAGTGTAGAGGGGGAGATCGGGGTACCACCAGTGTAGAGGAGGATATCGGGGCAATACCAGTGTAGAGGGGGAGATCGGGGCACCACCAGTGCAGAGCTTGCTCAGGAATGGCAGCAGACAGGTGTGAGTACATCGGCACGCACAGTAAGGAGAAGACTTTTGGAGGATGGCCTGGTGTCAAGAAGGGGAAAAAAGAAGCCACTTCTCTTCAGGAAAAACATCAGGAACAGACTGATATTCTGCAAAAGGTACAAGGATTGGACTGCTGAGGACTGGAGGAAAGTCATTTTCTCTGATGAATCCCCTTTCTGATTGTTTGGGGCATCCGGAAAAAACCTTGTCTAGAGAAGAAAAGGTGAGCTCTACCATCAGTCCTGTGTCATGCCAACAGTGAAGCATCCTGAGACCATTCATGTTGGGGGTGGGTGGCTTCTCAGCCAAGGTAGTGGGCTCACTCACTTTTTTACCTAAGAACACCGCCATGACTAAAGAATGGTACAAAAATATCCTCCGAGAGAAACTTCTCCCAACCATCCAAGAACAGTTTGGTGAGGAACAATGCCTTACCCAGCATGATGGAGCACCTCGCCACCAGGGAAAAAGTGATAACTAAGTGGCTTAGGGAACAAAAAAATCTAAATGTTGGGTCCATGGCCAGACCTTAATCCCATTGAGAACTTGTGGTTAATCCTCAAGAGGCGGATGAACAAAAACAAAACAAATTCTGACAAACTCCAAGCATTGATTATGGAAGAATGGGGGACGGCCATCAGTCAGGATGTGTCCCAGAAAGTTGACCGACGGCATACCGGGGGGAATTGCAGAGGTCTCGAAAAAGAAGGATCACCACTGCAAATATTGACTCTTTGCATAAACTTCATGTCATTGTTAATAAAAGCCTCTGACACTTATGGAATGCTTGTAATTATACTTCAGTATCCCATAGTAACATCGGACACTAAGATCAAACAAGACTGAAGCTTCGGACTTTGTAAAAATGTATATTTGTGTCATTCTCAAAACTTTTGGCCAGGGCTGTACACTATAAGCTGAAGAGCAAATTATGAAGACGTTGTCCCTATTTGGATCTAGACATGTGCAATTCGTTCAGAATCAAAATTCAGACAAGTTTTTTTGTTACTCGGAAATTCTGATGTATCCGAATTCCGAATCACAATAGTAACGAAACGAAATTCGACGGAAAATAAGGAAATTCTAATTCAAAGTTGAATTTGATTCAAATTTGGAAAACGAATATGAAATGTAAACATATTGCAATTCTTAGCCCTTGTACACACGGTCGGAGATTCCGACAACCAAATCCGTCGGAGTAATTCCGACGGATTAATTCCGGAAGAGGTCCGGAAGTGATGTTGCATACACACGGTCGGACTAAATTGTCGGAAAATCCGATTGTACATAACGTGATGACGTTATTTTAGTTACGACGGGACTACGTTCAGGCTAGTAGCCAATAGCTTTGGTCTGGGAATTTGATCTGAGCATGCGTGGCACTTTGTCCGGTCGGAGTAGGCTACACATGATCGGAGTATGTCCGATCGGAGCATTTTGTCGGAAAATTTTACCGGCAAGTTGAAAAACTTGGACCGTCGGATATTCCGACGGAAACAGTCCGATGGAGACCACACACAGTCGGAATATCTGACAAAACGGTCCGATAGGACACATTCCGTCGGAATCTCCGACCGTTGTGTACAAGGGCTTAGAGGTGAAAAATTCATCAGAATTCCTAAGAATTGAAAAAAAAATTGAATTCAAACTTTTCAAATTCACTCGAATTGGGAAAATTTGAATCGAATTTGAAAATGAAATTGAAATTCCAAAAAACAAATTTAACTAAACGAAATGAGTTCATTAACGGATCGAAACAAAACAAATCTTTTCCTTCTGCACATGTCTATTTGGATTTACTTTGTACTGTTTTGGTAGCTTCAATACACTCCCCTTCCCGTATAACAATACACTCCCCTTCCCGTATAACAATACACTCCTCTTCCCGTATAACAATACACTCCTCTTCCCGTATAACAATACACTCCTCTTCCCGTATAACAATACACTCCTCTTCCCGTATAACAATACACTCCTCTTCCCGTATAACAATACACTCCTCTTCCCGTATAACAATACACTCCTCTTCCCGTATAACAATACACTCCCCTTCCCGTATAACAATACACTCCCCTTCCCGTATAACAGTACACTCCTCTTCCCGTATAACAATACACTCCCCTTCCCGTATAACAATACACTCCTCTTCCCGTATAACAATACACTCCTCTTCCCGTATAACAATACACTCCCCTTCCCGTATAACAATACACTCCTCTTCCCGTATAACAATACACTCCCCTTCCCGTATAACAATACACTCCCCTTCCCGTATAACAATACACTCCTCTTCCCGTATAACAATACACTCCCCTTCCCGTATAACAATACACTCCTCTTCCCGTATAACAATACACTCCCCTTCCCGTATAACAATACACTCCTCTTCCCGTATAACAATACACTCCTCTTCCCGTATAACAATACACTCCCCTTCCCGTATAACAATACACTCCACTTCCCGTATAACAATACACTCCCCTTCCCGTATAACAATACACTCCTCTTCCCGTATAACAATACACTCCTCTTCCCGTATAACAATACACTCCTCTTCCCGTATAACAGTACACTCCTCTTCCCGTATAACAGTACACTCCTCTTCCCGTATAACAATACACTCCCCTTCCCGTATAACAATACACTCCTCTTCCCGTATAACAATACACTCCTCTTCCCGTATAACAATACACTCCTCTTCCCGTATAACAATACACTCCTCTTCCCGTATAACAATACACTCCTCTTCCCGTATAACAATACACTCCCCTTCCCGTATAACAATACACTCCCCTTCCCGTATAACAATACACTCCCCTTCCCGTATAACAATACACTCCCCTTCCCGTATAACAATACACTCCTCTTCCCGTATAACAATACACTCCTCTTCCCGTATAACAATACACTCCTCTTCCCGTATAACAATACACTCCTCTTCCCGTATAACAATACACTCCTCTTCCCGTATAACAATACACTCCTCTTCCCGTATAACAATACACTCCTCTTCCCGTATAACAATACACTCCCCTTCCCGTATAACAATACACTCCCCTTCCCGTATAACAGTACACTCCTCTTCCCGTATAACAATACACTCCCCTTCCCGTATAACAATACACTCCTCTTCCCGTATAACAATACACTCCTCTTCCCGTATAACAATACACTCCCCTTCCCGTATAACAATACACTCCTCTTCCCGTATAACAATACACTCCCCTTCCCGTATAACAATACACTCCTCTTCCCGTATAACAATACACTCCCCTTCCCGTATAACAATACACTCCCCTTCCCGTATAACAATACACTCCTCTTCCCGTATAACAATACACTCCCCTTCCCGTATAACAATACACTCCTCTTCCCGTATAACAATACACTCCCCTTCCCGTATAACAATACACTCCTCTTCCCGTATAACAATACACTCCTCTTCCCGTATAACAATACACTCCCCTTCCCGTATAACAATACACTCCACTTCCCGTATAACAATACACTCCCCTTCCCGTATAACAATACACTCCTCTTCCCGTATAACAATACACTCCTCTTCCCGTATAACAATACACTCCTCTTCCCGTATAACAGTACACTCCTCTTCCCGTATAACAGTACACTCCTCTTCCCGTATAACAATACACTCCCCTTCCCGTATAACAATACACTCCTCTTCCCGTATAACAATACACTCCTCTTCCCGTATAACAATACACTCCTCTTCCCGTATAACAATACACTCCTCTTCCCGTATAACAATACACTCCTCTTCCCGTATAACAATACACTCCCCTTCCCGTATAACAATACACTCCCCTTCCCGTATAACAATACACTCCCCTTCCCGTATAACAATACACTCCCCTTCCCGTATAACAATACACTCCTCTTCCCGTATAACAATACACTCCCCTTCCCGTATAACAATACACTCCCCTTCCCGTATAACAATACACTCCCCTTCCCGTATAACAATACACTCCCCTTCCCGTATAACAATACACTCCCCTTCCCGTATAACAATACACTCCTCTTCCCGTATAACAATACACTCCTCTTCCCGTATAACAATACACTCCCCTTCCCGTATAACAATACACTCCTCTTCCCGTATAACAATACACTCCTCTTCCCGTATAACAATACACTCCTCTTCCCGTATAACAATACACTCCCCTTCCCGTATAACAATACACTCCTCTTCCCGTATAACAATACACTCCCCTTCCCGTATAACAATACACTCCTCTTCCCGTATAACAATACACTCCCCTTCCCGTATAACAATACACTCCTCTTCCCGTATAACAATACACTCCCCTTCCCGTATAACAATACACTCCTCTTCCCGTATAACAATACACTCCCCTTCCCGTATAACAATACACTCCTCTTCCCGTATAACAATACACTCCTCTTCCCGTATAACAATACACTCCTCTTCCCGTATAACAATACACTCCCCTTCCCGTATAACAATACACTCCCCTTCCCGTATAACAATACACTCCTCTTCCCGTATAACAATACACTTCCCTTCCTGTATAACAATACACTCCCCTTCCCGTATAACAATACACTCCCCTTCCCGTATAACAATACACTCCTCTTCCCGTATAACAATACACTCCTCTTCCCGTATAACAATACACTCCCCTTCCTGTATAACAATACACTCACCTTCCCGTATAACAATACACTCCCCTTCCCATATAACAATACACTCCACTTCCCGTATAACAGTACACTCCACTTCCCATATAACAACCCGTATAACAATACACTCCCCTTCCCATATAACAATACACTCCCCTTCCCGTATAACAATACACTCCTCTTCTCGTATAACAATACACTCCCCTTCCCGTATAACAATACACTCCTCTTCCCGTATAACAATACATTCCTCTTCCCGTATAACAATACACTCCCCTTCCCGTATAACAATACACTCCCCTTCCCGTATAACAATACACTCCTCTTCCCATATAACAATACACTCCCCTTCCCATATAACAATACACTCCCCTTCCCGTATAACAATACACTCCCCTTCCCGTATAACAATACACTCCCCTTCCCGTATAACAATACACTCCCCTTCCCGTATAACAATACACTCCCCTTCCCGTATAACAATACACTCCTCTTCCCGTATAACAATACACTCCTCTTCCCGTATAACAATACACTCCCCTTCCCGTATAACAATACACTCCCCTTCCCGTATAACAATACACTCCTCTTCCCGTATAACAATACACTCCTCTTCCCGTATAACAATACACTCCTCTTCCTGTATAACAATACATTCCCCTTCCCGTATAACAATACACTCCTCTTCCCGTATAACAATACACTCCCCTTCCCGTATAACAATACACTCCTCTTCCCGTATAACAATACACTCCCCTTCCCGTATAACAATACACTCCTCTTCCCGTATAACAATACACTCCCCTTCCCGTATAACAATACACTCCCCTTCCCGTATAACAATACACTCCTCTTCCCGTATAACAATACACTTCCCTTCCTGTATAACAATACACTCCCCTTCCCGTATAAAAATACACTCCCCTTCCTGTATAACAATACACTCCCCTTCCCGTATAACAATACACTCCCCTTCCTGTATAACAATACACTCACCTTCCCGTATAACAATACACTCCCCTTCCCATATAACAATACACTCCACTTCCCGTATAACAATACACTCCACTTCCCATATAACAACCCGTATAACAATACACTCCCCTTCCCGTATAACAATACACTCCCCTTCCCGTATAACAATACACTCCTCTTCTCGTATAACAATACACTCCCCTTCCCGTATAACAATACACTCCTCTTCCCGTATAACAAATACACTCCTCTTCCCGTATAACAGTACACTCCCCTTCCCGTATAACAATACACTCCTCTTCCCATATAACAATACACTCCCCTTCCCATATAACAATACACTCCCCTTCCCGTATAACAATACACTCCCCTTCCCGTATAACAATACACTCCCCTTCCCGTATAACAATACACTCCCCTTCCCGTATAACAATACACTCCCCTTCCCGTATAACAATACACTCCCCTTCCCATATAACAATACACTCCACTTCCCGTATAACAATATACTCCACTTCCCATATAACAACCCGTATAACAATACACTCCCCTTCCCGTATAACAATACACTCCCCTTCCCGTATAACAATACACTCCTCTTCTCGTATAACAATACACTCCCCTTCCCGTTTAACAATACACTCCTCTTCCCGTATAACAAATACACTCCCCTTCCCGTATAACAATACACTCCCCTTCCCGTATAACAATACACTCCTCTTCCCGTATAACAAATACACTCCTCTTCCCGTATAACAATACACTCCCCTTCCCGTATAACAATACACTCCTCTTCCCATATAACAATACACTCCCCTTCCCATATAACAATACACTCCTCTTCCCGTATAACAATACACTCCCCTTCCCGTATAACAATACACTCCCCTTCCCATATAACAATACACTCCCCTTCCCGTATAACAATACACTCCTCTTCCCGTATAACAAATACACTCCTCTTCCCGTATAACAATACACTCCCCTTCCCGTATAACAATACACTCCTCTTCCCATATAACAATACACTCCCCTTCCCATATAACAATACACTCCCCTTCCCGTATAACAATACACTCCCCTTCCCGTATAACAATACACTCCCCTTCCCGTATAACAATACACTCCCCTTCCCATATAACAATACACTCCCCTTCCCGTATAACAATACACTCCTCTTCCCGTATAACAATACACTCCCCTTCCCGTATAACAATACACTCCCCTTCCCGTATAACAATACACTCCTCTTCCCGTATAACAATACACTCCTCTTCCCGTATAACAATACACTCCTCTTCCCATATAACAATACACTCCCCTTCCCGTGTTCTTATACCAAATACACTCATAATCCATTGATTAGGTATCATGAAACAAACTAGACACAGAAAATATTCAGTAAAGAGCGCCTACCACAGAGAGGTCCTGAGAACTGCTGCTGACTGTCAGGTTGGCAATCTTCTCCAAGGCCTGGACCATGCGGCTGCAGGCTTTATCTTCTACCTGGGCCATCCATAAGATATGGTCGTCCACCAGCATCATGTTACTGGCCATCTCCAGCATCAGATCAGCCAGCTGAAAGAATGAACCATATCCTCACCTTATTATTTCGCAAAAACCTTGGGTTCTGATCTGTCACCAGAGGACCACATTATACAAAAGAACTATTTCTGAGAGCCTGAATAATGGATAGATTTATGGCAGTTTTATCATTTTTTTTTTTTTTTTTTTTTACTAGTACTGGTGGCGATCTGTGATTTTTATTGAGACTGCGACATTATGGTGGACACATTGGACACTTTTGACACATTTTTGAAACCATTGACAATTATACAGTGATCAGTGCTAGAAAAATGCACTGATTACTGTGTAAATGTCACTGGCAGGGAAAGGGGTTAACACTAGGGGGCGATCAAGGGGGTTAATTGTGTTCCCTATGTGTGTGTTCTAATTGTGGGGGGAGGGGACTGACTATAGGAGAACACAGATTGTGGTTCCCAGCTCGTAGGAACTCACAATCTCTCTCTCCTCAGCTCACAGAGCAGGGATTTTTTTTTTTTTTTTACACACACGCGTCCCTGTTCTGCCTCTGGTGCCCGTGATCGCGTGTGGCCGCAGGGAATCGCGACCGCCGGCCACCAGCATCGGCACAAACCGCAGTGCAGCACGCGCACTTTACCTGGCTAACCTCTGTCTCAGCGGCCCAAGTTACCTGCTGCATCTCACAGGCCCCGCAGCACATCAGCGGTTTTCCTGAGCCTTTTATGCAAGCAACTCGTGCTACTTTGGGCCCGACTCTCCCTTGTCTCACCTCCTGGATAGTCTGAAACTTAGCTGCAAGGGAAGCCCTGTCTCCATTGGGCCTCCAGCACTGTGGTACCTGCAGCTCAGTGTAAATTCTTGTGTTGCTGTGGCTATTTTAGTGATTTTTCACAGCATAAATGGAATAGTACATTTGAGCTACCATGCACTGTTTTTATAAGCTAGGATTCCCCGATTCATATGCTAATGAACTTGTTGGACTGGTTCAACCCCAGTCCTTTTTTTTAATGAACTTGTTGGACTGGTTCAACCCCAGTGAATGAACTTGTTGGACTGGTTCAACCCCAGTCTTTTTTTTTAAATGGTCAACTGCACAGGAAACGTTCATGGTCATTTACCAGTTAAAAGATCGTGATAAGTTATTCTTACATCTTTGACTTGATCAACCGAATCCACAAACTTCTCCATCATTTTAGCCACATAGATGACATCCATCATATCCGAGAAGCTGCCCGCCTCTGCGGTGTACATTCGTAGTTGCTGAGCCAAGGTCAACACATTGGACGCATTAACGGGCATCTGAAAGGCAGCAGTCATTGTACATTATATCTCATTTATCGATATATACAATGTATACATCACATCAAAGGATCAACACTACTGTACAAAAAAAACTCATCCAATGCAAATATTTAGAACAGCGAGTCCCCGGGTTGGCCTCACCTTGGAGGTCTGAAATCCAATTTAGAAAGGCCTTAAACAAATCTTAGCTTCATCCCCTTGCTGGGCAAAGGTCCACTTAAAGTGGTTGTAAACCCTTACAAACCACTTTGACCTACAGGTAAGCCTAGATTAAGGCTTACCTGTAGGTCCAAGAAATATCTCCTAAACCTATACGGTTTAGGAGATATTTACCTGAAGACAGCCACCGCTGTCAGCTCCCGTGCGCATGCGCGGGAGTGACATCATCGCTGCTCTGGCGAATCACAGCGCCAGGGCAGCGAGACCCACAGAGACTCACCAAGAAGATGGACGCTCGGAAATACAGGGGACAACGGTGACTTCGCTGGCTCCTGTGTCAGGTAAGTGACACATAATGGACTACTATGCGATGTGATGCGATGCATAGTAGTCCATTATGCTTTACCTTTGCAGGGAATCAAAGAGGAAGTAAACCCATCAGGGTTTACTTCCTCTTTAAAGGGAATTGCTTTATCATTAAAGAAAATAATATAATATATAAAATTGGCACGCAAACCATTTTGTAATTTATTGTTATTTAAAAAATTACCTTTCAAGTTTATTCTGAAGCTGCTGTAATTTTCTAAAACTCCCGAAAAAAAAAAAAAATCTATGAAATATGGAGTCTTGGAGGTGTTCAGTTTACAGAAAGCCCTCATTAATGTTATTTCCCGCTTGGTTGGCTTTTCCCAGAAGCCTGCACTAAGATGCAAGTCAAGTTTTAGGCATTCTCTGCAATAGTAATTTCATTGTTGATGGCGAGGTTCCTTCTAAGGAATGCAGACCCTGCCACTTTCCTCATCAGAACACCGAGAGTGCACTAGGGTGATTATAATGAGCCAGACGCTCCCCTTCAGAACCTTGTTTTGCAAGTAAAAGCTGAAACAAACAGTTATTTCTTCAGAACAGAACAAGGTAAGAATCTGCTGCAATTTGTTAAAATCATAGCAATATACATAGATCACCCAGAGGGGAGGGCTTTTTTTCTGCAAAAAAAAAAAAAAAAAAGTTGCATTTTAAATAGAAAAAGAAAACCTCCTTGGGAAAGTGGGACTTTTAAAGTGACCAATACACCACTGGTATCGCATTTTTAATGCCAGGAGTGAAGAAAACACCCTGTACTTATAGAGGAGTATGTAGGCAGGGGCAGTCTACTTTCTCAACCGCAGAGGCCTTGCAGATGAAGAGGAAATGGAGAGGAACATAGTTCCACTATGGTTTCTTGGGGAAGCTGGTTGGATGCTGTCAACCCATGTGACTCTGGCAGCCATCTTGGGGCAGGCAGAGCCCTTTTAAGGCCCTGGCTCCCAGTTTTGGTGCACTTTATATAAGTGGGTAGCATAGGGAAAGGTAGAGACAGTACTAGCAGTAAGCAAAGGTTCCTGGTGAGGAGACAAAGCGTAGGGTCGCAACTCCTCTGGACAGGCTGTATTCTGCCCTCTTAACAGATGCTGTCAGTCCGGCTGAAATATGCTCTCTTCATGTTGCTGTAAGCCATGAGTGTACCTGGTCCAGTACGCCTCCCACTGGGTTTGTTGTGAACTGCTGCTGCATTACTCCAATATACGTTTTCTTTGCACCTGACTGTGTGAATTATTGCCGTCCCACCAATCTGCACCCCACCTACAAGTATGTGATTTACTTACTATGTGATGGACCGCCCAGCATCAAATTTTTGGGCTCTTATCTTGATCCCAACACATTAGAACATAGTCAAATGGGACACGCAGTTGTACAACAAATATGGTGTGTAGGTGAGATCACATTTTGGATATATATTGTTTATATTGTAAACATGTGTTTCAATGCTTTTTCCTTGACCCTTATACACACTTTATTGTATCTTATAACTTTAAGTTATCATGTCTTAGTGTTTGTTAGCATGAACTATATTCATGTATGTATCCAATTCTGATTTATGTATGTATTCATTTCATTTACAGCTTATTTATTAGATATACCAACTACTCCTGAGGAAGCTTATTTTCGGAGCGAAACATGTTGAGTGGTATATTCTACAAGCTCCATAAACTGTATCAAAACTTTTAATCAAATAATGTGATTAAGTGTTTTTATTTTTATATTGTTTTGTATCTCTTTTTTGTAATAAAAATTTGTGTCATTTTTACGTTATCTTTTGATATTGTTTCTATTACGATATATCAGCACCTTGAAAGTCCCTAAGGGCTAGATCCCTTGCCCCTGTTGTATTTTTCCATATATACTGGGATGTGGTGTTTGCTGATTGGTCCAACAGTCACATGGGGCCAAATAGACAATCCTGAGCTTCAACCAGAGCAATTCAGAGCTTACACAAGTCTTCATTTCCTCGTTCTCAGAAACTGAATGGAGCATCTGGGAAGTTCAGGACTAGTGCATATGTGCTGCTGAGGAGGGGGCATTACAGCATGCCTGTTGCTTTGCCCCTCATGGTAGCCACAGCCAAGTACTGCATGCAATAATAATTTGCAGTATCATTGGTTTTATGATATCCCACTCCCTTCTTCCAGTCCAAAACCTCACCTGTTGCAGAGAAGAGTAAAATCCCACCCCCCCCCCCATGTTGGCCATGGCAGGTGTATGCACTTACCAAGTACACTATAGTGTCAAAAGTATTGATACTCGTCTGATGTATTACTCACCAGTACGAAGGTATAGAGAATCCTGGTGAGGTCATTGGTGTACAGGCAGTGGGAGTAATCGCCTTCCTCCCAGTGCCCCGACCGATCACAGCGACGGGAAGCCTTCTGTCCAATGCCGTTGTTGGAGATGGTTGTAAAAGGATACTGCAGGCAAGGCTGATAGGCAGTAATTCCCGCCAGAGTGCGAGGCCACCTGCAAGAAGAAGAAGGTCAGATTATTGAATGTTCAGTCTTTGTATATACAGGAAAATCCTAAAAACAAGTCAGGAACATCATGTAGCCATCAGAAAGGTCGTGCCACAGCAGTAAGGCTCGATCTCATTCACATGTGTATAAATGTACATGTTTTTGGACATGGGAGCCTAAGTGTGCAAGAATGTGCATAGGAACTCAAGACGCATGGGAACGTCCACCACAGATACTGGCGCCTACGTGGACTTAAGATTTAAACCTGGGCCCTGCATGGGGTCATTGCCGGATGGTCTTTCAGCTTATATCTGTTATCCTCGATCCTGAACCTGCTTGACTCTGTTATTGACCCGGCTTTCGTCTACTCCTGCCTGTTTATGTCTGCTGCCTACCTGTGTTACCGACCTCGGCCCTGGACTCTTGACCAAGATTTTGCCAATCGATTCTTTACCTCGTAGCCTGCACATTGCCAACCTCTGCTCTATCTGACCTTGATCCTGCTCTTGACTTGGTGTCTCTCTGCCTATCTGTCACTGAACTCGGCCGGTGACCTGGCTCTGCCCTCTACTGGTCTGGGTGAAGTTGGGGTGCCCTCTTTGCTGTACTTCTGCTTACCTGACACCAGCACTTACAAGTTCAAATCCACAGTTCAAAGCTTTCTGGCACCTGCACCCTTCCATGACTTAGCATGTCCCTGTTACAACTTTCAGGGGTGCCTCCAAGAGGCCTGCTGGGGTGGGCTTAAGGCCCCCTGGTGGGGACACTGTGGAACTGCACCCGCTTATGCTGGAGCCGCGGTCATGTGAAATCAACATTGAGGCGGTACTCTGGTTTTAGAAGCGAGCAAAGCAGAAGACGGATGCATGGACAGCGCTGGACTGAGAGATCTCCCGTCGCTGGATATGATCATCCATCGCTGGACCCCGGAGATTCGTCGCTGGATAGCAAGAGTGGATTAGCACCACTGGAATCTTTTTTTTATTTTTAATAAAGGAATTTTTCAAAAGTGTGTTGGTCTCATTTAACCATTTTTACACTTTCTTTGTGAAATGGTAGGGGTACTTTTGTACCCCCTTACCATTTCAAACTGGGGGGGGCCGGGATCTGGGGGTCCCCTTGTTAAAGGGGGCTTCCAGATTCTGATAAGCCCCCCGCCCGCAGACCCTCACAACCACCGGCCAGGGTTGTGAGGATGAGGCCCTTGTCCTCATCAACATGGGGACAAGGTGCTTTGAGGGGTCACAGACCCCCAAAGCATCCTCCCAATGTTGAGGGTATGTGGCCTGGTACGGTTCAGGAGGGGGGGGGCGCTCTCTCGTCCCCCTCCTCTTTTCCTGCGGCCTGCCAGGTTGCGTGCTCGGATAAAGGGTCTGGTATGGATTTTTAGGGGGACCCCCACGTCAAATTTTTTTTGAATTTGACGCGGGGTTCCCCTTAATATCCATATCAGACCTGAAGGGCCTGGTAATTGAATTTAGGGGAACCCCCATACTTTTTTTTATTATTTTTATTTTTTATTTTTTTTTATCAATGAATGAATGAATTGTCGGCTAATACAGAGAACACTCATTGAGTGTTCTCTGTATTACGGGGAGCTGACAATTTAGCCGCAAGTGATTTTAAAAGACTTTTTTTCCTGCACAAATGACACTTTGTACAGGGACAGTTCTAAGCCCGGGAAACATGCGCCCCTTCACAGGCATACTATAGACACCCCCCAGCTACCACATTTAAAGGAATATTACACTTTTATTGTTTCACTTTAATCATTATTAAAATCACTGCTCCTGAAAAAATGGCAGTTTTTAAAACTTTTTTTTGCATTGATCCATGTCCCCTGGGGCAGGACCCGGGTCCCCAAACACTTTTTAGGACAGTAACTTGCATATTAGCCTTTAAAATTAGCACTTTAGATTTCTCCCATAGACTTGTATAGGGTGTTCCGGCTTTTCCAATTTGCTGCGAACAGCCCAAATTGTTCACTGTTCGCTGAACAGGCAATGTTCGACTCGAACATGAATTCGACTCGAACTCGAAGCTCATCCCTACTAATGAGACCCCATTTATATGGGATGACCTGTAGGTGGTGGTAACCTTCCTGAAAAGAGTGGTAAAAGCTGGCCAGCAACATTCATTCATTCATTCAACATTGACCCTTCGTTCTCAAGATTCACCAGCTCAACAGGTCAACCAAGGACACGGTAAAAACAAAACTACAATGTAGCAAGTGGTTCTTGTACACCAATACCCCCCCCCCCCCCCCCCGAGAGGAAATAACACAACAAAAGAAAAACCTTCCACACACAGAACATTTCGGAGGCACCTCCTTACAGGCCACCCTCATCATCTAAATTAACCACTTAAGGACCGAGCCTCTTTCTGAGATTTGTTGTTTACGAATTAAAAACAGGGTTTTTTTTTTGCTAGAAAATTATTTAAAACCCCCAAACATTATACATTTTCTTTTCTAACACCCTAGAGAATAAAACCCCCCCCCCAAACATTATACATTTTCTTTTCTAACACCCTAGAGAATAAAATGGCGTTCCTTGCAATACTTTCTGTCACACCGTATTTGCGCAGAGGTCTTACAAGCGCACTTTTTTTTGGAAAAAATTAACTTTTTTGAATTAAAAAATAAGACACCAGTAAAGTTAGCCCAATTTTTTTTTTTTTATATTGTGAAAGATAATGTTACGCCGAGTAAATTGATACCCAACATGTCACGCTTCAAAATTGCGCCCCGCTCATGGAATGGCGACAAACTTTTACCCTTAAAAATCTCCATAGGCAACGTTTAAAAAATTCTACGGGTTGCACGTTTTAAGTTACAGAGGAGGTCCAGGGCTAGAATTATTGCTCTCACTCTGCTGATCGCGGCAATACACCACATGTGCAGTTTGAACACCATTTTCATATACGGGCGCTACTCATGTATGCGTTCGCTTCTGCATGCGATCTCGTCAGAACGGAGCACGTTTAAAAATTTTTTTTTTTTCTTATTTTACCTTTTTTTTTTTTTTTTTTTATACTGTTTTTTTTTTTAAATGTTGTCACTTTTATTTCTATTACAAGGAATGTAAACCCTTGTAATAGAAGAAAGCATGACAAGTCCTCTTATATATGATATTCTAAAAAGACCTCAAATCTCATATTTACACTAAAATACAATAAAAAAAAAAAAAAGTAAAAATATTAAATGTCATATAAAAAAAAAAAAAGTCCCTTTAACAGCTATGGGTGGAAGTGAGGTTTTGACGTCGCTTCCGCCCTGCAGTGATATGGAGATGGGTGGGGGGCCATCTTCCCCCTCACTCCTCTCCAAACCCAGGCAGGGGACAGACGCGATCGCTTCCGCCACTGCCGAGGGCTCCGGTAAGTGGCAGAGGGCACTGGATTGCAGCGGGAGCGGTGGGGGGGGCCCTCTCCCGCCACTGTTAAAAGTGATCTCGTTGCGAATCCGCCGCTGAGACCACTATTATCAGAAACCACCCGCTGAAGACGAGGATACCGGGGTTATAGTAGCCAGCTGCTGCCGTAACAACGATATCCTCCTACAAAGTACCGACGTATACCGACGGTGGGCGGTCCGGAAGTGGTTAAACTACAGGAGGGGGCGGAGACAAGACCAGTCACCCTGCACAAGGAGAGATAAAGCACACCAACATTCAAGAAGACACATAACTAATAGATTTAGACAATATTTGCTTATTGCGGACCTTTAAAGTGGTGTTGCCACCAAAAAATAAAAAATAAAAATAGCTCAAAATTCATAAAAAAATATTTTTTTTTACTCAATTCTAAATGGCTGTTGTTAGGGGGTCCCTCGTAGTCTGCCTCCTTTAGTGCCCGGGCACTGACATCACTTCCCCTCGCGCCGCACAGTCATCTGGGACCTGTCACATGTCCCAGATGACTGTGCGGCAAATCACGGCGCCCGGCGCCGCTCGCGCATGTGCAGTGGGTGCCCGGCTGTGAAGCCACAGCCGGGTGCCCACAGTAAGAATGCCGGCGCCGCGAGCGGAGTGGGGAACGAGTTGGGGGGGGGGTTTCGTTCCCCCCGCATCGCCGGACCCTGGGACAGGTAAGTGTCCGATTATTAAAAGTCAGCAGCTGCAGTATTTGTAGCTGCCGACTTTTAATTTTTTTTTTTTACGCCCCCCCCCGCTTTAAGCACAAACCTGACAAAAAAATGAGTGTGTGCTTTTTTATATATGAACATAATCTAAAAATAATATCACATAAAATAAAAACAAAATAAAAATATAATATTAAAACAATAGAGCATCGATTGGATTTCCATAAACCGCTTTTCTCTGTGGTCAGTAAATGACAAGACCTTCCCTGACCTCACTTTATCTCATGTCCGGCATGATTAAAGGGGGAGTTCTCCTTTAAGAGCAGCTCATAATTATACTAATAATGCATTTTATTCTAGGTTACGGTGATCTCAGAACCGGTGGAACCGTCTGAACAAGGAGCCGGGCAGCTGGTCCTTGTGGGAATATTTGCAATAAATTAAAATAAATCTGTAATCCTACCTGAGTACACAGAGCTGTTAGGATGGTTACAGCCAGCAGGGGGCGCCATGGATAGTACTACACAGGCCATGTCCATATAAACGCACAGGATAGGGTATAATACACGAGGAGGACACAGTCATTTAAAGTGGTATTAGAACCCAAAACAAAAATATATTAAAGTGTTTGTAAAAGTTCAGATTAAAAATAAAAAATAAAATATATATATTTTTTTATCATTACCTGCTCTGTGTAATGGTTTTGCACAGAGCAGCCCCGGACCCTTCTCTTCCCATGTATTGTATATTTTGTAGAGCCTCTCACAAGAGGGGACAATGGGGAAAGGGATACTCCAAAGCGCTTGCACACAAGTCTGCAGAGGACGCTTCTTTGCAACAGTAGCCAGGGGTGTCGCTAGAGGGTGGCTTCTGGGACTATAGCCCCGAATCTGGGGTCCATAGCCATGAGGCTCTAGGGTGTGACCAGGGCGGGTTCTGAGGCAGAGGGGCGGGGGGGGGGGGTCTGCCCCGGGTGCCACTCACTGGCGGGTGTCAGGCTGGCGTTGCCCGCTGTATCAGCCTTAATTCCCGCCTCCTGGTATGGCTCCTTTGACAGACAGCACACTTGTCCAATGCCGGGACATGTGCTGCCTATCATAGGTGGGAGCCGATCCAGAAGGCGGAATTATGTGGCGGCGGGCACCCGGCGATTCAAATGAAAGCTGACGCAGCGGGAGACACCGGCCTGTGTGATGATCCAGTCGGCTCTTCCTTTCCTCTCTGATCCCAGGCACAGGTGAGGGCGATGTAGGCACTGGTGAGGCTGAGATGTGGGCACAGGTGAGGCTGCATTGCTGGGCACAGGTGAGGCTGCATTGCTGGACACAGGTGAGGCTGCATTGCTGGGCACTAGTGAGGCTGCATTGCTGGGCACAGGGGAGGCTGGATTGCTGGGAACTGGTGAGGCCGAGATGTGGGCACAAGTGAGGCTGCATTGCTGGGCACTGGTGAGGCTGCATAGATGGGCACAGCTGAGCCCTGCATTCTTTATGTAGCACATACCTGAGCCCTGGGGTTCTCCAGGGACCCTGATGTAATGAGGGGTCTCTGGGGACCCTGATGTAGATAGGGAGGCTCTCTGGGGACCCTGATGTAAGGATGGGGCTCTCTGGGGACCCTGATGTAGATATGGAGTCTCTCTGGTGACCCTGATGTAGATAGGGAGGCTCTCTGGGGACTCTGATGTAATGAGGGGGCTCTCTGGGGACCCTGATGTAGATAGAGAGGCTTACTGGGGACCCTGATGTAATGAGGGGTTCTCTGGGGACCCTGATGTAATGAGGGGGCTCTCTGGGGAGCCTGATGTAGATAGAGAGGCTCTCTGGGGACCCTGATGTAATGAGGGGGCTCTCTGGGGACCCTGATGTAATGAGGGGGCTCTCTTGGACCCTGGTGTAGATAGAGGGGCTCTCTGGGGACCCTGATGTAATGAGGGGGCTCTCTGGGGATCCTGATGTAATGAGGGGGCTCTCTGGGGACCCTGATGTAGATAGGGAGGCTCTCTAGGGATCCTGATGTAGATAGGGGGCTCTCTGGGGACCCTGATGTAATGAGGGGGCTCTCTGGGGACCCTGATGTAGATAGGGAGGCTCTCTGGGGACCCTGATGTAATGAGGGGGCTCTCTGGGGACCCTGATGTAATGAGGGGGCTCTCTGGGGACCCTGATGTAGATAGAGCGGCTCTCTGGGGACCCTGATGTAATGAAGGGGCTCTCTGGGGACCCTGATGTAATGAGGGGGCTCTCTGGGGACCCTGATGTAGATAGGGAGGCTCTCTGGGGACCCTGATGTAGATAGGGAGGCTCTCTGGGGACCCTGATGTAAATAGGAGGTTTTTCATGGGACCCTGATGTAATGAGGGGGCTCTCTGGGGACCCCGATGTAATGAGGGGTTCTCTGGGGACCCTGATGTAGATAGGGAGGCTCTCTGGGGACCCTGATGTAATGAGGGGGCTCTGGGGAACCTGACATAGATAGGGAGGTTCTCTGGGGACCCTGATGTAATGAGGGGGCTCTCTTGGACCCTGATGTAGATAGAGAGGCTCTCTGGGGACCCTGATGTAATGAGGGGGCTCTCTGGGGACCCTGATGTAATGAGGGGGCTCTCTGGGGACCCTGATGTAGATAGGGAGGCTCTCTGGGGACCCTGATGTAGATAGGGGGCTCTCTGGGGACCCTGATGTAATGAGGGGGCTCTCTGGGGACCCTGATGTAGATAGGGAGGCTCTTTGGGGACCCTGATGTAATGAGGGGGCTCTCTGGGGACCCTGATGTAGATAGGAGGGCTCTCTGGGGACCCTGATGTAATGAGGGGGCTCTCTGGGGACCCTGATGTAATGAGGGGGTTCTCTGGGGACCCTGATGTAGATAGGGAGGCTCTCTGGGGACCCTGATGTAATGAGGGGGCTCTGGGGAACCTGATGTAAATAGGGAGGTTCTCTGGGGACCCTAATGTAATGAGGGGGCTCTCTTGGACCCTGATGTAGATAGAGAGGCTCTCTGGGGACCCTGATGTAATGAGGGGGCTCTCTGGGGACCCTGATGTAATGAGGGGGTTCTCTGGGGACCCTGATGTAGATAGGGAGGCTCTCTGGGGACCCTGATGTAATGAGGGGGCTCTGGGGACCCTGATGTAGATAGGGAGGCTCTCTGGGGACCCTGATGTAAGGGGTGATCCACACTCAGATAATGTAACGATATTTTATGTTATATACATGTGTATGCCCGCCCAAGTGTATGACTTTCTTTACTTCACTGCTATGGGCTCGGGCCCCGGATCTTTTGTAGATCTAGCCCCTGACAGTAGCACTAATGTAGGTAGACTGGAATAGTCCATGATTCACGAACAGAGGCTGGTCACCGGATCCTGGTACACAGACAGTCCATAGGCACAACTATTTAACAGAGGGCCAGCCACCATCTGAGCACCCCCCCTCCCCCCCTCCCCCCAGGGATTTAGTGGTTTCAGCAGGAAGAACTGATAGTTTTAAAATACTCTTGAACACATCTCTTAACAAACAGAACCTTCAGGGATATGGGATACAGGGATAAAGGAGAGTTGGGAACGTACCCAACAGGTGACGGCGGGGGCCAGCACAGAGGCGGGTAGATATACAAGGGTGCAAGCACCAGAGCAGAGTAGTTGGGGGGGGGGGGCAGAGTACATTACTGTGGAGGGGATGATGTGAATGGGGGCAGAGGACACTGTTATGGGGGGGGGGCAGAGGACACTACTGTATGAGGGGTGTCAAAGGACACTACTGTGTGTGGGGGGAGGGGGAAGAGGACACTACTGTGGGGGGAGGGGACACAGGATACTACTGTGGGGATGATGTGAAGGGGGACAGAGAACACTGCTATGGGGGGTAGAGTTGCCACGTCATCCCTTATAACCCGAACACATAATAATTACACGGGTTCTCTGGCTGATTAAGATGGTAATTAAAATTGACTTGGTGCATCACCTGCAATAAATTAGTCTCAGAACCTGTGGAATTCATATGTGTCCAGGTTTAAAGGGATGAAGTGGCAACCCTGGGGGGGGGGGGGCAAAGGACACTACTGTATGCGGGGGGGGGGGGGACACTACTGTTGGGGGTGGGACGAGTGCATTACCGTGGGGGGGTGATGTGAAGGGGGGCAGGGGGTGCTACTGTTGGGATGGGGGGGGGCAGAGGACACTACTGTATGAGGGGTAGCAAAGAACACCACTCTGTGTGGGGGGCAGTAAGGAACACTTCTGTTGGGGGGGGGGCAGAGAGCATTACTGTGGGGGGGGGGGTGATGCGAAAGGGGCAGCGGACACTAGTGTGTGGTGGGGGGGAGTGGAAGGGGCAGAGGACACTAGTGTGGGGAGGGAGTTAAAGGGGCAGAGGACACTAGTGTGGGGGGGGGAGTGAAAGGGGCAAAGGACACTAGTGTGGGGGGGGGAGTAGAAGGGCCAGAGGGCACTAGTGTGGGGGGGGGAGTGGAAGGAGCAGAGGACACTAGTGTGGGGGGGGAGTGGGGGGGGGCAGAGGACACTAGTGTGGGGGGAGTGGAAGGGACAGAGGACACTAGTGTGGAACGGGGGGTGATGTGAAAGGGGCAGAGGACACTACTGTGGAAGGGGGGGGGGGTGATGTGAAAGGGGCAGAGGACACTAGTGTGGAATGGGGGGGGGTGTGAAAGGGGCAGAGGACACTAGTGTAGAGGGGGGTGATGTGAAAGGGGCAGAGGACACTACTGTGGAACAGGGGGGGGGGGGTTGGTGTGAAAGGGGCAGAGGACACTAGTGTGGAGGGGGTGATGTGAAAGGGGCAGAGGACACTAGTGTGGAACGGGGGGGGGGGGGGTGCGAAAGGGGCAGAGGACACTACTGTGGAATGGGGGGGTGAAAGGGGCTGAGGACACTACTGTGGAATGGGGGGGTGTGTGAAAGGGGCAGAGGACACTAGTGTGGAACGGGGGGGTGAAAGGGGCAGAGAACACTACTGTGGAATGGGGGGGTGTGAAAGGGGCAGAGGACACTAGTGTGGAATGGGGGGGTGTGAAAGGGGCAGAGGACACTAGTGTGGAATGGGGTGTGTGAAAGGGGCAGAGGACACTAGTGTGGAACGTGGGGGTGAAAGGGGCAGAGGACACTACTGTGGAATGGGGGGGGTGTGAAAGGGGCAGAGGACACTAGTGTGGAACGGGGGGGGGGGGTGAAAGGGGCAGAGAACACTACTGTGGAATGGGGGGGGTGTGAAAGGGGCAGAGGACACTACTGTGGAAGGGGGGGTTATGTGAAAGGGGCAGAGGACACTAGTGTGGAATGGGGGGGGGGTGTGAAAGGGGCAGAGGACACTAGTGTGGAATGGGGGGGGTGTGAAAGGGGCAGAGGACACTAGTGTGGAGGGGGGGTGATGTGAAAGGGGCAGAGGGCACTACTGTGGAACAGGGGGGGGGGGGGGTTGGTGTGAAAGGGGCAGAGGACACTAGTGTGGAGGGGGTGATGTGAAAGGGGCAGAGGACACTAGTGTGGAACGGGGGGGGGGGTGCGAAAGGGGCAGAGGACACTACTGTGGAATGGGGGGGGGTGAAAGTGGCTGAGGACACTACTGTGGAATGGGGGGGTGTGTGAAAGGGGCAGAGGACACTAGTGTGGAACGGGGGGGGGGTGAAAGGGGCAGAGAACACTACTGTGGAATGGGGGTGTGTGAAAGGGGCAGAGGACACTAGTGTGGAAGGGGGGGTGAAAGGGGCAGAGGACACTACTGTGGAATGGGGGGGGGTGAAAGGGGCAGGGGACACTAGTGTGGAACGGGGGGGGGGGGGTAAAAGGGGCAGAGAACACTACTGTGGAATGGGGGGGGGGTGTGAAAGGGGCAGAGGACACTAGTGATGGAATGGGGGTGTGTGAAAGGGGCAGAGGACACTTTTGTGGGGGTGGTGTGAAGTGATGGGGGGCAGAGGACACTAGTGTGGAATAGGGGGTTGTGTGAAAGGGGCAGATAACACTTCTGTGGGGGTGGTGTGAAGTGATGGGGGGCAGGGGACACTTTTGTGGGGGTGGTGTGAAGTGATGGGGGGCAGAGGACACTAGTGTGGAATGGGGGGGGGGTGTGAAAGGGGCAGAGGACACCACTGTAGAATGGGGGGGGTGAAAGGGGCAGAGGACACTTCTGTGGGGGTGGTGTGAAGTGATGGGGGACAGAGGACACTTGTGTGGAGGGGAGGTGATGTGAAAGGGGCAGAGGACACTAGCGTGGAATTGGGGAGGGGTGTGAAAGGGGCAGAAGACACTTCTGAGGGGGTGGTGTGAAGTGATGGGGGGCAGAGGACACTCGTGTGGAGGGGAGGTGATGTGAAAGGGGCAGAGGACACCACTGTGCTCTTGTAGATCTCAACCTCTGAACCATTGCCTACCCCTGCTCTATTGGTTCTCAGGTGGGTTTTTCTACTGGTAGAGAGGAGGTGAAAAACCCGTCAGTGAACTGAATGGCAGAGGCGCCCGGTGTGGTGGACCGGAGTCATCAAGTTTGATCAAACAGCTTTATTTCACCAAAAAGACACGTTCCGTGGCTATAAAACGACACTTCCTCCGTTTCCGGTGATACCCAAATCTTTGACATTTCTCAGTTGGCGGTTCCATCGGATCGGGTCTGCGCTCACAAGAACACAATCGGATGAACAGTAAACTGAGAGATGAAATAAAGCTGTTTGATGTTTATCAAACTTGATGACTCCAACTCATCCTTAAACACCCCTCACCGGGCGCCTCACCCATTCGGTTTTTGAGCCCCCCCAAGAAGCTGACCTAGAAGAGAAGATCGCTAAGTTGAGTTGGTACTCAAGCAGTCAAGACGGAGACCAATACCCTCCCACCAGCAGCCCACAAAGGACATCTTTGAACGTCGGGCCCCGTGAACCCGCGTCGCTGGTCCTGCAGTGCTGAGAGCAGATAAACAGGATTTGATGTAACATCTGGTAACGGCTTCTGCCTGGATAGTAACTCTAAATCTCTCATTTCCCTCGGCACCTTCCTCCTCCTTCTCCATCCTACTCCCATTCCGAAGGCACGAGGAAGGAGAGTGGAGGGAGGAGAAGGGGCCCGGGTAATTGAAGCCACATTGGCTGCACCAATAATTTATATTCCATAAAGGAACCGACAACGGCTTGCGCTGCGCGGCATGTGGCTCTTTATTCTGCCGCCAAGCGAAAAATTCCAACACCTTGAATTTTACACCCCGTGCGTTCTGCCAGGACAGGCCACGTGAAAAGGAACCTCCTCTGCAACGCTCTTTAATGGCTTACAGATGGGCCTTGGATCTGCCCAGTTTAACACCTTCAGCGCCAACACCATTTGCCGAGCGTTATGGAACTGCTGTTAGCGCTACAGGTGTCACCTGTGCCCTGCTTGTGCTTTCTCCCTCCTGATTGGTGGGGAAGAAAAGGGGGGCGCCCCTGGGGACAAATCCACTAAACCTCCACATTCCTCACACCCCCATCAGCTATGCACTAAACATTTACTGCGAATAACATTTTGCACATTCACTTCTGTCTTCAATTGATTTTCTTAAAGCAGAACTCCGGGCACAAAAAAAAAACTTTATTTAAATATATTCCTCAGTAACCACCAAGGATATAAGTTAACCACTAGAAAGGGAAAATGCCCCATGACGAGTTTTCTAGGCAGAAAAATATTACATAGGATTTAAAAATGACTTGAATTTTATTAATGACAATAGTGTCAAAGAAGGAAAAAAACGTATTAATAACAATGACAGTTAAAATATAAAATATAAATATATATAAAAAAAAAAAAAAAAAAAAAACAACACAAATGAAGCTAAACACAATAGTACACAACATTAAGACGCAAAAATGTTGATGGTACAGGAATCCTGACGCGTCTCGACCCTGTTGGGTCTTCTTCAGAGGATTTGTTTGCTGTCGAAAAATTTTCATATATTGGAATTCATGGATATAAATACAGAGATAGTAGCAAACATCTTGTAATATACTTATCAGTCGCACCATGTTGTACAGTATCTCCTGAACCTGAAGTCCTCTAAAACCCCTTAAATTGGTCCCACCGAGAGTCCCCAATCAAGAAAGGTAACTATATTACAAGATGTTTGCTACTATCTCTATATTTATACCCATGAATTCCAATATATGGAAATTTTTCTACAGCGAACAAATCCTCTGAAAGAAGACGCAGCAGGGTTGAAACGTGTCAGCTTCGTGTACCATCAACATTTTTGTGTCTTAATGTTGTGTACTGTTGTGTTTAGCTTCATTTGTGTTGTTTATTTATTTTTATTTTTTTATATCTCCTGTACCACAGCTCATATTTTAACTGTCATTGTTATTAAAGCGGGAGTCCGCCGGGACTCCGCGTTTTTTTTTTTTTTTTAAAGTCAGCAGCTACAAATACTGCAGCTGCTGACTTTTAAAATAGTGACACTTACCTGTCCAGCGTGCCCGCGATGTCGGCACCCGAAGCCGATCTCTAGATCGACACTCGAGTGCTGCCACCGCCATCTTGGGTATGGGAATCAGGAAATGGAGCCTTTCGGCTTCATTTCCCGGTTCCCTACTGCGCATGCATCCCTACTGCCTCTGGGATCTGTGTGTTTCCCAGCAGGCAGCGGGGCACTTGCGGAAGGGGGCGGGCACTTGCGGAAAGGGGTGTAATGTACGCCCCTTTCCGCAGAGAGCTAGCCCGGAAGTGGGTGCAGTTACCTGGATTATCCAGGTAACTGCACCCCCCTCCCCCCTGAAAGGTGCCAATTGTGGCGCCGGAGAGGGGGAGGAATCCGATGAGCGGAAGGTCCATTTTAGGGTGGACCTCCACTTTAATCATTTTTGTGGTACAGGAGATATAAAAAAAAAAAAACAACAACAACACAAATGAAGCTAAACACAATAGTACACAACATTAAGACACAAAAATGTTGATGGTACAAGAAGCTGACACGTTTCGACCCCGCTGGGTCTTCTTCAGAGGATTTGTTCACTGTAGAAAAATTTGCATATATTGGAATTCATGGATATAAATATAGAGATAGTAGCAAACATCTTGTAATATAGTTACCTTTCTTGATTGGGGACTCTCGGTGGGACCAAGTTAAGGGGTTTTAAAGGACTTCAGGTTCAGGAGATACTGTACAACATGGTGCGACTGATAAGTATATTACAAGATGTTGCTACTATCTCTGTATTTATATCCATGAATTCCAATATATGCAAATTTTTCTACAGCGAAAAAATCCTCTGAAGACGACCCAGCAGGGTCGAAACGCGTCAGTTTTTCGTGTACCATCAACATTTTTGCGTCTTAATGTTGTGTACTATTGTGTTTAGCTTCATTTGTGTTTTTTTTTTATATCTCCTGTACCACAGCTGATATTTTAACTGTCATTGTTATAAATAATTTTTTCCTTCTTTGGCACTATTGTCATTAATAAAATTCAAGTAATTTTTAAATCCTATGTAAAATTTTTCTACCACACCCACTGCCTAGAAAACCGCTCATGGGGGCATATTCCCTTTTTTCGATATTACTCGGGGTGTGCAGCATTTTTCTTTCCTCATGTAAGTGTCCTCTCTTTCCATAAGTTAACTACTTACCCACCGGGCACATAAACCCCCTTCCTAACCGGACCATTTTTCAGCGTACAGCGCTGTCACATTTTGAATGACAATTACTCAGTCATGCAACACTGCACACATATTAATTTTTTATATTTTTTTTCACACAACTAGAGCTTTCTTTTGGTGCTATTTAATCACCGCCGAGTTTTTTTATATTTTGTGCTATAAATAAAAAAATTCTGTAAAAAAAAAAAACATTTTTTTTTCTAAATTTCTGTTAGAAAATTGTGCAAATTAGTCATTTTTCTTTATAAATTTTGTCCGAAATTTATACTGCTACATATCTTTGGTAATAAAAAATAACCCAAATCAGTGTAAATTATTTGGTCTTTGTGAAAGTTATCCACTTCAGCCCCGGACAAAATGTACCCCCTTCCTGACCAGAGCACTTTTTGCGATTCGGCACTGCGTCGCTTTAACTGACAATTGCACGGTCGTGCGACGTTGCACCCAAACAAAATTGACGTAATTTTTTCCCCCACAAATAGAGCTTTCTTTTGGTGGTATTTGATCACCTCTGCGTTTTTTTTATTTTTTGGGCTATAAACAAAAAAAGAGCGACAATTTTGAAAAAAAAAAAAACAATTTTTTTTAGTTTTTGCTATAATAAATATCCATGAAATATATATAAAAAATATTTTTTCCTCAGTTTAGGCGGATATGTATTCTTCTACATATTTTTGGTAAATAGAGATCCCGGTTCTCGTGGCGTCACGAGCGATTGCAGGGAGCTCGGCTCCGGGGGCGAGCAGCGGGCACGCATGCGCCCCTAGTGGCCACAGGGCGAATTGATGTAAGGCAACGTTGTTGCGCCCAGCCGTGCCATTCTGCTACGGTACAACTGCGGCAGCTGGTCGGCAAGTGGTTAATCACCGCCCGGTTTTTTATTTTTTGCGCTATAAATAAAAAAAAGACAGAACATTCTGTAAAAAAAAAAAAAAAAAAAAATGCATTTTTTCTAAGTTTCTGTTATAAAATTTAGCAAATTAATAATTTTTATTTATAAATTTTGGCCAAAATTTATACTGCTACATATCTTTGGTAAAAATAATCCAAATCAGTTTCTATTATTTGGTCTTTGTGAAAGTTATAGAGTCTACAATCTGTGGTGCCAATCACGGAAAATTGATCACACCTGATGTACTGGTGGCTGATCTCATTTCTTAAATAAAAACTGAAGGGTAGTTGGGACTTTCCCCTCTTGTTCATATAATTTAGGGATGGAAGCAATTGTATAATTGGGACTGGCAGTGTTCCCCTGCTGTCCTTGTGTGGGGTCTGCCCCTATTTACAGGGTATCTCTTGTTAAGCCTCATACATTTATGATACTCATTTATACTGTTCCTCTATATTTACATTAATACAAGTTGGCTGTGTACATGGTATATACAGTGCCTTGCGAAAGTATTCGGCCCCTTTGAACTTTTCAACCTTTTGCCACATTTCAGGCTTCAAACATAAAGATATAAAATTTTAATTTTTTGTGAAGAATCACCAACAAGTGGGACACAATTGTGAAGTGGAACGAAATCTATTGGATATTTTAAACTTTTTTAGCAAATAAAAAACTGAAAAGTGGGGCGTGCAAAATTATTCGGCCCCTTTACTTTCAGTGCAGCAAACTCACTCCAGAAGTTCAGCGAGGATCTCTGAATGATCCAATGTTGTCCTAAATGACTGATGGTGATAAATAGAATCCACCTGTGTGTAATCAAGTCTCTGTATAAATGCACCTGCTCTGTGATAGTCTCAGGGTTCTGTTGAAAGCGCAGAGAGCATCATGAAGACCAAGGAACACACCAGGCAGGTCCGTAATACTGTTGTGGAGAAGTTTAAAGCCGGATTTGGATACAAAAAGATTTCCCAAGCTTTAAACATCCCAAGGAGCACTGTGCAAGCGATCACTTTGAAATGGAAGGAGTATCAGACCACTGCAAATATACCAAGACCTGGCCGTCCCTCTAAACTTTCAGCTCAGACAAGGAGAAGACTGATCAGAGATGCAGCCAAGAGGCCCATGATCACTCTGGATGAACTGCAGAGAACTACAGCTGAGGTGGGAGAGTCTGTCCATAGGACAACAATCAGTCGTACACGGCACAAATCTGGCCTTTATGGAAGAGTGGCAAGAAGAAAGCCATTTCTCAAAGATATCCATAAAAAGTCTCGTCTAAAGTTTGCCACAAGCCACCTGGGAGACACACCAAACATGTGGAAGAAGGTGCTCTGGTCAGATGAAACCAAAATCCAACTTTCTTGATCATACATCACGGGACACAGGAGCTTCATTACATAGTGGGTTATATAGGCACCTCTGGTGATTGGACACTGGTTGACCCAATTAAAGAGAATTCCTCCCCTATATAACCCCTCCCATCAGGGAGGCACCTCAGTTTTTTCGCCAGTGTCTGGTCGATGGTCACGTAAAACTTAGCTCTATGCGGGTCCCGGCGAGGGCCGAAGGGCTACAACAAACCGGATCCATACCTCGGGCCGATAATTGACTCCCAAGATGGTATGGTACCCGGGCCTCGTCTGCCGAAGACACGAGGTTTTGCCTGTAAGTCCTCTCCATTGGAAGACTGGACTCTGGGACAACCAGACTTGGGGTACTGTTTACTCAGGGCGCCCGTAAGTTTCTGGCAGAGTTTTTTACAAGGCCCAGGTAGGAGAATCTTTTCGTAAGATTCCCAGATACGCCTGAAGGTTGGCTAACAATACCCGCCGTGATGGGTGAAGGCTGGAATTGGTCTGAAATCAGCAATTCCTGCGGCGGGGAACAGGTATGGGAAGTCATCCTATATATTTAATATATGAATGGATTTCTTCATTTTGAGTAGTTGTATGTCTTACCTGGTTTCCACCACTTGAGGGAGTAAGAGCAAGCCTGATGCATACTTACATGCCTTTCAAACAAACACGCTCAGTGAAATGCCTGGTTCTCCCAGCTATTCACGTTTCCTTGCAGTCCCTGCCACAATATAAGTAAAAAAGGGGTCCCACGCAGATCGGGGGGTCCCAGGTCACTCCTTTTGGGTTCCCCTTCCCCCCCCCGGATCCCGCGGTCCTCGTGCACGCGCGCGGGCGCGTGCACGCGCGCCGGGCGCGCTCCCGGCCTAATAGGGAAAGGGGGGGGGGTGTGGTTGCCAGCTGTGCACAATCAAGTGCTCCAGACTGCAATGCAGGCGCCAAAACGGCCGTTTTTAAAAGCCCAGAGCGTCAGGGGACTGTAAGGTGAGACACAGGAGCTGTGGGCTGTAAGCATCCGTGGGATTGGATCCAGGCGAACCTTAAGACACCTACTCGGCATCATATTGTGCAGTTAAGCTTATATTGATTTATTGTGAGACTTTAAGCACAACAAAGTGATTGCATTTTACACTAGTAACTCTGCTTTGTAGCTCAGTACTATGTCTCCTCGTAAGAGGGTTTCAGGGGCAGGTAACAAAAGCACTGGCAGGTCACCGCCTGGGTCCAGGGGTTCTAAAGGTGCATGCAGATTACCATCCCCCTCTGCAAGAGTGGAGCCTGCATCTCAAGACGAGTCAGTGCCCCTTTCAGGCTTTGCAGCCTCTCCTAATGTCGCAGCCCCGGTCTATGTCACTGAGGACTCCCTTAGGGCTTCATTGGAGAGTTTTGAAGGGAGGATAATGAATTTTATTTCTGCTTCCCTAAAAGATAGCAGAAAAAGGGGTAGATCCCCTCCCTCTGCTGAAATCCCTCTCTCAGACAGTTGTTCTGAAAATGAGGAGAGATCCCTATCTTTGGAAAGGGATCATGAGCAGTCGGATCAGTCAGAGGATGAGGAGTCAGTCCCCTCCTCCCAGGCACTCAGAAAGCAGGTGCAGTATTACACTGAATTGGTGCGTACCACGTTCAGAATGCCAGCTGCTGTAGTCGCTACATCCTCTGTCTCTTCCCTGGGAGTCAGGAAAGCTCCACAGACTGCTTGTTCCTTCCCAATTCATCCTTTAATGGCTGACTTGATGTATAAGGACTGGGGACATCCCGATAAACTGTTTACTCCTCCCAAGAGGTTTTCTATGTATTATCCCGTGGAGGAAAGCTTCACCAAGAAATGGGGGGCCCCATCTGTGGATGCGGCTATCTCTTGTGTGAATAAAAACCTAACTTGTCCTTTGGATAATGCGCAGGTATTTAAGGACCCAGCTGACAAAAGGCTGGAAACCTTGTTAAAAGCCTCCTTTTCCATGGCCGGCGCTGTGGTGCAACCTACAGTCGCAGCCGTGGGGTTGTGTCAGTTCCTTAAGGAACAGGTTAAACAGATGTTTGAACTCCTTCCTAATGAGGAAGTAGAGAAATATGCAGAGATGCCTCACATCTTATGTTTCATAATTGATGCGATTTTGGATTCTGTCCAACAAGCATCACGTTTGTCCCTCATGTTGGTACACATGCGTAGGGCTCTATGGCTAAAAAATTGGGCTGCTGAAATGTCATGCAAAAAGCATTTGACTAGGTTCCCGTTTAAAGGGGAACGGTTGTTTGGAGAGGAATTAGATAAATTCGTCCAAAATATTTCGGGAGGTAAATCTACACTCCTTCCAGTCAAGAAGAGTAAACGTCCTTCATTTTAGGCGTACTCTCTCTCCCGAAGCGTCGAGCTCTAAACAGTGGCGACGGCCTTCTCAGCCCTCCTCGGCTGCAAAGCCTCAGGGCCGAGCCCAGGGACAGAAAGAGACTTGGGGGCGGAAGCCTGCCAAGCAGTCCTCCAAGACATCCTTGTGAAGGGGCGCCCCCGCTCGGCCGAGTGGGGGGAAGGCTCCTGCAGTTTGCAGGCGCCTGGCGGGTAGAGATTAAGGACAAATGGGTGATCTCTTCAGTATCTCTGGGCTACAGGCTAGAGTTTCAGGAGATTCCACCTTCCCGTTTTCTAAGGTCAAGGATCCCCAGGGATCCGATAAAGCAGAAACCGCTATTTCTGGCCTTAGATCAATTACTATCCCAAGGTGTGATAGTAGAGGTGAGCCCGAAAGATCAGGGTTCAGGTTTCTATTCGAATCTCTTCACCGTTCCAAAACCAAACGGAAGTGTCAGACCTATCTTGGATCTGAGAGACTTAAACCGGTTTCTACACATCCAGACCTTCCGGATGCAGTCAATACGCACTGTGGTCTCCTCCCTGCAAGGAGGAGAATTCATGGCATCAATAGATATCAAAGACGCATATCTCCATGTGCCAATATTTCCCGCACACCAGAAGTTTCTGAGGTTCGCGGTAGAGCAGCGCCATTTTCAATTTGTGGCCCTGCCGTTCGGCCTAGCCACGGCCCCTCGAGTCTTCACGAAGATTCTAGACCCTCTCTTAGCAATCTTAAGAGTTCAGGGCATAGCCGTCATGGCTTACCTAGACGACTTGCTTCTCGTAGAGAGAACTGCAACATGCCTAAGTCGCAGCGTCACCAAAACGCTAGAACATCTGGGCCGCCTAGGTTGGATTATAAACCTAGAAAAGTCGTCTTTACAACCGACCACCAGGTTGGATTACCTGGGTCTGATTATCGACACCGCTCAGGGCAGGGTGTTCCTTCCAAAGCCAAAGGCCTTGGCCATTGGAGATCTAGTGCGCCTGATTCTGGGCAGAAGATTCTCCTCCATTCGGTTGTACATGAGACTGTTGGGAAAGATGGTCGCCTCTTTCGAGGCCGTTCCATTTGCCCAGTTCCACTCAAGGCCCCTGCAAAGATGCATCCTTGCGATTTGGAACAGGAAGCCCCAATCCCTGGATCTTCCTATGCGTTTATCCCCTCGGGCACGCAAAAGTCTTGTCTGGTGGTTACAGACCAAAAATTTGCTGAAAGGCAAAACCTTTCTTCCCCTCTCATGGAAGATTGTCACCACGGATGCCAGCCTGACAGGTTGGGGAGCCGTGTTGCAGGAAACATGCTCGCAGGGAAAATGGTCTGCGACCGAAAGTCTGCTGCCCATAAATGTCTTGGAGATTCGGGCAATTTACATGGCACTCAGAGAGTGGTCTCACAGACTGCGAGGTTTCCCAGTTCGGATTCAGTCCGACAATGCCACTGCAGTGGCTTACATCAATCACCAGGGCGGTACCAGAAGTCTGGTGGCCCAAAAGGAGGTGAATCGCATACTTGTCTGGGCAGAAGAGCATGTTCCGTGCCTCTCTGCAGTCTTCATTCCAGGAGTGGAGAATTGGCAGGCAGATTATCTCAGCCACCAGCAGTTGTGCCCAGGAGAATGGGCTCTGCACCCCGATGTGTTTCAAGACATATGTCACAAGTGGGGCACTCCAGACGTGGATTTGTTTGCGTCCAGATTCAACAGGAAACTGGACAACTTTGTGTCAAGGACAAGAGATGCACTTGCTCAGGGGTCAGATGCTCTGACAGTTCCCTGGGATCAGTACAATCTGATCTATGCCTTCCCCCCGAACCCGCTGTTATCGAGGTTCTTGGGAAGGGTCAAGAGGGAGACGAAGCCGGTCCTTCTAGTGGCCTCGGCTTGGCCCAGGCGACCATGGTTCGCAGAAATCATGAAGTTGGCAGTGGGCAGGTCATGGACCCTCCCTCTCCGGCCAGATCTGCTCTCACAGGGTCCAATTTACCACCCTGCTTTACGCAGTCTGAATTTGACGGTCTGGCTGCTGAGACCCACATTTTGAGAGGCCGTGGTCTTTCGGGGCCAGTCCTCTCCACTCTGGTCAATGCCAGAAAACCGGCCTCCAGGCGTATCTATTACAAGATCTGGAGGACATATGTTTCCTGGTGTGAACCCAGGAGATGGCATCCTAGAAGGTATGTCATTAGCAGAATCTTGGCCTTTCTCCAATCAGGCCTTGAAATGAATTTGGCCATAAGCACCATCAAGGTGCAGATTTCGGCCCTATCGGTCTTTTTTCAAAGATCGCTTGCATCACATTCCCTAGTACGGGCTTTTATCCAGGGGGCTATGCGGATGAGACCGCCAGTCAAACCTCCGGTATGCCCTTGGGATCTGAATTTGGTTCTCTCGGCCTTAGAAGCCCAACCATTTGAACCTCTGCATCTGGCTTCTTTAACTCTCCTGACAAAGAAGCTGGTGTTCCTGGTAGCCATATCCACGGCTAGAAGGATATCAGAATTGGCAGCTCTTTCCTGCAAAGAGCCCTATTTAATTATCCATAAGGACCGAGTGGTCATGCGTCCCAACAGGTCCTTTCTACCTAAGGTAGTTTCAGGTTTTCACCTGAATCAGGATGTAATCCTACCATCCTTTTTTCCAAACCCTCAGTCCACAGAGGAAGAATCCTTACACACTTTAGATGTGGTTAGAGCAATCAGTCTTTATCTTCAGGCAACTGCTCAGATAAGAAAGACTGACTGTTTATTTATTCTGCCAGAAGGCCCTAAAAGGGGTCAGGCAGCGTCAAAGTCCACTCTTTCGAGGTGGATCAGACAGGTTATTTCTCAGGCCTATGACTTAAAGGGGAAGATTCCTCCTTTTCAGGTGAGAGCGCACTCTACTAGGGCTGTAAGTGCTTCTTGGGCAGTGCATCACCAGGCCTCCCTGGCTCAGATCTGTAAGGCTGCGACTTGGTCATCAGTCCACACATTCACCAGATTCTATCAGGTGGATGTCAGAGGGCAGGAGGATATCGCCTTTGGGCGCAGTGTACTGCAGGCTGCAGTTTAGGTCCTCAGGTCCCTGGCGGTCTAGATCCATGATCTGTGTCTCCCTCCCCTCAACCTGAGCATTGCTATGGGACATCCCACTATGTAATGAAGCTCCTGTGTCCCGTGATGTATGATCAAGAAAATAGGATTTTTATATACAGCTTACCTGTAAAATCCTTTTCTTGAGAGTACATCACGGGACACAGGGCTCCCGCCCCTCTTGGGTTTTACGTGGTTTCTTATTGCTTTGCTACAAAACTGAGGTGCCTCCCTGATGGGAGGGGTTATATAGGGGAGGAATTCTCTTTAATTGGGTCAACCAGTGTCCAATCACCAGAGGTGCCTATATAACCCACTATGTAATGAAGCTCCTGTGTCCCGTGATGTACTCTCAAGAAAAGGATTTTACAGGTAAGCTGTATATAAAAATCCTATTTTTTGCCCACAATGCAAAACGATATGTTTGGTGTAAAAGCAACACAGCTCATCACCCTCAACACACCATCCCCACTGTCATACATGGTGGTGGCAGCATCATGGTTTGGGCCTGCTTTTCTTCAGCAGGGACAGGGAAGATGGTTACAATTGAGGGGAAGATGGATGCAGCCAAATACAGGACCATTCTGGATGAAAACCTGTTGGAGTCTGCAAAAGACCTGAAACTGGGACGGAGATTTATCTTCCAACAAGACAATGATCCCAAACATACAGCAAAATCTACAAAGGAATGGTTCACAAATAAACGTATCCAGGTGTTAGAATGGCCAAGTCAAAGTCCAGACCTGAATCCAATCGAGAATCTGTGGAAAGAGCTGAAAACTGCTGTTCACAAACGCTCTCCATCCAACCTCACTGAGCTCCAGCTGTTTTGCAAGGAAGAATGGGCAAGAATTTCAGTCTCTCGATGTGCAAAACTGATAGAGACACCCCAAGCGACTTGCAGCTGTAATCGCAGCAAAAGGTGGCTCTACAAAGTATTAACGCAAGGGGGGGGCCGAATAATTTTGCACGCCCCACTTTTCATTTTGTTATTAGTTAAAAAAGTTTCAAAAATCCAATAGATTTCGTTCCACTTCACAATTGTGTCCCACTTGTTGGTGATTCTTCACAAAAAATAAACATTTTATATCTTTATGTTTGAAGCCTGAAATGTGGCAAAAGGTTGAAAAGTTCAAGGGGGCCGAATACTTTCGCAAGGCACTGTATATTTATTACAGACAGCATTCCTGACGCTGGCCCAGTGTTCCCACATGTATGGCCCCCTTTTGGACATCCTATACACGCTCTCCGCCTGACCAGTGATATGCTTTGTGTGGTTGATTTGGCGCAGGGGTTTGGCTGTGTTTTTTCCCCCATCGCGGGAGCTGCGATGCGATTAGTGGGTCCTCCCTCTCCTCCCCTTACACTCCCTATGTTCGGGAGATCTGGGCGGACACCCCTTCTCGCGTCGGCGCCACGCTCGTCACGCTATCAGCATGGCGGCGGGTATGCCGCGTGTGTGACGCCTGGGATGACGTCATGACGCCGGCACCCAGCTGCAACATCTTGTGTTCCTACGGAGGAGTTTCAGTGCTGGTTACTGAGTGGTTACTCAGCCAAGGTGCGGTCTCATCCCCCCCCCATTGGTCCACTGTGTGGCGTTGGCGGCATATATATACATCCCCCACTCGGAGCTGGCTGTTTAATTGACCGTTCTCCTTTTGGGGGTTACTGCACACCTGCTGTATCCATCTGCCGGTGGTGCTCTGGTGCAACATTATGGTATGCTTTTCTTTTCTTTTCGGTGGTTTTGTCTTCAGTTCTATGGTTCCTCCTCTTACCTTTTTTGCTTCTCTTTCTCAATGGTGGGTTCTTTCATGCCTCCATATTCACGCACCCTCATTTTTAATATTATTGCTCCACTACACAATCTATCACACAAAAATATATTTTTTACTCATTCATCTATTTATCTATTTATTTACTATTATTATTTTTTCTTTGGTATTTTTCACATCACGGTAATTACCTTCTGTGAAGCTACACTGGGCTTGCTATTAAAATAATTTACTTATAATATACTTTTGTTATGAAGTATATCATCACTTTTGGCTATATGGAAATTGTCTGTCCACAATTTCCACATCTCCTGTTCGCCTGATGTTGCACCTCCACATTATGCCGCCTCAGCTCCCGTGGTGGGGTCTATATCCGTGGCCTACCCTGCACCGGTCACCATGCGCTGCATTCGCTGCTTGGGCTGGTAAATGTGCTTGGTGAGCCGTCTATTGACATACAACACCATATATAATTCTATTTTAAACATTGATATATTTTATATACCTTATAGGAATCTCTGGTGCATCTGCTCCTGACGAGTGGAAAAATCAACGAAACGCGTCGAGCTACACTTGATGACACAGTTGCATTCCATATGGACTGATCCCTATCCAGTTACTATTAATACTCTTTGATATTGTTTTTATACTAGTTAATAGACCCACATATACTATGTGGGTGCACGTGCCAGTCTTGGGTCTGTTGCCGTGGCATTTGTGTGCCATAGTATATATATTATTTTATTTATTTATTTTGCTTTGATCATGTGTCGCTATGATTGTACTATTCTATTCATCATGTTTATGCTTTGTGCGCACTATGTATATATATGAAATGAACTAATACTCTTTATGTTTTTAGATTAATGTCATCAATTAAACATTATTTATTTACAATTTACCTCCACTATACAATTGCTTCATTTAAAGTCCCAACTACCCTTCAGTTTTTATTCATTATCGGGATGGAAGCACCATGAGGTGCTTCATTTAACCACTTACAGACCGGACCATTTTGCTGGTCAAAGACCAGACCACTTTTTGCGATTCGGCACTGCGTCGCTTTAACTGACAATTGCGCGGTCGTGCGACGTGGCTCCCAAACAAAATTGACGTCCTTTTTTTCCCACAAATAGAGTTTTCTTTTGGTGGTATTTGATCACCCCTGCGGTTTTTATTTTTTGCGCTATAAACAAAAATAGAGCGACAATTTTGAAAAAAACGCAATAATTTTTACTTTTTGTTATAATAAATATCCCCCAAAAATATATAAAAAAAACATTTTTTTCCCTCAGTTTAGGCCGATACGTATTCTTCTACATATTTTTGGTAAAAAAAAATCGCAATAAGCGATTATTGATTGGTTTGCGCAAAAGTTATAGCGTTTACAAAATAGGGATAGTTTTATAGCATTTTTATTAATAATTTTTTATTATTTTTTTTTTACTAGTAATGGCGGCGATCAGCGATTTTTATTATGACTGCGACATTGTGGGGGACCCATCGGACATTTTTGACACATTTTTGGGACCATTGTCATTTATACATTAATCACTGCTATATAAATGCAGTGATTCCTGTGTAAATGACACTGGCAGTGAAAGGGTTAACCAGTGGGTGGCAGTGTAGGGGTTAAGTGTTCCTAGGGGTGTGTTACTAACTGTGGGGGGGTTGGGCTTTCATTTAGTGAACACTGATCTCTGCTCCAATCACATGGAGCAGAGATCAGCGTCACTAGTTGCTAGGCAGAATGGAGAAATGTTGTTTACACAGCATTTCCTCCATTCGGCCTCTCCGTGAGACGATCGCGGGGATGCCCGCGGCGATCGAGTCCGCGGGTCCCGGCGGCGCTCTCCCGATGGCAGGGCGGCATTGAATATTGGACGTACCTGTACGCCAATATGCCTGCCCGTGCCATTCTGTCGACGTACATCGTCGTGCGCTGGTCGGGAAGTGGTTAAAGTCCCAATTTCCCCTCTTGTTCATATGATCTCATTTCTTGAGACCCTAACAAGCCAGGAAAGTAAAAATACCGCCCCAAATGACCCCTTTTTGGAAAGTAGACATTCCAATGTATTTAGTAAGAGGCATAGTGAGGTTTTTTTTTAAGTTGTAATTTTCCCCACAATTCTTTGCAAAATTAAGATCCCCCCCCCACACACACAAAATTGTCATTGTAATAGGTTATTTCTCACACACAGAATATGCATATCACAAATTACACCCCGAAACACATTCTACTCCTTCTCCTGAGTAAGGCGATACCACATGTGTGAGACTACCTCTTGCACTTTTGAAGGCCCTGGAGCACCAGGACAATGGAAACAACCAAAAAATTACAGCATTTTCATAAGAAAACACCACAACGCATATTCTATGAGTCATAATGAGTCTTTTGAACATGTCATTTTTTTCCACAAGATTTTGGAAAATGTGGAAAGAAAATGAAAACGTGTAGTTATGGAGCCGCGCTGTAGCCGTCATTCGGCTATGGCGCGGTCGTTAAGTAGTTAATATTGTGTGCACCGAATGCTTTTGCAAATCTGGACATTATCTTATAAACGTAGCAGTGATATCATCACTGTGCTGTGCATAGCCTGCGCAGACAGCAGAACTGTGGGAAGGACCAAGCAGGCCCCACCCATGACAGGCTGCCAGCAGAAAACTACAGGAGGGGGTGGAGTCACCCCTCCCCTGCATAAGGTGAGAGTGCAAAGCTGTGGGAGGAGACCATCAGGCCCCACCCACAACAGACTGCATTAAAAAAAACTACAGGAGGGGGTGGAGTCAAGACCAGTCACCCTGCACAAGGGCAAAAGAGCAGAGTTGTGGGAGGGACCCACCAGGCTCCACCCACTACAGGCTGCCTATTGAAAATTACAGGAGGGGGTGGAGACAAGACCAGTCACCCTGCACAAGGAGAGAGGACAGAGCTGTGGGAGGGACCTAGCAAGCTCCACCCACTACAGGCTGCCTATTGAAAATTACAGGAGGGGGTGGACACAAGACCAGTCACTCTGCACAAGGACAAAGATAAGAGCTGTGGAAGGGACCCACCAGGCTCCACCCACTACAGGCTGCCTGCCGAAAACGACAGGAGGGGGTGGAGACAAGACCAGTCACTCTGCACAAGGGCAAAGGAGCAGAGCTGTGGGAGGGACCCACCAGGCTCCACCCACTACAGGCTGCCTACCGAAAATTACAGGAGGGGGTGGAGACAAGACCAGTCACCCTGCACAAGGGCAAAGGTAACAGCTGTGGGAGGGACCCACCAGGCTCCACCCACTACAGGCTGCCTACCGAAAATTACAAGAGGAGGTGGAGACAAGACCAGTCACCCTGCACAAGGGCAAAGATAAGAGCTGTGGGAGGGACCCACCAGGCTCCACCCACTACAGGTTGCCTGTTGAAACTACAGGAGGGGGTGGAGACAAGACCAGTCACCCTGCACAAGGGCAAAAGAGCATAGCTGTGGGAGGGACCCAGCAGGCTCCACCCACTACAGGCTGCCTGGCATAAACTACAGGAGGGGGCGGAGACAAGACCAGTCCCTGTGCACAAGGAGAGAGCGCAGAGTGAATGACATGCATTCCTGAGCCAATGCTAATAATGCCGTAATCTGCATAATCTGCCTTTAATCTGGTGAATTGCTGGTCAGTTATTTGCAGTTTAATAAATAACGCATTATAGAGCAACAGGTCCTGACAGGTTGGGCAAAGACACAGAATTCCATCACCGCGAGGACGCCAACCACGGCTCCTGCTTCCTGGAGACACGAGCTTTACAGCTTCTATTCGTGCAGAATGCAGGTATACAGCGTTACATAAAAGGGTCCAACAATGACAGCCCACCGCAAAGTTTGTAATAAATATAATACAATGCGGGGGAGGGGAGGAGAGGAGGGCACTGTGTGTGGTTCTTACTGGAATGAGGCGTTTTTCAAGGGTCAAGATTAACACACTTCGATACCGGGCACCATCACCCCCTTCCTGCCCAAACCAATTTTCAGCTTTCAGCGCTGCCACACCTTGAATGACAATTGCGCAGCCCCCAGTGTACCCAGATGACATTTTTTATATATTTTTTTTAGACAAATAGAGCTTTCTTTTGGTGGTATTTAATCGCCACTGGGTTTTATTTTTTATTTTTTTGATTAACAAGCAAAAAGAAAAAAAAAGACAAAAAAAAAAAAAAATGAAAAGAAAAACCCCAAAAAACGTTTACATAGTTTGTTATAAAATTTTGCAAACAGGTAATTTTTAACCTTCACTGATAGGCTCCACTGTTGGGCACTGATAGGCTGCACTGATGGGCACTGATAGGCAGCACTGATGGGCTGCACTGATAGGCTGCACTGATCAGGCTGCTCTGATGGGCACTTATGAGGTGGCATTGGTGGACACTGATAGGCAGCAATGATGGACACTGATAGGCGGCAATGATGGGCACTGACAGGTGGCACTGATGGGTTGCACTGATGGGCATTGATAGGCTGCACTGAAGAGGCAGCACTGATGGACACTGACAAGCTGCACGGATGGGCACTTATACGGTGGGCAATGATGGGCACTTATACGGTGGGCAATGATGGGCACTAATACGCGGCACTGATGGGCTGCACTGATGGGCACTTATGAGGTGGCATTGGTGGGCACTGATAGGTGGCAATGATGGGCACTGATAGGTGGCAATGATGGGCACTGATAGGCGGTACTGATTGGCTGCACAGATGAGGCAACACTGATGGGCACTGACAAGCTGCACTGATGGGCACTAATGTGGTGGGAAATGATGGGCACTAATACACAGCACTGATAGGTGGCACTGATGGGCACTAATTGGCACTGATGGGCACTGATAGGTGGCACTGATTGGCAGCATTGGTGGGCACAGATTGGCAGCACTGTTGGGACTGCCCTGATAATCAGTTTAGATGTCCCTTTTGGAGAAGCCAGTTATCAGCTCTCTTCTCCTCTTGTCATGCTGTCAGCATGAGGAAAGGAGAGCCGATAACTGGCTTCTATCTACATCCGTGATCAGCTGTAATTGGACACAGCTGATCTCGTGGTAAAGAACCGCCAATTGGCTCTTAACCGCAATCTGTTATCAGCAGTGTCTTCGGACAATGTGATCACAGAATGCGCTGCCCACCCCCCGCAATGGGCATGATCACGTTTTAGTGGAGAGGGATTACAGGTTTTTGTTACTGCCTGTGCCCCCCCCCCCCCCCCAAATAGGGAGACTCACCCTCTCTATTTGTCCTTTTTACTGTTACAGAGAGTGAAAGACAATCCCAAATTTTGGGTTGACACCAGAACAGTATTAGAGAGGAAATCTTCCAATGGGGACACTAGTTCCGGTGACAACCAGGGATTCCCTCACTTCCTGTTGCGGCTGTGAGACAGGAAATCCCCCCAATGGGACACAGACCTCCCTTACTCTATCCAAAATGGAAAAAAAAAAAAAAAGTTTGGCTCTACTACTTAATGTTTTTAAAGTATTTAGGACATGCATGTGAAAGCGATCAGCTTAAACTTATCAGAATGTGTCAATCATTTAAAGCCTAACTCCATGTCCAACCTTTATTTATTTATATTTTTGTTATAAATGCTCCCCAGATTCAGTGTTAAAAAAGGAGCTCGGGCTGCAATATTCACCTTCAATCCCTTCAGTACCTCTTCTTGGCCACAAGATGTCCTCAGTAGTCTAGGTTGAACGACCTCATACATCACTTTAAAGCGGAGGTCCACCCTAAAGTGGACCTTCCGCTCATTGGAATCCCCCCCCCCCCCCCGGCGCCACAATTGGCACCTTTCAGGGGGGAGGGGGGTGCAGATACCTGTACAGTACAGGTATCTGCACCCACTTCCGGCATAGATATCTGCGGAAAGGGGCGTACATTCCGCAGAATCTACGCCCCTTTCCGAAAGTCCCCCGCTGCCTGCTGGGAAACACACAGATCCCAGAAGCAGCGGGGACCATCCTTATTGCGCAGCGCGACTCGCGCATGCGCAGTAGGGAACCGGGAAATGAAGCCGAAAGGCTCCACTTCCCGATTCCCATAGCCAAGATGGCGGCGGCAGCACCCGAGAGACGATCGAGAGATCGGCTTCGGGTGCCGACATCGCGGGCGCGCTGGGCGGGTAAGTGTCCTAATTTTAAAAGTCAGCAGCTGCAGTATTTGTAGCTGCTGGCTTTTAACCACTTGCAGACCGGACCATTTTGCTGGTCAAAGACCAGACCACTTTTTGCGATTCAGCACTGCGTCGCTTTAACTGACAATTGCGCGGTTGTGCGACGTGGCTCCCAAACAAAATTGACGTCCTTTTTTTGCCACAAATAGAGCTTTCTTTTAGTGGTATTTGATCACCCCTGCGGTTTTTATTTTTTGCGCTATAAACAAAAATCGAGCGACAATTTTGAAAAAAACACATTATTTTTTACTTTTTGTTATAATAAATATCCCCCAAAAATATATAAAAAAATTTTTTTTCCCTCAGTTTAGGCCGATACGTATTCTTCTACATATTTTTGGTAAAAAAAATCACAATAAGCGATTATTGATTGGTTTGCGCAAAAGTTATAGCGTTTACAAAATAGGGATAGTTTTATAGCATTTTTATTAATAATTTTTTATTATTATTTTTTTACTAGTAATGGCGGCGATCAGCGATTTTTATTGTGACTGCGACATTGTGGCGGACACATCGGACATTTTTGACACATTTTTGGGACCATTGTCATTTATACAGCAATCAGTGCTATATAAATGCAGTGATTCCTGTGTAAATGACACTGGCAGTGAAGGGGTTAACCAGTGGGTGGCAGTGTAGGGGTTAAGTGTTCCTAGGGGTGTGTTACTAACTGTGGGGGGGTTGGGCTTTCATTTAGTGAACACTGATCTCTGCTCCAATCACATGGAGCAGAGATCAGCGTCACTAGTTGCTAGGCAGAATGGAGAAATGCTGTTTACTCGGCATTTCCTCCATTCGGCCGCTCCGTGAGACGATCGCGGGGATGCCCGCGCCGATCGAGTCCGCGGGTCCCGCGACCGGACTCACGGGGGTCCCGACCAGCGCGGGAGCGCGCCGCCGGCGGCGCGCTCCCGATGCCAGGGCGGAATTGAATATTGGACGTACCTGTACACCAATATGCCTGCCCGTGCCATTCTGTCGACGTACATCGTCGTGCGCTGGTCGGGAAGTGGTTAAAAAAAAAAAACGGCGTAACTCCCGGCGGACTCCCGCTTTAAAGTGGTACTCATCCCCCACCATGTGGTGTGTGTTGGTGGTCGTGGTGTAATGGTGTGGGGGATGGGCACACTTTGGGCCCCTTAGTACCAATTCAGCATGGGTTAAACACCACGGCCTACCTGAGTATTGTTGCTGACCATGCCGATCCCTTTATGACTACAGTGTCCTCATCTTCTGATGGCTCCTCCCAGCAGGATAATGCACCGTGTCACAAAGCTCCAATCATCTCACCACTAGACAATGAGGTCCCTGTCCTCCAATGGCCTCCACACTCACCACGTCTCATCCAATAGAGCACCTTTGGGATGTGGTGGAATGGGAGATTGGCATCATGGATGTGCAGCCCACAAATCTGCAGCAACTGCGTGATGTTATCAGGTCACTATGGAGGAAAATCTCTGAGGAACGTTTCCAACACCTTGTTGTATCTATATCATGAAGAATGAAGGCAGTTCTAAAGGCAAAGGGGGGTTCAACCCGGTACTAGCAAGGTGGACCTAAGTGACCGGTGAGTATATATACGTAATCTCATTGAAAAGATCATCATTGTATCATAGGGTTCTGGAATGAGGAGAACCGGCCCATCTGACACTTTCCCCTGACTCACATCAGAATCAGCCATTCCCCACGGCTGACCACGCCTGACTCTCATTTGATTCAGTGGAACCCCTCTGAGACTGTTTCTGATGGACCTTCCTTGGAACCTGTTTTCAGAAAAGCCACGGATAAAAGGTGGAAACGTTCTACGTAATGCGACCTGTGAATTTCCAGATGTAACGAATGGTTTACCGAAATGTAACGTGCCAGATGTGACTTCCCTTGTAGAGCAGAGATTCAGTGTGGGTGGTATTCATGGCAGAATTTACTGACCTCTGGAGGTTCCAAAGCCGAGTCCGTTCAGCTAAGAACAGGCGATGACCAAGGAGATGGACACAAATTTCCCACATTTTTAAAAGATGGGCAAAGTCAATGCCTTAAGCCTGACGGGTTGGGTTCAGCCCAAAACAGGGATCCCTTAGAGAAGGAGGTTTACCCAAACTGGGAAACATAGGTTGGACGTGATGGACTTGTGTCTTTTTTCAACCTCACCTACTATGTAAGTGCAGTAGGTCAATAAAAAGCGACAAATGGAAATCTTGAGTCCAAAGAATGTTTACTTGTTCAGTTGGTCACAGCTAGACAAGCAAACGACAGCCAACATGTTTCGAGCCCACAAAACCCCTCTTCCTCAGGGCTGGATGGAACAGCAGAATATTATATTAACTTGAACGTTCTCCTCCGCAGATCAATCTGTGATCTGAAGTCCCACTGACTGCTCTCCTTAATATCCTCAGGCCGCACACTTTCAAGTCCATATCATTCTTCTTTTCCTCCCAGCCCTGATGAAGGGGGGGGGGGGGGCTTTGTGGCTCCTGAAACATGTTGGCCCACCCTTAGCTTTTCTTCCTGCCACCAGTTAAACAATGAAAGAGTCTTGGAAAGCTCAAGACTCTCATTTTGCGCTTTTATTGACAATGAACGGAAACCACCTACCTGAACTCCCCTCGGTTGTTGGTCACCCTGTCGGATGGACAGTAGGACGCCGAGGTCTCCAGGACTACCAGCTCCACCTTTTTGCTGACGTTTCCGTACTCCGTAGACACGCTGCATTCCCATTCTCCATTGGCGGACAGCAAGATGTTGGACAAGATTAAAGCGCTGGATGGGGAGGAAAGAGAAGAATAGGTCAGTAGAACGAGCTCCGTGGAGAACATCATTTACTCTAACGGGGGTCAAGTCCTGGGGAAAAAAGTGTGGGAACTCCCACCCAAGATCCACTCCCCCACCAAAAAAAAAAAAAATGATGGGACACTATTCCTCCCACTGCCACTCTATACACCTAAGCTAGCTGTGGGGGCTGTCTTACCAAAGAAACACGTGTGTGTGTGTCATTCCACTCAGCAGGGCCACCAGGTACTCGCGAGTCTGCCGTTCCTGGCCGCCATAGTCGCCACCGCATCAGTACAGGCTGGATCAACTTCCAATCCAGTCCTCATGTCGGCACCTGGCTCTCTCTTCACAGCTCTGCCCTTGCAATTTGTAGAGTGTGCCAATGCTAGGACAAGATCACCCAGTGCCCAGGGCAAACTCCTCACTCCCATATGCCCCCTTCTAGCACAAATACCAACCCCCCAGCACAAATCCTCACTCCCCACATCCCCCCTACAACATAAATCCACAAATTCTCTTACCCCAATCCCCCCTCTCAGCACAGACCCCCGCCCCCTCCATCTCCCCCTAGAAGCAAAAATCCTACCTTTCAGCACAAATCCTCACCCTCATATAACCCCTTCCAGTACTAACCCCCCTTCTCAGCACAAACCCTTGCCTTCGCCTTCTTTACTAGCACACATCTTCCCTCATCTCTCCCTCCCAGCACAAATCCTCCCCCATCTCCCCATCCCAGCATAAATTCTCCCTTTCATCACAAATCCTCTCATCTCTCCCTCTCGGCATAAATTCTCTCTCCCATCACAAATCCTCTCTCATATCCCGCTCCCAGCATAAATCCCCCCTCATAGCAAAAATCATCCCCCCTTTCCCCCTCTCAGCAAAAAAATCCCCCCTCTCAGCAAACCCCTCCATCTCAAACCTATGCCTCCTTCTCTTCCCTCCCAGCACAAATCCTCCCCCATCTCCCCATTCCAGCATATATTCCCCCTCTTATGCCGCGTACACACGGTCGGAGAATCCGTCGGAATGCGTCTTATCGGACCGTGTTGTCGGATAATCCGACTGTGTGTGGTATGCATCGGACTGATTCCGTCCGAATATCCGTCGAACCCAATTTTCCAACATGTTGGAAATATTTCCCGAGCAACTGGGCCGATCGGACATACTCCGATCATGTGTAGAGAATTTTGATCGGACCAAGTGCCACGCATGCTCAGATCAAATTCCTACATCAAAGCTATTGGCTACTAGCCTGAATGTAGTCCCATCGTAACGAAATGACGTCATCACATTCTGAAAGATCGGATTTTTCGACAACTTAGTCCGACCGTGTGTATGCAACAGTTTCGGACACAATCTGTCAGACTAAATCTGACGGACAAAATCCGACGGATTTGGTTGTGGAAATCTCCGACCGCGTGTACGTGGGCTTAGAAAAAACCTCCCTCATCTCCCCCTGCCAGCAAAAATACCCCCTCTCATCACAAATCCTCCCCCGTCTCAAACCTGTGCCCCCTTCTCTCCCCTTCCAGTACAAATCCCCCTCCCAGTTCCTTCTCCTGCTCTGCAAGAGCAGCCTGATACGCTGGGACTTGTAGTGTCCTAGATTATAGGGTACTGAAGAATGGCAGCCTACACTGCTGGGACTTTTAGTGCCCTCTGTGGGGGACTGAGGATTCCTCAGTCCCCCCACAGTCTAGGGCACTACAAGTACCAACATAGCAGGCTGCCATATCTCAGTCCCCAACAGAGGGCACTACAAGTCCCAGCAGAGCGGGCTGTCACCAGTCCTCCAAACACAGCATTAGGAGACCGCACAGCCTTTCACCCCCATACACTCCTCCCCACTCTCCCCTTACAATAGTGTCTGGCTCCTGGCCGGCGGTCGCCCCTCTCCAGAGTCTGGGCGGCATGTCACACTGCATGGTGGGGCAGTGGGCGGGATTTCCCCTTGTCAGACACGTCCCCCTCCCAGACTCCGGCGCAGCACACAAGGCTGGAGATCACTCCGGCACTGCTCAGACACCTCAGTGGCTGTGGGCAGCAGACACTACAGACTGGGCATCGGCAGATGCGGCTGCCGACTTCCTTCCTGCACTGTGTCCTTCTGTCCTTCACTATGCGGCGATGCTGGGCATCGCCGCATAGTGAAGGATCGGCCTGGGCGGCTCTAGCCCTGCAAAGGGAACGGCGTTCCTGCTGTGAAAAAAGTGCAGGGACGCCGTTCCCATGCGTTCCCGCAGCACTCAAGCCCTGTACTCTACTATAAAAGCTGAAGTCTTCAGGTTTCGAAACATCGCTCTTTTAAAAAAAAGTGTTTGCGATTATTCCACAGCTACCAATCCGGTCTAAACCTTCAGGCCGCGTCTGGTATTTTCCAGGTCAGGATTGAATTTGATGGCTGGTGGTGGGACAGAACAGACTCCAATAACCAAATAATAAAAGCTTTGGCCTGCACATGCCTGTTACTAGACATGTGCCATTCGTTTCGTTCCAAAATGATTTTTCAACTAAATCCATTAATTCGGAAATATTCGAATAATCGGAAAAGACGTTTTAAGAAATTTTAAAATTCGAAAATCCGAAAGTTTGGAAATTCGATAATACGGAAATCCGAAAATCTTAAATTTGTAAATTCGAAAGTTTGGAAATTCAAATATCTGAAAATTCGAAAATAAGAAAGAAAATCCAAAAATTCAAAAGAACAAAAATCCAAAAATAAGAACGAAAACCTGAAAATTTGAAAACCCCAAAAATCTAAAATCGGAAATAATAACTAACTAATAATAACTATAAAATTATAGGTATTGGAATTTCCTTTCAAATTTGGCTGTTAGTGAACAGAATTTTAGAAGTTACGAATTATCTGAAGTAACAAATAATAATGTCGTATCTAAATGAATGGAACATAAAAAATGAATACTAATAAATAGTAATAATCATAAAAACTTTTTAACATTATTATTTAGGATTATTAATTTGTTACATTCCATTCGTTTAGATGCGGCATTCGTTATTTCGGATAATGCGTAACTTTGGATAAATTCATATTTGTTACATTCTCTAACAGCCAAATTTGAAAGGAAATTCCAATACCTATAATTTAATAGTTAGTTATTATTTCTGATTTTCTAATTTTCAAATTTTTGGGTTTCGAATTTTCTAATTTTTGAATTTTCAAATTTTCTTATTTTTGAATTTTCAAATTTTCGTTCTTATCAGATTTTTGTCCTTTTGAATTTTCTAATTTTCTTTCTTATTTACGAAAAAAAAAAAAAAAAAAAGCGAATGAAACCAAAACTAAGGCCGCGTACACACGGGCGGACTGTTCGCCCAACTTTGTCCGTCCAACAGTTTCGGCAAACAGTCCGCTCAAACTTAGCATGGACGGACATGCCCACACACGACGAACGAACAGTTTGCTGAAACCGTGCGCGATGACGTGAACGGCACGTACGACGGGACGAAAAATACGACGTCCTATACACTGCATTATAGCTTTCGGCGTGAAAATCCTTTCTGAGCATGCGCGCAACTTTGTTTGACGAACAAGGCTACACACGAGGGGACTGTTCGCTGAAACAAGGTTTCAGCGGACAGTTTTTCGGAAATTCCGAAAAACCTTGTCCGTCAAACTGTCCGCTGAAACTGTCCGCTGAAAGCCCACACACGAGCGGACTGTCCGCCCAAACACTGTTCAGCGGACAAAGTTGGGCGAACAGTCCGCCCGTGTGTACGCGGCCTTACACATTTTTTTGGCAGTGCACATGTCTACCTGTTACAGAAGAACCAATACTGGATGAAGAGAAGATAGGAACAGAAACCTCATTACAACCAAAAAGTTTAACATATATATACATATATATAGTTACATAGTAATATTTTTATCTTTTTCCCTTATTTTTTTTACATTTTTTAGAGGTGTGAGGGGGGCTGGGTGCGTAGAGGTGTGAGGGGGACTGAGAGCATAGAGGTGTGAGGGGGGCTGAGTGCGTAGAGGTGTGAGGGGGGCTGAGTGCATAGAGGTGTGAGGGGGGCTGAGTGCGTAGAGGTGTGAGGGGGGCTGAGTGCATAGGGGTGTGAGGGAGGCTGAGTGCATAGAGGTGTGAGGGGGGCTGAGTGAGTAGAGATGTGAGGGGGGCTGAGTGCGCAGAGATGTGAGGGGGGCTGAGTGCGTAGAGGTGTGAGGGGGGCTGAGTGCGTAGAGGTGTGAGGGGGGCTGAGTGCATAGGGGTGTGAGGGGGGCTGAGTGCATAGAGGTGTGAGGGGGGCTGAGTGAGTAGAGATGTGAGGGGGGCTGAGTGCGCAGAGATGTGAGGGGGCTGAGTGCGTAGAGATGTGAGGGGGCTGAGTGCGCAGAGATGTGAGGGGGGCTGAGTGCGTAGAGGTGTGAGGGGGGCTGAGTGCATAGGGGTGTGAGGGGGGCTGAGTGCATAGAGGTGTGAGGGGGGCTGAGTGAGTAGAGATGTGAGGGGGGCTGAGTGCGCAGAGATGTGAGGGGGGCTGAGTGCGTAGAGGTGTGAGGGGGGCTGAGTGCATAGGGGTGTGAGGGGGGCTGAGTGCATAGAGGTGTGAGGGGGGCTGAGTGAGTAGAGATGTGAGGGGGGCTGAGTGCGTAGAGATGTGAGGGGGCTGAGTGCGCAGAGATGTGAGGGGGCTGAGTGCGCAGAGATGTGAGGGGGCTGAGTGCGTAGAGATGTGAGGGGGGCTGAGTGCGTAGAGATGTGAGGGGGGCTGAGTGCGTAGAGATGTGAGGGGGCTGAGTGCGTAGAGGTGTGAGGGGGGCTGAGTGCGTAGAGGTGTGAGGGGGGCTGAGTGCGTAGAGATGTGAGGGGGCTGAGTGCGCAGAGATGTGAGGGGGGCTGAGTGCGTAGAGGTGTGAGGGGGGCTGAGTGCGCAGAGATGTGAGGGGGCTGAGTGCGCAGAGATGTGAGGGGGCTGAGTGCGCAGAGATGTGAGGGGGGCTGAGTGCGTAGAGGTGTGAGGGGGGCTGAGTGCGCAGAGATGTGAGGGGGCTGAGTGCGTAGAGATGTGAGGGGGCTGAGTGCGCAGAGATGTGAGGGGGCTGAGTGCGTAGAGATGTGAGGGGGGCTGAGTGCGTAGAGATGTGAGGGGGGCTGAGTGCGTAGAGATGTGAGGGGGCTGAGTGCGCAGAGATGTGAGGGGGCTGAGTGCGTAGAGATGTGAGGGGGGCTGAGTGCGTAGAGGTGTGAGGGGGGCTGAGTGCGTAGAGATGTGAGGGGGCTGAGTGCGTAGAGGTGTGAGGGGGACTGAGAGCATAGAGGTGTGAGGGGGGCTGAGTGCGTAGAGGTGTGAGGGGGGCTGAGTGCGTAGAGATGTGAGGGGGCTGAGTGCGCAGAGATGTGAGGGGGGCTGAGTGCGTAGAGATGTGAGGGGGGCTGAGTGCGTAGAGATGTGAGGGGGGCTGAGTGCGTAGAGATGTGAGGGGGGCTGAGTGCGCAGAGATGTGAGGGGGGCTGAGTGCGTAGAGATGTGAGGGGGGCTGAGTGCGTAGAGATGTAAGGGGGGCTGAGTGCGTAGAGATGTGAGGGGGGCTGAGTGCGCAGAGATGTGAGGGGGGCTGAGTGCGTAGAGATGTGAGGGGGGCTGAGTGCGCAGAGATGTGAGGGGGCTGAGTGCGCAGAGATGTGAGGGGGGCTGAGTGCGTAGAGGTGTGAGGGGGGCTGAGTGCGTAGAGATGTGAGGGGGGCTGAGTGCGTAGAGATGTGAGGGGGGCTGAGTGCGCAGAGATGTGAGGGGGCTGAGTGCGCAGAGATGTGAGGGGGGCTGAGTGCGTAGAGGTGTGAGGGGGGCTGAGCGCGTAGAGGTGTGAGGGGGGCTGAGTGCGTAGAGATGTGAGGGGGCTGAGTGCGTAGAGGTGTGAGGGGGGCTGAGTGCGTAGAGGTGTGAGGGGGGCTGAGTGCGTAGAGATGTGAGGGGGCTGAGTGCGTAGAGATGTGAGGGGGGCTGAGTGCGTAGAGGTGTGAGGGGGGCTGAGTGCGTAGAGATGTGAGGGGGCTGAGTGCGCAGAGATGTGAGGGGGCTGAGTGCGTAGAGGTGTGAGGGGGGCTGAGTGCGTAGAGATGTGAGGGGGCTGAGTGCGCAGAGATGTGAGGGGGGCTGAGTGCGCAGAGATGTGAGGGGGCTGAGTGCGTAGAGATGTGAGGGGGGCTGAGTGCGTAGAGGTGTGAGGGGGGCTGAGTGCATAGAGATGTGAGGGGGCTGAGTGCGCAGAGATGTGAGGGGGCTGAGTGCGTAGAGATGTGAGGGGGGCTGAGTGCGTAGAGATGTGAGGGGGGCTGAGTGCGTAGAGATTTGAGGGGGGCTGAGTGCGTAGAGATGTGAGGGGGGCTGAGTGCGTAGAGATGTGAGGGGGGCTGAGTGCTTAGAGGTGTGAGGGGGGTTGAGTGCCAAGTGGGGTGACGAAGGGGGCTAAGTTCGTAGAGGTGGAGGGGGGCTGAGTGCATACAGGTGTGAGGGGGACTGAGTGCCAAGTGGGGTGACGAAGGGGGCTGAGTTCGTAGAGGTGTAGGGGGGCTGAGTGCGTACAGGTGTGAGGGGGCGGAGTGCGTACAGGCATGATCAGTGAAGGGGGAGTGCCAGATAGGGGGGTGCCAGATATAGGATCCGCCCCAGGTGCCAAATGCTCTAGATACGCCCCTGCCTGAGGCACTTAGTAGAAGACCCAGGGCATACAGTAGAGGGCCTGGGCACTCAGTAGAAGACCCGGGGCACTCAGCAGACCGGGGGCACTCAGCGGAAGACCGGGGGCACTCAGCGGAAGACCCGGGGGCACTCAGCGGAAGACCCGGGGGCACTCAGCGGAAGACCCGGGGGCACTCAGCGGAAGACCCGGGGCACTCAGCTGAAGACCCGGGGCACTCAGCGGAAGACCCGGGGCACTCAGCAGAAGACCCGGGGCATTCAGTAGAAAACTCGGGGCACTCGGTAGAAGACCCTGGGCACTCAGTGAAAGACCCGGGCCACTCAGCAGAAGACCTGAGGCATGTGCCCTTGGTGCCAAGGTTGGGTAATGCCCCTGGCGACATCTATAAAACATATTATATGTAAGCGGATGGGAATTTGTGACTTCATAGTGGCTCCATCTCCCAATGGCATTAGCACTGGCAGTTCTCGGGCTGACTGTTGTAATTGTTGAACTCTCGTGCCTGTTTATGTCCCCAGAATACAGAGTGTAATACTCTGGCGCTGGTCATTCGGGGCTAGTCATAGTCATATGCTGTGCACATACATAAGCTGCGGAGCTGGAAATTGATGGCATTCTCTGAGGGGAATTAGGGGAGCCTGGCTGGCGATCTTCAGCAGCATTTACAAAAGTTTACAAAATGTGAAAGTGTGAGAGACATTCCAATGAAAAACTGACATCAGTGACAAAACTTACTATGACATCCATCAGGCCTATTTGTATCAGAGAGCGCCAAAGGTCAGAATCCCTCATCAGCCACGAGAGTGCGAATAAAAGGTTCATCAGAGGCCAAAGGCTGTTTTTCTGTTCTTTTTAATGTGAATTGTAATATTTCAGTGTCAGATTTTTACTGTTCATAGGGCAGTTTAATGTTTTTTTTCTAGATTTAAAGCTGAACCCCAAGCACAAAAATCTGAATTTAAAATATATTCCTCAATTGCCACAAAGAATAAACTTTAAATCCACGTTGAGTGCACCAACTGCCTTTGCAAATCCAGATATTATACAGTAAAAGTAGCGGTGACATCATCACTGTGCTGTACAGAGAAAGCAGAGTTGTGGGAGGGGACCAGCAGGCTCCACCCACTACAAGCTGCCTGCAGAAAACTGCAGGAGGGGGCGGAGACAAGGCCAGTCAGCCTGTACAAGGAGAGAAAGAGAATAGCTGTGGGAGGGTCCCAGCAGACCCCACCCCCTACAAGCTCCCTGCAGAAAACTGCAGGAGGGGGCGGAGACAAGGCCAGTCAGCCTGTACAAGGAGAGAAAGAGAATAGCTGTGGGAGGGGACCAGCAGACCCCACCCACTACAAGCTGCCTGCAGAAAACTGCAGGAGGGGGCGGAGACAAGGCCAGTCAGCCTGTACAAGGAGAGAGACAGAGATTAGCTGTGGGAGGGGACCAGCAGACCCCACCCACTACAAGCTGCCTGCAGAAAACTGCAGGAGGGGGCGGAGACAAGGCTAGTCAGCCTGTACAAGGAGAGAAAGAGAATAGCTGTGGGAGGGGACCAGCAGACCCCACCCCCTACAAGCTGCCTGCAGAAAACTGCAGGAGGGGGCGGAGACAAGGCTAGTCAGCCTGTACAAGGAGAGAAAGAGAATAGCTGTGGGAGGGGACCAGCAGACCCCACCCACTACAATCTCCCTGCAGAAAACTGCAGGAGGGGGCGGAGACAAGGCCAGTCAGCCTGTACAAGGAGAGAGAGCAGGGGTGGCCCCTCCATTAAGGGCACACGGGCAGTGCCCCCTCCATCCATGCCAACCCCTATTTGAGTAATGAATAGACTCATGCAGAGCGTGAATCTATCCACGGCCGCCGCCGCTGCCACCCCCTATACATGCATTCGGCCCCTTTTAGGACGCCGAGCACCTGAATTACAGCACGGGGGGGGGGGTTTGAAGCACCTGATTAGAGCCAGAGTCTCTACTAGGCTTCAAAATAGGGTGGGCTTGTGGCGCAGAGCATTGCACTCGGAGCCCACTCAGGTGTGTTGGAAAAACAAATGAATATCCGCTTTTCTAACACTAAATCGCCTCTCCGCCAATCAGGAAGCGTGGGACTGATACCCGTTTCCCGATTGGCTGAAAGGTCAGTCGATCCTATTGGACAAGGGAGGTGCACGGCGGAAGCCACCAGTGATCCACACCACAGGAGGAGGAGAATAGCCACAGGACACGCTACCCACCCACCTGCCCACTTCCTAGATGGGGTAAGTGCGGGGCTCATATTAAAAATGTCAATGAAACAATGTAACACAAGAAGCACAATATCTGGCTCCAATCATCAGTCAAGGTTAGTCCCAAGAGAGGCCAGCCTAGGCCTTAGCAACCCAATTGCAAGAGCCCTGAAAAGAGAAGCACGGTGCCCCCATGGAACAATCCAATAAGTAGACCAAAAACAAGAACAAAAAATGAAAAGAGAAGAAAGAATAGAAAAAAAAGAGCAAAGATATAGCGAATAGCTGAGTTCAGCACTCCTGGGTGGGGCAAGAGAATATTAAAAATGGAGGCAGAGAGAGTGAGAGGTTAATGGGGGAGGGGGGTGGTCCTCCCACAAATACCAGGGCCCCCAAAATTGCGTTATGCAGCTCCGCCGAGTTGGTGAGTCTGGCTGTCAGGGACTCCGTTATTTCCACGTCTTACATTCTCATATATTGTTTTTAAAGAACAATCAAGTTTTTTTTTTGTATTGTCTTGCATAAATGACCATTTATATGCAAACCTTAGAAAAAAAAATACACTTTTTTAAATTTGAATGCAAAAAAACAAAAAAAAAAACAACACATAACCCAATTTTTTGTAAAATAAAAAGACGATGTTACGCTGAGTAAGTAGATACCTAAAAATATCACGCTTTAAAATTGCACACGCCCGTGTCAAAGGTGGCAAACGACCCACAGGCGACAATTTAAAACTTTACCACTTTAGATTTACAGAGGGGGTCTAGTGCTAGAATGACTGCCCTCGATCTGACCTTCGCGGTGATACCTCACATGTCTGGGAGTGGTGGGATGGGAGAGCCAGAGAAAGCCGCGGAAGGCGGCGGGAGGGAGGGAGGGGGACGTCCCCTCCCGTTTCTTGTAAAAGTGATCAAGCAACTAGATAGCCTCTAGGATTGCTTTTATAAGAGAGCCAAGCACCTGCTCTAAAAAAATGGTACCAGGATGATGCTTGTAGTGGGTACATCGCTGGTCCGGAAGTGGATATAGTAGGATATTGTAGTATAGTAGAAGTAGTATAGTAGGACATAGTAGTATGGTAGGATACTGTAGTATAATAGATGGGCATAGTAGGATACTTAATGCCCCGTACACACGAGAGGGATTAAGTCTGACAGACCTCCAAAGGAGTTCCGACGGAGTTCTGGCGGATTTTTCGACCGAACGGACTTGACCACACACCATCACACCAAACTCCGACGGAGTCGAACGTGATGACGTACGACTGGATTCGACGTAGGAAGTTCATAGCCAGTAGCCAATAGCTGCCCTAGCGTCGGTTTTAGTCCGTCGGAGTAGCACACACACGAGCGAATTTTTCGAAGGGGACCGGGTCCGGCGGAGTTCCGACGGGAAAATTTAAAGCATGCTTCATTTCTAAAGTCCGTCAGACTTTGGCGAATCAAAAGTCCGTTGCAGCCCACACACGATCGGATAGTCTGACGGACTCGGTCCGTCTGAGTTTGGATGTCGAAAAGTCCGCTCGTGTGTACGGGGCATTAGTATAGTGGAAAGGAATGCTAGGATATAGTAGTAAAGTAGGATACTGCCGTATAGTAGAAGGTTATAGTAGCACATAGTAGTATAGTAGGATACTGTAATATAGTAGACAAGTATAATAGGATATAGTAGAATATTGTAGTATAGTAGAAGGGGATTGTAGAATACAGTAGACAGGTATAGTAGGATATAGTAGTATAGTAGAAGGGTATAGTATGATAAAGTAAGGTACGGTAGTATAGTAGAAGGGTATAGTAGTATAGTAGGATATTGTAGCATAGTAGAAGGGTATAGTAGGATATAGTAGTATATTAAGATATTGTAGCATAGTAGAAGGGTATAGTATGATATAGTAGGGTGCGGTAGTATAGTAGAAGGGTATAGTAGGATATTGTAGCATTGTAGAAGGGTATAGTAGGATATTGTAGCACTGTAGAAGGATATAGTAGGATATAGTAGTATAGTAGGATACTGTAGTATAGTAAAAGAATAAAAAGAAAGTAGTATTGTAGAAGGGTATAGTAGGATATTGTAGCATTGTAGAAGGGTATAGTAGGATATTGTAGCACTGTAGAAGGGTATAGCAGGATATAGTAGGATATAGTAGGATACTGTAGTATAGTAGAAGGATATAGTAGGATATTGTGGCATAGTAGAAGGGTATAATAGGATATAGTAGGGTATGGTAGTATAGTAGAAGGGTATAGTAGGATATTGTAGAAGGGAATAGTAGGATATAGTAGGATAGTAGGATGCTGTAGCATAGTAGACAGGTATAGTAGGATATGGTAGTATAGTAGAAGGGTATAGTAGGGTATTGTAGCATAGTAGAATGGTAGGATACTGTAGCATAGTAGAAGGGTATAGTAGGATATAGTAGGATATTGTAGCATAGTAGAAGGGTATAGTAGGATATAGTAGGATACTGTAGAATAGTAGACGGGTATAGTAGGATATGGTAGTATAGTAGAAGGGTATAGTAGGATACAGTATAGTAGTATAGCAGGATATGATAGTATAGTAGAAGGGTATAGTAGGATACAGTATAATAGTATAGTAGGATACAGTGCAGTAGCATAGTAGGATATGGTAGTATAGTAGAAGGGTATAGTAGGATGCAGTATAGTAGGATACGGTAGTATAGTAGAACGGTATAGTAGGATAATAGAAGGGTACAGTAGGATATAGTAGGATAGAAGAAGGGTATAGTAGGATACGATAGTATAGTAGAAAGGTATAGTAGGATACAGTATGATAGCATAGTAGGATATGGTAGTATAGTAGAAGGGTATAGTAGGATACAGTATAGTAGAAAGGTATAGTAGGATACAGTATAATAGCATAGTAGGATACGGTAGTATAGTAGAAGAGTATAGTAGGATACAGTATAGTATTATAGTAGAAAAGTATAATAATCTAGTAGGGTACTAATAAGCATGCTTCGGGACACTGTGAAATGAAGTGAGATATGTTGGGTGTGGTGGTTACATTCTAAGTTTTTGTTTAAAAATGATATAATTCCAAATAAAGTCTGAAAATAGGACAAATCTGGGAAAGACAATTTCAGGAAAGGTTCTATTCTGGTCACAGTGAGAAGGAAGTTAACGCCAGGAGGAACGAAAACAAACTCAGTTCTAGAGTATTGGGTGCGAGGAAGAGCAGGAGGATCCATTAACACTAAGGGAAGAGAACAGCAATCCTCCGATTGGGAATATTTACACCAGGCCTTCCAAACATTCACAGGTAATATGAGGGTCATTCTAGGGAACTGACACATTCAATGACTTTAGGATGAAGAATTATCTGCAGCATACAGTAACCTGCACCGTCCAATCAGAAATTGCCTATCCGTGGTCTGACAATCGGAATGATTTTTTGGTAGGTGAGTTTTGTCCTTCTGCACAACTTATTTAATACATAGGTTGTGATTTAACAATTTTGTGTGCAGCCAACTTAGGATAGAGGTTTAGTAATTCTGCAATGCTATGGTGGAGATTTACTAAAATTGGCGCACTCAGAATCCGGTGCAGCTGGGCATGGTAGCCAATCAGCTTCTAACTTCAACTTGTTCAATTAAGCTTTGACAATAAAACCTGGAAGCTGATTGGTTAGTATGCAGAGCTGCACTCTATTTGCACTTTCCAGTTTTAGTAAATAATCCCAATGATGTCATGAAGCTACTATCCTGCAAACTGAGGCTTTCTCTCTCCCGCTAATCCTCCTTTTTGTGTAGAATGATGACCGACCACAACATACATAAAGGAAAACCAAGTGAGGAAACACTTCTACAGCCTAGTAGTAGAGACGCAATAATCTGCTTTCTCAAATGCTAAGTGGCCAGGCCTTGATGTCCACATTTCAGGGTCAAGTACTAGGATAATGTAGCACAGTGTTTCCCAACCTCAGTGCTCAAGTACCCCCAGCACGCCATATTATGAGAACTTCACAATTAGCAGCCTTTGCGAAAGTCTAGTATGGACGCCACTAGCCAGGTGGGAGGAGCTAAGTAATGACACCGTGCTGGCCGGAGCTTAGGCACCATCTTGGATTCCTATTTAAAGGCTTGTACTCGGAGCCAAGTGACGACACCACGCTGGCCGGAGCTTAGGCACCATCTTGGATTCCTATTTAAAGGCTTGTCTTGGAGCCAAGTGATGACACCGTACTGGCCGGAGCTTAGGCACCATCTTGGATTCCTATTTAAAGGCTTGTACTTGGAGCCAAGTGAGGACACCGCGCTGGCCGGAGCTTAGGCACCATCTTGGATTCCTATTTAAAGGCTTGTACTCGGAGCCAAGTGACGACACCGCGCTGGCCGGAGCTTAGGCACCATCTTGGATTCCTATTTAAAGGCTTGTACTCGGAGCCAAGTGACGACACCGCGCTGGCCGGAGCTTAGGCACCATCTTGGATTCCTATTTAAAGGCTTGTACTCGGAGCCAAGTGACGACACCGCGCTGGCCGGAGCTTAGGCACCATCTTGGATTCCTATTTAAAGGCTTGTACTCGGAGCCAAGTGACGACACCGTGCTGGCCGGAGCTTAGGCACCATCTTGGATTCCTATTTAAAGGCTTGTACTCGGAGCCAAGTGACGACACCGTGCTGGCCGGAGCTTAGGCACCATCTTGGATTCCTATTTAAAGGCTTGTAGTCAGAGCTGGTTGATGGTATGCTGAAGTCATTTTCAAGAAAATGTGAGTTCATTTTTTTCTTTTTTACCATTAAATATTACGGTTTTACACTGCGGGGACTTCTTCTGCTTCTATCGTATGAGTGTTTAAAAGAGAAAAACTCTCCAACACTGTGGAGAAGGACCTGAACTGGGTACGAGGGAGAGATTTAAAGAGTTGTCCAACTCAGAAGGTGAAGGCACATCCACTTGTGCACTGTGGTGGTGTTTTATCACCCTTTTGGATGGAGTAGAGGATCATGGTGCCAATCGGCATTGATTTAAAGCACCTTTGCACGTTGAATGAAATCTTGAAAACATGGCCTGTTGGGGGTACTTGGAAGTTGGGAACCACTGATGTAGTGTAATGCCGCGTACACACGGTCGGATTTTCCGCCGGGAAATGTTGGATGTGAGCTTGTTGTCGGAAAGTCCGACCGCGTGTATGCTCCATCGAACATTTGCTGTCCTTTCCACCACCGTTCCACCATTGACTTTCCACCAACAAATGTTTCTTAGCAGGTTCTCAAATTTTCCACCAGCAAAACTCTGTTGTTGGAAAGTTCGATCGTGTGTGTACACAAGACTGTCGCACAAAAGTTCACACATGCTCGGAATTAAGGAGCCACACTGGCTATTGAACTTCATTTTTCTCGGCTCGTCGTACGTCTTGTATGTCACCGCATTCCTACGTTCGGAAATTGTTGGCCAACATTTGTGTGACCGTGTGTATGCAAGACAAGTTGGAGCCGACAACCTTCCAACAAAAATTCACGGTTTTGTTGTCGGAAAGTCCGATTGTGTGTACGGGGCATAAGAGTTCCCTTCACCATGGAGGCCGTGGCAATATTTTGCGTACACTGATTATTTGCAGGAGACCTCACAGCCAACTCAATATTGAACCCTACGGACTAAGACTGGGGTGCCATTAACCAGTTCCCGACCAGCGCACGCCGATGTACGTGGGCAAAATGGCACGGGCAGGCAAATGGGCGTACATGTACGTCCCTTTAAATTTTCCGCCCTGGCTGGCAGCGCGCTCGCGTGCCGGTCGGGACCCCCGTGAGTCTGGTCGCGGGTCCCGCGGACTCGATCGCCGCGGGCATACCCGCGATCGTCTCACGGGGCGGCTGAATGGAGAAATGCCATTGTAAACAGCATTTCCATATTCTGCCTAGCAACTAGCGACTCTGATCTCTGCTCCATGTGATCGGAGCAGAGATCAGTGAAAGCCCAGCCCCCCACAGTTAGTAACACGCCCCTAGGAACACTTAACCCCTACACTGCCACACCCCTTCACTGCCAGTGTCATTTCTCCATTCTGCCTAGCAACTAGTGACGCTGATCTCTGCTCCATGTGATTGGAGCAGAGATCAGTGTTCAGTAAATGAAAGCCCAACCCCCCCACAGTTAGTAACACGCCCCTAGGAACACTTAACCCCCTACACTGCCACCCACTGGTTAACCCTTTCACTGCCAGTGTCATTTACACAGCAATCACTGCATTTATATAGCACTGATCGCTGTATAAATGACAATGATCCCAAAAATGTGTAAAAAATGTCCGATGTGTCCGCCATAATGTCGCAGTCACAATAAAAATCGCTGATCGCCGCCATTACTAGTAAAAAAAAAATGATTAATAAAAATGCCATAAAACTATCCCTATTTTGTAAACGCTATAACTTTTGCGCAAACCAATCAATAATCGCTTATTGCGATTTTTTTTTTTACCAAAAACATGTAGAAGAATACGTATCGGCCTAAACTGAGGGAAAAAAATGTTTTTTTATATATTTTTGGGGGATATTTATTATAACAAAAAGTAAAAAATAATGATTTTTTTTTTCAAAATTGTCGCTCTATTTTTGTTTATAGCGCAAAAAATTAAAACCGCAGGGGTGATCAAATACCACCAAAAGAAAGCTCTATTTGTGGGAAAAAAAAGGACGTCAATTTTGTTTGGGAGCCACGTCGCACGACCGCGTAATTGTCAGTTAAAGTGACGCAGCGCCGAATCGCAAAAAAGTGGCCTGGTCTTTGACCAGCAAAATGGTCCGGTCTGTAAGTGGTTAAAGTTCACGTGTGTGTGTAAAGACAGGCGTCCCAATACTTCTGGAAATATAGTGTACCTGTGTTACTACAGGGCTTAGCAGGGAGTACGTAAGCTGTTCTCATAAGAGAGAGAAGAAAGAATATTCCATGCTGAATGTTCTCCATCTAGTGATCGGGGAATGACATAAGACGTCCTCTATAGTTACAGAAGAATTATTCATCCTTCAAATCCTTTGAGTCACAAGCACACCCCGTCTTCTGAGGAGACCGATGGAGAAATGTTATGAGAAACATATGTTGAAAATAATTCTACAAAAAGCAGGGAAAGAGATCGGAATGTTATGTATGGTTAATGCTCATTCCCGTGTCATTATGAACGTTTCTTTCAGAGAGATCATATCGTAACAAACCAAAGAAAAAACAAAACACAAGGTAAGGTACGACAACCATTCAATTTTTTTTAGGCTATTAAAATCTAGAAGTGTATTCGGTACAAAAAAATCGTATTTTTTAGAAAATCACACATAAAATAAGGCACCATAAATTCAAAATCATTCCACAAAAACAAAAACGCCTCCATAGTGAGCCTATCCTCATCTACAGTGCCTTGCAAAAGTATTCACCCCCTTGGCTTTTTACCTATTTTGTTACATTACAGCCTTTAGTCCAATGTTTTTTTTTTTTTTTTTTTTATCAGAATTCTATGTGATGGATCAGAACACAATAGTCTAAGTTGGTGAAGTAAAATTAGAAAAATAGATACATAAAACTATTTTTCAGAAATAAAAAACGAATAATTGGCATGTGCGTATGTATTCACACCCTTTGTTATGAAGCCCATAAAAAGCTCCGGTGCCACCAATTACCTTCAGAAGTCACATGATTAGTGAAATGACGTCCACCTGTGTGCAATCTAAGTGTCACATGACCTGTCATTAAAAAGGTGCTCTGGTGTGATGTATGGAGGAAGGTGATCTGGTCTGATGTATGGAGGAAGGTGATCTGCTCTGATGTATGGAGGAAGGTGATCTGGTCTGATGTATGGAGGAAGGTGATCTGGTCTGATGTATGGAGGAAGGTGATCTGGTCTGATGTATGGAGGAAGGTGATCTGATCTGATGTATGGAGGAAGGTGATCTGGTCTGATGTATGGATGAAGGTGATCTGCTCTGATGTATGGAGGAAGGTGATCTGGTCTGATGTATGGATGAAGGTGATCTGCTCTGATGTATGGAGGAAGGTGATCTGGTCTGATGTATGGAGGAAGGTGATCTGATCTGATGTATGGAGGAAGGTGATCTGGTCTGATGTATGGATGAAGGTGATCTGCTCTGATGTATGGAGGAAGGTGATCTGGTCTGATGTATGGAGGAAGGTGATCTGGTCTGATGTATGGAGGAAGGTGATCTGGTCTGATGTATGGATGAAGGTGATCTGCTCTGATGTATGGAGGAAGGTGATCTGGTCTGATGTATGGAGGAAGGTGATCTGGTCTGATGTATGGAGGAAGGTGCTCTGCTCTGATGTATGGAGGAAGGTGATCTGGTCTGATGTATGGAGGAAGGTGATCTGGTCTGATGTATGGAGGAAGGTGATCTGCTCTGATGTATGGAGGAAGGTGATCTGGTCTGATGTATGGAGGAAGGTGATTTGGTCTGATGTATGGAGGAAGGTGATCTGGTCTGATGTATGGAGGAAGGTGATCTGCTCTGATGTATGGAGGAAGGTGATCTGCTCTGATGTATGGAGGAAGGTGATCTGCTCTGATGTATGGAGGAAGGTGATCTGGTCTGATGTATGGAGGAAGGTGATTTGGTCTGATGTATGGAGGAAGGTGATCTGGTCTGATGTATGGAGGAAGGTGATCTGCTCTGATGTATGGAGGAAGGTGATCTGCTCTGATGTATGGAGGAAGGTGATCTGCTCTGATGTATGGAGGAAGGTGATCTGGTCTGATGTATGGAGGAAGGTGATTTGGTCTGATGTATGGAGGAAGGTGATCTGGTCTGATGTATGGAGGAAGGTGATCTGCTCTGATGTATGGAGGAAGGTGATCTGGTCTGATGTATGGATGAAGGTGATCTGCTCTGATGTATGGAGGAAGGTGATCTGGTCTGATGTATGGAGGAAGGTGATCTGATCTGATGTATGGAGGAAGGTGATCTGGTCTGATGTATGGAGGAAGGTGATCTGGTCTGATATATGGAGGAAGGTGATCTGCTCTGATGTATGGAGGAAGGTGATCTGGTCTGATGTATGGAGGAAGGTGATCTGCTCTGATGTATGGAGGAAGGTGATCTGGTCTGATGTATGGAGGAAGGTGATCTGGTCTGATGTATGGAGGAAGGTGATCTGCTCTGATGTATGGATGAAGGTGATCTGCTCTGATGTATGGAGGAAGGTGATCTGGTCTGATGTATGGAGGAAGGTGCACTGGTCTGATGTATGGATGAAGGTGATCTGCTCTGATGTATGGGGGAAGGTGCACTGGTCTGATGTATGGAGGAAGGTGATCTGGTCTGATGTATGGAGGAAGGTGATCTGGTCTGATGTATGGATGAAGGTGATCTGCTCTGATGTATGGAGGAAGGTGATCTGGTCTGATGTATGGAGGAAGGTGATCTTCTCTGATGTATGGAGGAAGGTGCTCTGATCTGATGTATGGAGGAAGGTGATCTGGTCTGATGTATGGAGGAAGGTGATCTGGTCTGATGTATGGAGGAAGGTGATCTGCTCTGATGTATGGAGGAAGGTGATCTGGTCTGATGTATGGAGGAAGGTGATCTGGTCTGATGTATGGAGGAAGGTGATCTGCTCTGATGTATGGAGGAAGGTGATCTGGTCTGATGTATGGAGGAAGGTGATCTGGTCTGATGTATGGAGGAAGGTGATCTGGTCTGATGTATGGAGGAAGGTGATCTGGTCTGATGTCTGGAGGAAGGTGATCTGCTCTGATGTATGGAGGAAGGTGATCTGCTCTGATGTATGGAGGATGGTGATCTGCTCTGATGTATGGAGGAAGGTGATCTGGTCTGATGTATGGAGGAAGGTGATCTGGTCTGATGTATGGAGGAAGGTGATCTGGTCTGATGTACGGAGGAAGGTGATCTGATCTGATGTACGGAGGAAGGTGATCTGGTCTGATGTATGGAGGAAGGTGATCTTCTCTGATGTATGGAGGAAGGTGCTCTGATCTGATGTATGGAGGAAGGTGATCTGGTCTGATGTATAGAGGAAGGTGATCTGGTCTGATGTATGGAGGAAGGTGATCTGCTCTGATGTATGGAGGAAGGTGATCTGCTCTGATGTATGGAGGATGGTGATCTGGTCTGATGTATGGAGGAAGGTGATCTGGTCTGATGTATGGAGGAAGGTGATCTGGTCTGATGTATGGAGGAAGGTGATCTGGTCTGATGTATGGAGGAAGGTGCTCTGGTGTGATGTATGGAGGGAGGTGATCTGGTCTGATGTATGGAGGAAGGTGATCTGGTCTGATGTATGGAGGAAGGTGCTCTGGTGTGATGTATGGAGGGAGGTGATCTGGTCTGATGTATGGAGGAAGGTGATCTGGTCTGATGTATGGAGGAAGGTGCTCTGCTTTGATGTATGGAGGAAGGTGATCTGGTCTGATGTATGGAGGAAGGTGATCTGCTCTGATGTATGGAGGAAGGTGATCTGGTCTGATGTATGGAGGAAGGTGATCTGATCTGATGTATGGAGGAAGGTGATCTGGTCTGATGTATGGAGGAAGGTGATCTGCTCTGATGTACGGAGGAAGGTGATCTGGTCTGATGTATGGAGGAAGGTGATCTGATCTGATGTATGGAGGAATGTGATCTGGTCTGATGTATGGAGGAAGGTGATCTGGTCTGATGGATGGAGGGAGGTGATCTGGTCTGATGTATGGAGGAAGGTGATCTGATCTGATGTATGGAGGAAGGTGATCTGCTCTGATGTATGGAGGAAGGTGATCTGGTCGGATGTATGGAGGAAGGTGATCTGGTCTGATGTATGGAGGAAGGTGATCTGATCTGATGTATGGAGGAAGGTGATCTGATCTGATGTATGGAGGAAGGTGATCTGATCTGATGTATGGAGGAAGGTGATCTGGTCTGATGCATGGAGGAAGGTGATCTGGTCTGATGTATGGAGGAAGGTGATCTGATCTGATGTATGGAGGAAGGTGATCTGGTCTGATGCATGGAGGAAGGTGATCTGGTCTGATGGATGGAGGGAGGTGATCTGGTCTGATGCATGGAGGAAGGTGATCTGCTCTAATGTATGGAGGAAGGTGATCTGCTCTGATGTATGGAGAAAGGTGATCTGCTCTGATGTATGGAGGAAGGTGATCTGGTCTGATGTATGGAGGAAGATGATCTGGTCTGATGTATGGAGGAAGGTGCTCTGATCTGATGTATGGAGGAAGGTGATCTGGTCTGATGTATGGAGGAAGGCGATCTGGTCTGATGTATGGAGGAAGGTGATCTGGTCTGATGTATGGAGGAAGGTGATCTGGTCTGATGTATGGAGGGAGGTGATCTGGTCTGATGTATGGAGGAAGGTGATCTGGTCTGATGTATGGAGGAAGGCGATCTGGTCTGATGTATGGAGGAAGGTGATCTGGTCTGATGTATGGAGGAAGGTGATCTGGTCTGATGTATGGAGGAAGGTGATCTGGTCTGATGTATGGAGGAAGGTGATCTGGTCTGATGAGACTGAAATTTAACTTTTTGGCCATCAAAGAAAACACTATGGCCGCGTACACACGCGGGGACTGTTCGCCCAACTTTGTCCGTCAAACAGTTTCGGCAAACAGTCCGCTCAAAATTAGCATGGACGGACATGGCCACACACGACGTACGAACAGTTTGCTGAAACCGTGCGCGATGACGTGAACGGCACGTACGACGGGACGAAAAATACGACGTCCTATACACTGCATTATAACTTTCGGCGTGTTAAGCCTTTCTGAGCATGCGCGGAACTTAGTTTGACGAACAAGCCTACACACGGGCGGACTGTTCGCTCAAACAAAGTTTCAGCGGACAGTTTTTCGGAATTTCCGAAAAACTTTGTTCGTCAGACTGTCCGCTGAAACTGTCCGCTGAACGCCCACACACGAGCGGACTGTCCGCTGAAACACTGTTCAGCGGACAAAGTTGGGCGAACAGTCCGCCCATGTGTACGCGGCCTATGTCTGGTGCAAACCCAACACATCACATCACCCAAAGAACACCATCCCCACTGTGAAACATGGTGGTGGCAGCATCATGCTGTGGGGATTTATTCAGCAGTCGGGACTGGGAAACTGGTCAGAGTTGAGGGAAAGATGGATGGTGATAAATACAGGGACATTCTTGAGCAAAACCTGCACCACTCTGTGTGTGATTTGAGGCTAGGACGGAGGTTCATCTTCCAGCAGGACAATGACCCCAAACACACTGCTAAAGCAACACTTGAGTGGTTTAAGGGGAAACATGTAAATGAGTTGGAATGGCCTAGTCAAAGCCCAGACCTCAATCCAATAGAAAATCTGTGGTGAGACATAAAGATTGCTGTTCACAAGCGGAAAACCATCCAACTTGAAGGATCTGGAGCAGTTTTGCAAGGAGGAGGAATGGGCACACATCCCAGTGGTGAGATGTGGGAAGACTCATAGAGACTTATCCAAAGTGACTTGGAGCTGTGATAGGCGCAAAAGTTGGCTCTACAAAGTATTGACTTTAGGGGGGGGGGGGATAGTTATGCACATTGACTTTTTCTGATATTTTGTCCTATTTGTTGTTTTCGGGAAAAGAAGGATTTTAACTAGACATGTGCACTGACAAAAAATTTGTTAGTTTTCGTTTCATTCGTCTTTTTTGCTTTTTTCGTAAATTGGGATTTGCAAATTTCCCAATTTCGGATTTTCAGATTTACAAATTTAAAATTTTCCAAATTCCGAAATTTGAATTTCCGAAACTTTGAATTTCCGAAACTTGAATTTCCGAAACTTTGAATTTCCGAAACTTGAATTTCCGAAACTTGAATTTCCGAAACTTTGAATTTCCGAAAATTCCCAAATTTTGGAATTAACGAATTTGTCAAAACAAATTCGGGACTAAACTAATTGCATGTGTCTATAATTAACCTTAATGCATAGAATAGAAAGAAAAACCCTGGCGCTTTACAATCTCTTTAAAGCGGAAGTCCTTCTCCCCCTCCCCTCCCATATTATAATAGATTTTTTATGGGGGGGGGGGCTGGTACCTGATTTTGACAATTTTCTTTTGGGGGGGCGATTTTTTGCTAACACGTAATGCACTTACATCTTGGGGGGGGGGGGGGTGCAGTTTGGCATGTTCACCCTGGGCTGTAGA